>NC_030382.2:20844826-21185326 GCF_001625215.2 Daucus carota subsp. sativus
CCCTTTTTCGTGTTTTCGGAATAATCAACCCATTTGTTGTCATTTTACGTACACAGATTCTAGTTGTCCAAGAAACTAATGGCAGATTCAAAGGCTCAGGCTTGTGGAAGCTACGTACTTGTACTGTTGATGTGGTAAGCACACAACATCGTTTCACTTTAATGTTACATTAATTCACATAATAGAATAATCTAAAGGCAAATAAAAAATCACACTTGAGATTCCGTTTTTTTTTATTTTGAGCGTTGAACACTTAAGTTGACCACCTGAGAATATATAGCATTACTCAACACCTGAAGTAGCTGAGTGAAGATAGAATGGAGTTTGTAAGGTTTTTAGTGCTGATGATCACAAGTCTTGTCCTGCTTTTGCACAACTCATGTGCTCTTGTTGTTCATCACCAAGGTAACAACTAGCTTCTACTAACTGCACATTATTCCTTTCTGCCTCGTTGTCTCCTCGATACCCAGAAGACTGACCATCAGAATATTATATCTTTAATCTGTTATTTCAGGAAGGAAACTGAAGGGGAACTCTCTGATGGCTATCCAAGAAAATTTAGCACCTGCTAAAATGGTATGCCTAATGCATCTATATCCTGATATTGTTATTTGTGATTGCTGCATTCATTCTCGGTATAACGTATGTCACCATAAATGTCTGCAGGGACTTATTCATCGTGATTCTTAATCTGATGCTGTCGGGGGAAACCAGCAGCAATGGAACTACTAGGTATTAAAACACCTATGCCCTTAGATACATACAAAATATTCTGACCATGAGTTCGGGTACTGTATAATAATTACTATTATTCGGGGTCATAGATTCATAGTATCAGCAGAAAAGTCCTATACACAGCACACACCACATATGACAGAGAAATATATTCTTCTCTTTACATATTTTTTAACAATATTCACTGTCAAAACATAGTATAATGTTGTAATTTTTTGTTTATTGTGCTAGACCTCATTGATCTCGTCAATTTGTTAAGGCTTTTTGGTAGTTTTTGTTTCTAGACATGTTGTATCTCAGATAATTTTCTCTTTTGTGAAGTTAGCTGACAGGGAGAGGATATATGTGAAGCTGCTTTCGACAATCCTAAACCCTAAACCCTAAACCCTAAACCCTAAACCCTAAACCCTTTTGTGAAGTTAGCTGACAGGGAGAGGATATTCAGTTTATTTCATTTGAGTCGGATCATATATTTTGACGAGGTCCTATTATGGACCACTTTATATATTGACAACTTTTCTCCAAAATAGAAATTTTTTTAATTAATTTTAGACCGCATATTCAATTAAGATTTTAAATGTACGAGAGTAATTTATTTTTTTTGCCACTAAATGTAAAAGAATATTGGACGTATTTAATTGGGATTCTATATTATGTTACAAAATCTACCGGTATTCATTAAGGATTTTAAATTTTCCTTAAAAATTTATGATATTTAGTTGAGATTATTTTAAATCCATCAAAATCTGTTGGTGAAATTATACAATATATTTTAAGATTTTTGAAATCGTTGTACTTAAATCCTAAAGAATCTGCCATATTTTATCAAAAAACGATACAAACTCAAATCAGATACAATTTATTAAAATTCATAGATTAAAAATAATCTATGAAATCCTACTTGAATACACCCTCTTAATTAAATATAATCTATGAAATCCTACTTGAATACACCCTCTTAATACTGCACCCTTAAGATGTTGGTGTGCCAACTGCACCCAATGCCAACTTTATTTTTGGCATTTGTCTTTATTAAGTATGCCAAGAGTTTCAGTACTGGAGTCCAACGGAAAAACTGTGAAACCTCAATGAATAACAGGTATATAACCTAGGTCTCCCCTGGTTATTATCCAATTCATTGCCTCATTTTCGACAAGGCCAAACACCATATGTGATGCTAGTGGATCACTCCAACTTTCCTGCACTAGTAGCTTCTGCTGATTGTGCAATTTTTCAAAATTTAGTCATAGTTTGATAATAACAAATAACAAAGATTCTTCTATACTTGTACTTACCAAAATTTTAAATACAGTTACACCACTTCTAGGTTCTCAGTGAACAGGAGTGTCGTGAATCGGATCATATGCATTCCCCTTTGCAAACAAGTCCCACTGTTGATCATCAAATATATGGATTCAGACTGAATGTCTCATAATTTTGTAAATAATCTTCGACATTGAGATTTGAGACTCGTGCACCACTAATGACAAACAAAAAACTCTGAAACAATCATAGTACAAATATACATACCTCCGTTCGTGATCTGTTACTGCTCAAGAAATTAAACACCATTTTAGGTGGAATTGGTAGGAAAAAAGAGCTCGA
Organism: Daucus carota subsp. sativus; assembly: GCF_001625215.2. Classification (NCBI taxonomy): domain Eukaryota; kingdom Viridiplantae; phylum Streptophyta; class Magnoliopsida; order Apiales; family Apiaceae; genus Daucus; species Daucus carota. The sequence continues at coordinate 20,847,167 of NC_030382.2, forward strand.
ACCACTTAGCAGGTTGCCATGTGGTAGGCCAGGATCATGCATGACTCTTCTGCTCATCAACTTCACGTTTTCACCAAAATTGCCCTGCAACTCAGTCAATTTACCAGCCTTTGGACCGGTAATCCCAAATTGCACTTTTATCAGAGATCTTGTTTGAATACTTTTACATAATTGTGGAATATATAATTTTTTTTAAAAGAAGCCAATAACTAGAGAAAGTAGGAAGGAGAGAACCCTGCATTTTAAACTGTATCTACACCTAACAAGTGATGTAACTAGATGGAAGAACCCTGCATTTTAAACTGTATCAACACCTAACAAGTGATGTAACTAGATGGAAGTCATAAAGCCATTGTTGTTTTATGAGGTGATCTCCTCTATCTACAAATGAAGAGGGTTTATAACCAACTACATAACTGATATTATCTTCTCAAGTCAAGCTTTTAATATTTACAATGATTGCCAATTAACAACCAAGTCTAGAACTACAAAATCCATTACTGTATGGTTATGTCAAATTTTAGGCAGTATCTCTCCAATAAGTGACTATACAGATATTGTAATTACAAATATAAAGACAAATGATTAATTAATAATTTATTGGACACAGAGTGTAATTTTGCTCAGTGTAGTTTTACTAAACTAACTAGCGTCAAATCCTGAGAGACTTCTGAGTCTAGTTTTACTAGTTTTGGATTTCCAGTTTTTAAATTATTTAAAAATATTATTATTTAATAAATTTTATATTTGAAAAGATTATTCAATTTTAGTATTATTATTTTGTTCAAAATTAATTAGTTTCAGATTTACTACTTTTATAAGAATAAATTATTCTAAAAAGATGATATAAAAATTAACTTTTTTTCCCAAATTTATTGTTTTCATGTTTAATAGATTATATTTTATAAATTAATAATTTAGAATTAATTATTATAATATTGTTTTCTTCTCAACCATGTCTAAATAATTGTTTGTTACTTATGAGAATATGTCTTCCAAAAAAACCACCATGTCTATGCTCAAACTTTAGAGTCTAATAAGACTCCATCTAATCCACCTGGACTAGTTGATCCAACGATTACTCAGATGCTACAAATGTTAGTTGAACAAACTGCTATGTTAGCTTAGCAGCAGCAGTTTCAAGAGCAACACAACCAGCAAGAGTAAGAACGAGGAAAGTAGCAACGACATAAGACATATATACATATGATAACTTTTAAGCTATTCCAAGCCGTGAATTCTCCTGATTTTAAGGGGTCAGCACATCCGGAAGATGCCAAGATATGGCCAAAGCCAGAATTTGCCGGTTATTTTCTAAAACATGAAGCATATTATTGGTGGGATTCGGTGTACGCAATGGTAGGTACGACGGAAGTTTCATGGGATAGATATAAGGAATTGCTGGAGAAAAATTTTCCTCATTATATGCAAGATCAAATGGGGATAAATTTTTTGGAGCTCAAGCCAGGTAACGGGATTGTGGAAGAATACGAAGCTAAATTTATTGAAATAGCAAGGCTTGTAGACAATAAGGCAAAGACGTTTTAACATGGGTTAAAGACATCGATTAAGAGAAACCGAGCTATTTTAGAGTTAGATAACCATGCTGCATTAGTTCAAAAAAGTGATGATCATAGAAGTGGAGAAAGAGAGAGATGGGAAAAAGAGAAAGCCACAGGCCGTTGAAGGCCAGGCTACGTTAGGAAGGTACCAAGGGTCATTATCTATTAATATGATTTATCATATTGTTATTGTGATATAAGGTTGGTGACGACCAAATCTTTGACCCGGATTTGGAGGGCGTCACATTTAACAAAGGTGACCCAAACAAAGTATGAAATTTTAACCACATCAGCATATCTAGACAAATGCCATACCATGTACCTATATATAATATCTTCATAAATCTACACAACAAAGTATGTATACTATTAAGGAATGAAAAAATATATTTATGTTATAATGTTATAACTAAAAGTTTATGTTATACTACCTGGAGGATATAAATTTAGAGAAAATTGGAGCATTTTCTTCATTGTTTATCATCACAAATAAGAGGATAGTTGCTGCAAAAAAGCAATGAGCCACCTGTATATTAAAATGTTTAAGGTGTAATATTCAAATGTAATGGTACAAAGTTTAAACACAATAAAAATAAGTGAAAAATTAATAAATAACCTATATAACACATTGATAGACTCCTTATTTACTTATGCTATCTATTTTGCTTGCATAGTGGACATAAAAATAAAAAGTTTATACCACTATTGCAGTTTTGGATATTGTATAATGATGCAAAGAAGCATTATTCATATTCTTTTACTGATTTTTTTTCATACTAATAAGAATCAAACACATATTTATAATAAATTCATAAATTTATAAATATAATATATTAAAACTAAAATTCAGAAAAATCAAGTTCTTATATGTATATATCATGAGTAGATCTAGATCACAACAAAATCATCACATATGTATAGGGTAAATATACAATTATTAAGTAAGAGATACACCAAAGGTGATATATCTAGCTACTAAAATGAAGAACAACTAACAGGCATATTTACCAAGCATGAGGACCATATATATTATATGTGTTCATGTGGTACATTTAAAATTGTAAAGAGTATATACGTATACCTGTATAACAAGGAGCAGCACAGTGAGATGGAACCCATGGGAGGAGAAGAGATCTGGAGGGGCCTCTGTGAAGAGATCTGGAGAAGGATTAGGGTCAGGTGGAACCCATAAGATGATGAGAAGGGATGTGGAGAGGCGGGCTGCTACTTAGATTAGGGTTTTCCTCTCCTAGGTAATTATAAGTACCTCCCAAGGTGGGCTGGGCCTAGTCACAAAAAAGTTTGTACTTAGTTATATTATTTAATAATAAAAACCCAAATAATGTCCAATTAGATTAATTAAGTGTCAATGCAAACTATTGGCAAATTTTCTGCTTTATAAACCATCTATTTTATATAAGTGTCAAACTATCCAAACAATCATAAATTAATATTGATTAATAGAAAATAAACTATATGTTACTATTTTTGAAGATACAAATAAATTATATTGTAGAAATTTTATCATTTAAATTTTAATATATTCGATTTATGGAAAATTTAATTTGAAAATTAAGTTCTTATAAAATATGATAACAAGTTAATCAATAATTAATAATACATAATGTTCATTACATAAAAAAAAGTCTATTACTAGTTAAATTCAACTAAAACTTATATTAGAATTATTCTCTCTCTATCTATCTATCTATCTATCTCTCACATACATATATATAAATATCATTAAGTTATATATAATTAGGCTCATGATCAAATAGAAACCACTCTTAAAATAAAAACTAAAAATAAGTTTTCCTACCACTATTTATAACTACGAGTATCACTAATTTATACGGCACTAATCACTGTTTTTATACAGTATGTGAACCGCGATTTTTATTATCAAAATTGAGAAAATCTACTTATCTAAACTATTGATAATCGATTATAGATGATCAATTTCAACAGTAGTAAGGTTCTTGGTGGTAGGAAGCCGCAAGAGAAGTTGTATGATGATGGTAAGTAGTCGTTAGTTTTGTAAGTTATGATAGAAAGTGTATGTGATTATTGGTGATGATAGACAATGGTGGCAAGTCATAGAAAGGTGTTGTAATGGTGGTAAGAGGTCCATTACTACGATTTGGGTGAAAATGATGGTCATATACGTTGCATATATGTGTATATATATATTTATATTCGTGAGATATGCTATATATAAATTAGAGATATATTATCTACAAATTAGTGATTTTGTAGTTAAAAATAGTGATAAAAACTTGTCCAGAAACTGGTTTTTAGTTTTTAGGCTAATTTGGTTTCTATTAGAGTAGGACTCTATATAATTAAATAATCATAATTTTTTTTAAAATAACAAAGAGAAAATGAAATATTTTCAAGTAATAAATAATGTAACTACAACATATTTACAATGGTCAGAAATACCTTACAAAATGGTTATAATACCATCTATAATACAATTTTAGATTAATAAATTATATTGTTTTTGGATTTTGAATTTAAATTTAATATTTCGAAAAGTGGGGATGTTAGTTTCACAAGCTAAGCACTTGGCTTCATCTCTACATAATAAAATGCCTACGTTTGAATACATATCCCAAGTTTGGAAAGCCCCTCTAGACAAAAAGAGTTGGACTTCTGAATTTCTACTTTTTGGTGCAAAACATGAAGATTTATTTTAAAAAATTTATATTTGTGGTATGGAGATATAGAATGGTATAAAGGATTATGATTAATTTAGAAGTAAGATTTAAAAAGGTAATCATAGATTTATGAAAATTCTTTCAAATAAATTTATGATAATATTTAAAAAAAGGAAAGGATTAAGATTATTTAACTCGAATTTTAATGGATTGGTAATAATCCATAGATTTTAATGAATTATATCTGATTTTAATTTTATGCGGATTTTTGAATACTCAAAATCTCAAAAATTATGATGGAATTTCAAACACTATAAAATAGCCCGAACAATCTCATAAAATTCATGTTTTTTAAGTATAATGAAAATTATAATAGAATATAACTAGATTTTATTGGATATAATAAGATCCCAATTGAATACCCCCAAGATTTAGATGCAATTTTAAAAATTCGAGTTAAATATACCAAGATTATGAATGATTTTTTCTTAATCTCAATTGAATAACCCTATTTAATTCTAAAAGTAAGATTTTTAGAAGGAAATTAAAGATTTTGGAAGCATTTTTGAAATAATTTTAAAGATAATGTTTAGGAAAAAGAATAAAAGATTAAGGGGGTGTATTAAGATGAAAGAAAGTTGTTTTTTCTATTGAGACATTTTTTCACCAGTTTTCAATTTTAGATTAAGTGATTTGTTATTTTTTGCTTAATATATATTCAGTTTATTTCATTTGAGTCGGATCATAAATTTTGACGAGGTCCTATTATGGACCACTTTATATATTGACAACTTTTCTCCAAAATAGAATTTTTTTTAATTAATTTTAGACCGCATATTCAATTAAGATTTTAAATGTACGAGAGTAATTTATTTTTTTTGCCACTAAATGTAAAAGAATATTGGACGTATTTAATTGGGATTCTATATTATGCAACAAAATCTACCGGTATTCATTAACGATTTTAAATTTTCCTTAAAAATTTATGATATTTAGTTGAGATTGTTTTAAATCCATCAAAATCTGTTGGTGAAATTATACAATATATTTTAAGATTTGTAAATGTTGTACCATATTTTATCAAAAAAACATACAAACTCAAATCAGATACAATTTCTTAAAATTCATAGAATAAAAATAATCTATGAAATCCTACTTGAATACACCATCTTAATACTGCACCCTTAAGATGTTGGTGTGCCAACTGCACCCAATGCCAACTTTATTTTTTGGCATTTGTCTTTATTAAGTATGCCAAGAGTTTCACCGGAGCCCCATACACGTCCACGGAAATAATGTGAAACCTTATAACCTAGGTCTCCCCTGGTTATTATCCAATTCATTGCCTCATTTTTGACAAGGCCAAACACCATATGTGATGCTACTCAATCACTCCAACTTTCCTGCACTAGTAGCTTTTGCCGATTGTGCAATTTTTCAAAATTTAGTCATAGTTTGATAATAACAAATAACAAAGATTATTCTATACTTGTACTTACCAAAATTTTAAATACGGTTACACCACTTCTAGGTTCTCGGTGAAGAGGAGTGTCGTGTATGGGATCATATGCATTCCCCTTTGCAAACAAGTCCCACTGTTGATCATCAAATATATGGATTCAGACTGAATGTCTTATAATTTTGTAAATAATCTTCGACATTGAGATTTGAGACTCGTGCACCACTAATGACAAACAAAAAACTCTGAAACAATCATAGTACAAATATACTTACCTCCGTTCGTGATCTGTTACTGCTGAAGAAATTAAACACCATTTTAGGTGGAATTGGTAGGAAAAAAGAGCTCGAACCACTTAGCAGGTTGCCATGTGGTAGGCCAGGATCATCGATGACTCTTCTGCTCATCAAATTCACGTTTTCACCAAAATTGCCCTGCAACTCAGTCAATTTACCAGCCTTTGGACCGGTAATCCCAAAATTGCACTGTTATCAGAGATCTTGTTTGAATACTTTTACATAATTGTGGAATATATAATTTTTTTTTAAAAGAAGCCAATAACTAGAGAAAGTAGGAAGGAGAGAACCGTGCATTTTAAACTGTATCTACACCTAACAAGTGATGTAACTAGATGGAAGAACCCTGCATTTTAAACTGTATCTACACCTAACAAGTGATGTAACTAGATGGAAGTCATAAAGCCATTGTTGTTTTATGAGGTGATCTCCTCTATCTGCAAATGAAGAGGGTTTATAACCAACTACATAACTGATATTATCTTCTCAAGTCCAGCTTTTAATATTTACAATGATTGCCAATTAACAACCAAGTATAGAACTACAAAATCCATTACTGTATGGTTATGTAAAATTTTAGGCAGTATCTCTCCAATAAGTGACTATACAGATATTGTAATTACAAATATAAAGACAAATGATTAATTAATAATTTATTGGACACAGAGTGTAATTTTGCTCAGTGTAGTTTTACTAAACTAACTAGCATCAAATCCGTAATTACAAATATAAAGACAAATGATTAATTAATAATTTATTGGACACAGAGTGTAATTTTGCTCAGTGTAGTTTTACTAAACTAACTAGCATCAAATCCTGCAGAGACTTCTGAGTCTAGTTTTACTAGTTTTGGATTTCAAGTTTTTAAATTATTTAAAAATATAATTATTTAATAAATTTTATATTTGAAAAGATTATTCAATTTTAGTATTATTATTTTGTTCAAAATTAATTAGTTTCAAATTTACTACTTTCATAAGAATAAATTATTCTAAAAAGATGATATAAAAATTAATATTTTTTCCCAAATTTAGTGTTTTCATGTTTAATAGATTAATTTTATAAATTAATAATTTAGAATTAATTATTATAATATTGTTTTCTTCTCAACCATGTCTAAATAATTGTTTGTTTCTTATGAGAATATGTCTTCCAAAGAGAGCACCATGTTATAGAGTCTAATGAGACTACATCTAATCCCGTTGGACCAGTTGATCCAACCATTAATTACTCAGATGCTAACAACTGCTATGTTTGCTTAGCCGCAGCAGTTTCAACACCAACATAACCAACAAGAGCAAGAACAGAGTAAAGCAACAACGACAGAAGACATATATACATATGGTAACTTTTAAGGCATTCCAAGCGGTGAGTCCTCCTGTTTAACGGGTCATAGATCCGGTAGATCCCAAAATATAGCCAAATGAAATGGAGATGTCCTTTGCCCTACTGAAGGAGGGAATTTGCGAGTTATTTTCTAAAACATGAAGCATATAATTGGTGGGAGTCGGTGTATGCAATGGAAGGTACGACCGAAGTTTCATGAGATAGATATAAAGAATTGATGTAGAAATATTTTCCTCATTATATTCAAGATCAAAAGGGGATAAATATTTTGGAGCTTAAGCAAGGTAACGGACTGTGGAAGAATACGAAGCTAAATTTACAGAACTTGTAAGGCTTGTGCTTGTGAGTACTGGAAGACAAAAAGGCAAAGAGGTTTTAGCACCGGTTAAAGGCGCCATGAATTAACGGGTTAAACCTTGCATATATATATATATATATATATATATATATATATATATATATATATATATATATAAAATCTTTCTTGTGCAATTATAATTGTTTTACTTCCATTTAATTGTCTTATTAGCATAACTGTTATATTATTCGCACCTATTTTACTCTTACATTCTACATGTTGAAATCAATTCATTTTGTCATATCTTGTACAGAAAAATTTGATCTGATGAAAATTTTTCATTTGTTTTGTAAAACTAATATGTTAACATTGTTAAAGTTGTTTTCTTCTCAATCATGTCTAAATAATTGTTTGTTACTTATGAGAATATGTCTTCCAAAAAGACCACCATGTCTATGCTCAAACTTTAGAGTCTAATAAGACTCCATCTAATCCACCTGGACCAGTTGATCCAGCGATTACTCAGATGCTACAAATGTTAGTTCAACAAACTGCTATGTTAGCTTAGCTGCAGCAGTTTCAAGAGCAACAGAACCAGCAAGAGTAAGAACGAGGAAAGTAGCAACGACATAAGACATATATACATATGATAACTTTTAAGGCATTCCAAGCGGTGAATTCTCCTGATTATAATTGTTTTACTTAATTCCATTTAATTGTCTTATTAGCATAACTGTTATATTATTCGCACCTATTTTACACTTACATTCTACATGTTGTACTCAATTCATTTTGTCATATCTTGTACAGAAAAATTTGATCTGATGAAAAGTTTTCATTTGTTTTGTAAAACTAATATGTTAACATTGATAAAGTTGTTTTCTTCTCAACCATGTCTAAATAATTGTTTGTTACTTATGAGAATATGTCTTCCAAAAAGACCACCATGTCTATGCTCAAACTTTAGAGTCTAATAAGACTCCATCTAATCCACCTGGACCAGTTGATCCAGCAATGCTACAAATGTTAGTTCAACAAACTTCTATGTTAGCTAAGCAGCAGCAGTTTCAAGAGCAACAGAACCAGCAAGAGTAAGAACGAGGAAAGTAGCAACGACATACGACATATATACATATGATAACTTTTAAGGCATTCCAAGCCGTGAATTCTCCAGATTTTAAGTGGTCACCACATCCGAATGATGCCAAGATATGGCCAAAGACAGAATTTGCCGGTTATTTTCTAAAACATGAAGCATATTATTGGTGGGATTCGGTGTAGGCAATGGTAGGTACGACGGAAGTTTCATGGGAAAGATATAAGGAATTTCTGGAAAAAAAGTTTCCTCATTATATGCAAGATCAAATGGGGATAAATTTTTTGGAGCTCAAGCCAGGTAACGGGATTGTTGAAGAATACGAAGCTAAATTTATAGAAATGGCAAGGCTTGTGCCAGCGTATGTGAGTACTCAAAGACAAAAAGGCAAAGAGGTTTTAACATGGGCTAAAGGCATGACGAGCTATTTTAGAGTTAGATAACCATGTTGCATTAGTTCAAAAAGTGATGATCATAGAAGTGGAGAAAGAGAGAGATGGGAAAAAGAGAAAGCCACAGGCCGTTGAAGGCGAGGCTACGTTAGGAAGGTACCAAGGGTCATTATCTATTAATATGATTTATCATATTGTTATTGTGATATAAGGTTGGTGATGACCAAATCTTTGACCCGGATTTGGAGGGCGTCACATTTAACAAAGGTGACCCAAACAAAGTATGAAATTTTAACCACATCAGCATATCTAGACAAATGCCATACCATGTACCTATATATAATATCTTCATAAATCTACACAACAAAGTATGTATACTATTAAGGAATGAAAAAATATATTTATGTTATAATGTTATAACTAAAAGTTTATGTTATACTACCTGGAGGATATAAATTTAGAGAAAATTGGAGCATTTTCTTCATTGTTTATCATCACAAATAAGAGGATAGTTGCTGCAAAAAAGCAATGAGCCACATGTATATTAAAATGTTTAAGGTGTAATATTCAAATGTAATGGTACAAAGTTTAAACACAATAAAAATAAGTGAAAAATTAATAAATAACCTATATAACACATTGATAGACTCCTTATTTACTTATGCTATCTATTTTGCTTGCATAGTGGACATAAAAATAAAAAGTTTATACCACTATTGCAGTTTTGGATATTGTATAATGATGCAAAGAAGCATTATTCATATTCTTTTACCGATTTTTTTTCATACTAATAAGAATCAAACACATATTTATAATAAATTTATAAATATAATATATTAAAACTAAAATTTAGAAAAATCAAGTTCTTATATGAATATATCAGGAGTAGATCTAGATCACAACAAAATCATCACATATGTATAGGGTAAATATACAATTATTAAGTAAGAGATACACCAAAGGTGATATATCTAGCTACTAAAATGAAGAACAACTAACAGGCATATTTACCAAGCATGAGGACCATATATATTATATGTGTTCATGTGGTACATTTAAAATTGTAAAGAGTATATACGTATACCTGTATAACAAGGAGCAGCACAGTGAGATGGAACCCATGAGAGGAGAAGAGATCTGGAGGGGCCTCTGTGAAGAGATCTGGAGAAGGATTAAGGTCAGATGGAACCCATAAGATGATGAGAAGGGATGTGGAGAGGCGGGCTGCTACTTAGATTAGGGTTTTCCTCTCCTAGGTAATTATAAGTACCTCCCAAGGTGGGCTGGGCCTAGTCACAAAAAAGTTTGTACTTAGTTATATTATTTAATAATAAAAACCCAAATAATGTCCAATTAGATTAATTAAGTGTCAATGCAAACTATTGGCAAATTTTCTGCTTTATAAACCATCTATTTTATATAAGTGTCAAACTATCCAAACAATCATAAATTAATATTGATTAATAGAAAATAAACTATATGTTTATTATTAATAATTTTTAAAAAAAATTAAAATAACCTTATAGGTTAAAGTTCGTATTGGTTAGTAATAATATGTTACTATTTTTGAAGATACAAATAAATTATATTGTAGAAATTTTATCATTTAAATTTTAATATATTCGATTTATGGAAAATTTAATTTGAAAATTAAGTTCTTATAAAATATGATAACAAGTTAATCAATAATTAATAATACATAATGTTCATTACATAAAAAAAAGTCTATTACTAGTTAAATTCAACTAAAACTTATATTAGAATTATTCTCTCTCTATCTATCTATCTATCTATCTCTCACATACATATATATAAATATCATTAAGTTATATATAATTAGGCTCATGATCAAATAGAAACCACTCTTAAAATAAAAACTAGAAATAAGTTTTCCTACCACTATTTATAACTACGAGTATCACTAATTTATACGGCACTAATCACTGTTTTTATACAGTATGTGAACCGCGATTTTTATTATCAAAATTGAGAAAATCTACTTATCTAAACTATTGATAATCGATTATAGATGATCAATTTCAACAGTAGTAAGGTTCTTGGTGGTAGGAAGCCGCAAGAGAAGTTGTATGATGATGGTAAGTAGTCGTTAGTTTTGTAAGTTATGATAGAAAGTGTATGTGATTATTGGTGATGATAGACAATGGTGGCAAGTCATAGAAAGGTGTTGTAATGGTGGTAAGAGGTCCATTACTACGATTTGGGTGAAAATGATGGTCATATACGTTGCATATATGTGTATATATATATTTATATTCGTGAGATATGCTATATATAAATTAGAGATATATTATCTACAAATTAGTGATTTTGTAGTTAAAAATAGTGATAAAAACTTGTCCAGAAACTGGTTTTTAGTTTTTAGGCTAATTTGGTTTCTATTAGAGTAGGACTCTATATAATTAAATAATCATAATTTTTTTTAAAATAACAAAGAGAAAATGAAATATTTTCAAGTAATAAATAATGTAACTACAACATATTTACAATGGTCAGAAATACCTTACAAAATGGTTATAATACCATCTATAATACAATTTTAGATTAATAAATTATATTGTTTTTGGATTTTGAATTTAAATTTAATATTTCGAAAAGTGGGGATGTTAGTTTCACAAGCTAAGCACTTGGCTTCATCTCTACATAATAAAATGCCTACGTTTGAATACATATCCCAAGTTTGGAAAGCCCCTCTAGACAAAAAGAGTTGGACTTCTGAATTTCTACTTTTTTGTGCAAAACATGAAGATTTATTTTAAAAAATTTATATTTGTGGTATGGAGATATAGAATGGTATAAAGGATTATGATTAATTTAGAAGTAAGATTTAAAAAGGTAATCATAGATTTATGAAAATTCTTTCAAATAAATTTATGATAATATTTAAAAAAAGGAAAGGATTAAGATTATTTAACTCGAATTTTAATGGATTGGTAATAATCCATAGATTTTAATGAATTATATCTGATTTTAATTTTATGCGGATTTTTGAATACTCAAAATCTCAAAAATTATGATGGAATTTCAAACACTATAAAATAGCCCGAACAATCTCATAAAATTCATGTTTTTTAAGTATAATGAAAATTATAATAGAATATAACTAGATTTTATTGGATATAATAAGATCCCAATTGAATACCCCCAAGATTTAGATGCAATTTTAAAAATTCGAGTTAAATATACCAAGATTATGAATGATTTTTTCTTAATCTCAATTGAATAACCCTATTTAATTCTAAAAGTAAGATTTTTAGAAGGAAATTAAAGATTTTGGAAGCATTTTTGAAATAATTTTAAAGATAATGTTTAGGAAAAAGAATAAAAGATTAAGGGGGTGTATTAAGATGAAAGAAAGTTGTTTTTTCTATTGAGACATTTTTTCACGAGTTTTCAATTTTAGATTAAGTGATTTGTTATTTTTTGCTTAATATATATTCAGTTTATTTCATTTGAGTCGGATCATAAATTTTGACGAGGTCCTATTATGGACCACTTTATATATTGACAACTTTTCTCCAAAATAGAAATTTTTTTAATTAATTTTAGACCGCATATTCAATTAAGATTTTAAATGTACGAGAGTAATTTATTTTTTTTGCCACTAAATGTAAAAGAATATTGGACGTATTTAATTGGGATTCTATATTATGCAACAAAATCTACCGGTATTCATTAACGATTTTAAATTTTCCTTAAAAATTTATGATATTTAGTTGAGATTGTTTTAAATCCATCAAAATCTGTTGGTGAAATTATACAATATATTTTAAGATTTGTAAATGTTGTACCATATTTTATCAAAAAAACATACAAACTCAAATCAGATACAATTTCTTAAAATTCATAGATTAAAAATAATCTATGAAATCCTACTTGAATACACCCTCTTCATACTGCACCCTTAAGATGTTGGTGTGCCAACTGCACCCAATGCTAACTTTATTTTTTGGCATTTGTCTTTATTAAGTATGCCAAGAGTTTCACCGGAGCCCCATACACGTCCAACGGAAATACTGTGAAACCTTATAACCTAGGTCTCCCCTGGTTATTATCCAATTCATTGCCTCATTTTCGACAAGGCCAAACACCATATGTGATGCTACTCAATCACTCCAACTTTCCTGCACTAGTAGCTTTTGCCGATTGTGCAATTTTTCAAAATTTAGTCATAGTTTGATAATAACAAATAACAAAGATTATTCTATACTTGTACTTACCAAAATTTCAAATACGGTTACACCACTTCTAGGTTCTCGGTGAAGAGGAGTGTCGTGTATGGGATCATATGCATTCCCCTTTGCAAACAAGTCCCACTGTTGATCATCAAATATATGGATTCAGACTGAATGTCTTATAATTTTGTAAATAATCTTCGACATTGAGATTTGAGACTCGTGCACCACTAATGACAAACAAAAAACTCTGAAACAATCATAGTACAAATATACTTACCTCCGTTCGTGATCTGTTACTGCTGAAGAAATTAAACACCATTTTAGGTGGAATTGGTAGGAAAAAAGAGCTCGAATCACTTAGCAGGTTGCCATGTGGTAGGCCAGGATCATCGATGAATCTTCTGCTCATCAACTTCACGTTTTCACCAAAATTGCCCTGCAACTCAGTCAATTTACCAGCCTTTGGACCGGTAATCCCAAAATTGCACTGTTATCAGAGATCTTGTTTGAATACTTTTACATAATTGTGGAATATATAATTTTATTTTAAAAGAAGCCAATAACTAGAGAAAGTAGGAAGGAGAGAACCGTGCATTTTAAACTGTATCTACACCTAACAAGTGATGTAACTAGATGGAAGAACCCTGCATTTTAAACTGTATCTACACCTAACAAGTGATGTAACTAGATGGAAGTCATAAAGCCATTGTTGTTTTATGAGGTGATCTCCTCTATCTGCAAATGAAGAGGGTTTATAACCAACTACATAACTGATATTATCTTCTCAAGTCCAGCTTTTAATATTTACAATGATTGCCAATTAACAACCAAGTATAGAACTACAAAATCCATTACTGTATGGTTATGTAAAATTTTAGGCAGTATCTCTCCAATAAGTGACTATACAGATATTGTAATTACAAATATAAAGACAAATGATTAATTAATAATTTATTGGACACAGAGTGTAATTTTGCTCAGTGTAGTTTTACTAAACTAACTAGCATCAAATCCGTAATTACAAATATAAAGACAAATGATTAATTAATAATTTATTGGACACAGAGTGTAATTTTGCTCAGTGTAGTTTTACTAAACTAACTAGCATCAAATCCTGCAGAGACTTCTGAGTCTAGTTTTACTAGTTTTGGATTTCAAGTTTTTAAATTATTTAAAAATATAATTATTTAATAAATTTTATATTTGAAAAGATTATTCAATTTTAGTATTATTATTTTGTTCAAAATTAATTAGTTTCAAATTTATTACTTTCATAAGAATAAATTATTCTAAAAAGATGATATAAAAATTAATATTTTTTCCCAAATTTAGTGTTTTCATGTTTAATAGATTAATTTTATAAATTAATAATTTAGAATTAATTATTATAATATTGTTTTCTTCTCAACCATGTCTAAATAATTGTTTGTTTCTTATGAGAATATGTCTTCCAAAGAGAGCACCATGTTATAGAGTCTAATGAGACTACATCTAATCCCCATGGACCAGTTGATCCAACCATTAATTACTCAGATGCTAACAACTGCTATGTTTGCTTAGCCGCAGCAGTTTCAACACCAACATAACCAACAAGAGCAAGAACAGAGTAAAGCAACAACGACAGAAGACATATATACATATGGTAACTTTTAAGGCATTCCAAGCCGTGAGTCCTCCTGTTTAACCGGTCACAGATCCGGTAGATCCCAAAATATGGCCAAATGAAATGGAGATGTCCTTTGCCCTACTGAAGGAGGGATAATCAAAAGACAGAATTTGCGAGTTATTTTCTAAAACATGAAGCATATAATTGGTGGGAGTCGGTGTATGCAATGGAAGGTACGACCGAAGTTTCATGAGATAGATATAAAGAATTGATGTAGAAATATTTTCCTCATTATATTCAAGATCAAATGGGGATAAATATTTTGGAGCTTAAGCAAGGTAACGGATTGTGGAAGAATACGAAGCTAAATTTACAGAACTTGTAAGGCTTGTGCTTGTGAGTACTGGAAGACAAAAAGGCAAAGAGGTTTTAGCACCGGTTAAAGGCGCCATGAATTAACGGGTTAAACCTTGCATATATATATATATATATATATATATATATAAAATCTTTCTTGTGCAATTATAATTGTTTTACTTCCATTTAATTGTCTTATTAGCATAACTGTTATATTATTCGCACCTATTTTACTCTTACATTCTACATGTTGAAATCAATTCATTTTGTCATATCTTGTACAGAAAAATTTGATCTGATGAAAATTTTTCATTTGTTTTGTAAAACTAATATGTTAACATTGTTAAAGTTGTTTTCTTCTCAATCATGTCTAAATAATTGTTTGTTACTTATGAGAATATGTCTTCCAAAAAGACCACCATGTCTATGCTCAAACTTTAGAGTCTAATAAGACTCCATCTAATCCACCTGGACCAGTTGATCCAGCGATTACTCAGATGCTACAAATGTTAGTTCAACAAACTGCTATGTTAGCTTAGCCGCAGCAGTTTCAAGAGCAACAGAACCAGCAAGAGTAAGAACGAGGAAAGTAGCAACGACATAAGACATATATACATATGATAACTTTTAAGGCATTCCAAGCGGTGAATTCTCCTGATTATAATTGTTTTACTTAATTCCATTTAATTGTCTTATTAGCATAACTGTTATATTATTCGCACCTATTTTACACTTACATTCTACATGTTGTACTCAATTCATTTTGTCATATCTTGTACAGAAAAATTTGATCTGATGAAAAGTTTTCATTTGTTTTGTAAAACTAATATGTTAACATTGATAAAGTTGTTTTCTTCTCAACCATGTCTAAATAATTGTTTGTTACTTATGAGAATATGTCTTCCAAAAAGACCACCATGTCTATGCTCAAACTTTAGAGTCTAATAAGACTCCATCTAATCCACCTGGACCAGTTGATCCAGCAATGCTACAAATGTTAGTTCAACAAACTTCTATGTTAGCTAAGCAGCAGCAGTTTCAAGAGCAACAGAACCAGCAAGAGTAAGAACGAGGAAAGTAGCAACGACATACGACATATATACATATGATAACTTTTAAGGCATTCCAAGCCGTGAATTCTCCAGATTTTAAGTGGTCACCACATCCGAATGATGCCAAGATATGGCCAAAGACAGAATTTGCCGGTTATTTTCTAAAACATGAAGCATATTATTGGTGGGATTCGGTGTAGGCAATGGTAGGTACGACGGAAGTTTCATGGGAAAGATATAAGGAATTTCTGGAAAAAAAAGTTTCCTCATTATATGCAAGATCAAATGGGGATAAATTTTTTGGAGCTCAAGCCAGGTAACGGGATTGTGGAAGAATACGAAGCTAAATTTATAGAAATGGCAAGGCTTGTGCCAGCGTATGTGAGTACTCAAAGACAAAAAGGCAAAGAGGTTTTAACATGGGCTAAAGGCATGACGAGCTATTTTAGAGTTAGATAACCATGTTGCATTAGTTCAAAAAGTGATGATCATAGAAGTGGAGAAAGAGAGAGATGGGAAAAAGAGAAAGCCACAGGCCGTTGAAGGCGAGGCTACGTTAGGAAGGTACCAAGGGTCATTATCTATTAATATGATTTATCATATTGTTATTGTGATATAAGGTTGGTGATGACCAAATCTTTGACCCGGATTTGGAGGGCGTCACATTTAACAAAGGTGACCCAAACAAAGTATGAAATTTTAACCACATCAGCATATCTAGACAAATGCCATACCATGTACCTATATATAATATCTTCATAAATCTACACAACAAAGTATGTATACTATTAAGGAATGAAAAAATATATTTATGTTATAATGTTATAACTAAAAGTTTATGTTATACTACCTGGAGGATATAAATTTAGAGAAAATTGGAGCATTTTCTTCATTGTTTATCATCACAAATAAGAGGATAGTTGCTGCAAAAAAGCAATGAGCCACATGTATATTAAAATGTTTAAGGTGTAATATTCAAATGTAATGGTACAAAGTTTAAACACAATAAAAATAAGTGAAAAATTAATAAATAACCTATATAACACATTGATAGACTCCTTATTTACTTATGCTATCTATTTTGCTTGCATAGTGGACATAAAAATAAAAAGTTTATACCACTATTGCAGTTTTGGATATTGTATAATGATGCAAAGAAGCATTATTCATATTCTTTTACCGATTTTTTTTCATACTAATAAGAATCAAACACATATTTATAATAAATTTATAAATATAATATATTAAAACTAAAATTTAGAAAAATCAAGTTCTTATATGAATATATCAGGAGTAGATCTAGATCACAACAAAATCATCACATATGTATAGGGTAAATATACAATTATTAAGTAAGAGATACACCAAAGGTGATATATCTAGCTACTAAAATGAAGAACAACTAACAGGCATATTTACCAAGCATGAGGACCATATATATTATATGTGTTCATGTGGTACATTTAAAATTGTAAAGAGTATATACGTATACCTGTATAACAAGGAGCAGCACAGTGAGATGGAACCCATGAGAGGAGAAGAGATCTGGAGGGGCCTCTGTGAAGAGATCTGGAGAAGGATTAAGGTCAGATGGAACCCATAAGATGATGAGAAGGGATGTGGAGAGGCGGGCTGCTACTTAGATTAGGGTTTTCCTCTCCTAGGTAATTATAAGTACCTCCCAAGGTGGGCTGGGCCTAGTCACAAAAAAGTTTGTACTTAGTTATATTATTTAATAATAAAAACCCAAATAATGTCCAATTAGATTAATTAAGTGTCAATGCAAACTATTGGCAAATTTTCTGCTTTATAAACCATCTATTTTATATAAGTGTCAAACTATCCAAACAATCATAAATTAATATTGATTAATAGAAAATAAACTATATGTTTATTATTAATAATTTTTAAAAAAAATTAAAATAACCTTATAGGTTAAAGTTCGTATTGGTTAGTAATAATATGTTACTATTTTTGAAGATACAAATAAATTATATTGTAGAAATTTTATCATTTAAATTTTAATATATTCGATTTATGGAAAATTTAATTTGAAAATTAAGTTCTTATAAAATATGATAACAAGTTAATCAATAATTAATAATACATAATGTTCATTACATAAAAAAAAGTCTATTACTAGTTAAATTCAACTAAAACTTATATTAGAATTATTCTCTCTCTATCTATCTATCTATCTATCTCTCACATACATATATATAAATATCATTAAGTTATATATAATTAGGCTCATGATCAAATAGAAACCACTCTTAAAATAAAAACTAGAAATAAGTTTTCCTACCACTATTTATAACTACGAGTATCACTAATTTATACGGCACTAATCACTGTTTTTATACACTATGTGAACCGCGATTTTTATTATCAAAATTGAGAAAATCTACTTATCTAAACTATTGATAATCGATTATAGATGATCAATTTCAACAGTAGTAAGGTTCTTGGTGGTAGGAAGCCGCAAGAGAAGTTGTATGATGATGGTAAGTAGTCGTTAGTTTTGTAAGTTATGATAGAAAGTGTATGTGACTATTGGTGATGATAGACAATGGTGGCAAGTCATAGAAAGGTGTTGTAATGGTGGTAAGAGGTCCATTACTACGATTTGGGTGAAAATGATGGTCATATACGTTGCATATATGTGTATATATATATTTATATTCGTGAGATATGCTATATATAAATTAGAGATATATTATCTACAAATTAGTGATTTTGTAGTTAAAAATAGTGATAAAAACTTGTCCAGAAACTGGTTTTTAGTTTTTAGGCTAATTTGGTTTCTATTAGAGTAGGACTCTATATAATTAAATAATCATAATTTTTTTTAAAATAACAAAGAGAAAATGAAATATTTTCAAGTAATAAATAATGTAACTACAACATATTTACAATGGTCAGAAATACCTTACAAAATGGTTATAATACCATCTATAATACAATTTTAGATTAATAAATTATATTGTTTTTGAATTTTGAATTTAAATTTAATATTTCGAAAAGTGGGGATGTTAGTTTCACAAGCTAAGCACTTGGCTTCATCTCTACATAATAAAATGCCTACGTTTGAATACATATCCCAAGTTTGGAAAGCCCCTCTAGACAAAAAGAGTTGGACTTCTGAATTTCTACTTTTTGGTGCAAAACATGAAGATTTATTTTAAAAAATTTATATTTGTGGTATGGAGATATAGAATGGTATAAAGGATTATGATTAATTTAGAAGTAAGATTTAAAAAGGTAATCATAGATTTATGAAAATTCTTTCAAATAAATTTATGATAATATTTAAAAAAAGGAAAGGATTAAGATTATTTAACTCGAATTTTAATGGATTGGTAATAATCCATAGATTTTAATGAATTATATCTGATTTTAATTTTATGCGGATTTTTGAATACTCAAAATCTCAAAAATTATGATGGAATTTCAAACACTATAAAATAGCCCGAACAATCTCATAAAATTCATGTTTTTTAAGTATAATGAAAATTATAATAGAATATAACTAGATTTTATTGGATATAATAAGATCCCAATTGAATACCCCCAAGATTTAGATGCAATTTTAAAAATTCGAGTTAAATATACCAAGATTATGAATGATTTTTTCTTAATCTCAATTGAATAACCCTATTTAATTCTAAAAGTAAGATTTTAGAAGGAAATTAAAGATTTTGGAAGCATTTTTGAAATAATTTTAAAGATAATGTTTAGGAAAAAGAATAAAAGATTAAGGGGGTGTATTAAGATGAAAGAAAGTTGTTTTTTCTATTGAGACATTTTTTCACCAGTTTTCAATTTTAGATTAAGTGATTTGTTATTTTTTGCTTAATATATATTCAGTTTATTTCATTTGAGTCGGATCATAAATTTTGACGAGTTCCTATTATGGACCACTTTATATATTGACAACTTTTCTCCAAAATAGAAATTTTTTTAATTAATTTTAGACCGCATATTCAATTAAGATTTTAAATGTACGAGAGTAATTTATTTTTTTTGCCACTAAATGTAAAAGAATATTGGACGTATTTAATTGGGATTCTATATTATGCAACAAAATCTACCGGTATTCATTAACGATTTTAAATTTTCCTTAAAAATTTATGATATTTAGTTGAGATTGTTTTAAATCCATCAAAATCTGTTGGTGAAATTATACAATATATTTTAAGATTTGTAAATGTTGTACCATATTTTATCAAAAAAACATACAAACTCAAATCAGATACAATTTCTTAAAATTCATAGATTAAAAATAATCTATGAAATCCTACTTGAATACACCCTCTTAATACTGCACCCTTAAGATGTTGGTGTGCCAACTGCACCCAATGCCAACTTTATTTTTTGGCATTTGTCTTTATTAAGTATGCCAAGAGTTTCACCGGAGCCCCATACACGTCCAACGGAAATACTGTGAAACCTTATAACCTAGGTCTCCCCTGGTTATTATCCAATTCATTGCCTCATTTTCGACAAGGCCAAACACCATATGTGATGCTACTCAATCACTCCAACTTTCCTGCACTAGTAGCTTTTGCCGATTGTGCAATTTTTCAAAATTTAGTCATAGTTTGATAATAACAAATAACAAAGATTATTCTATACTTGTACTTACCAAAATTTCAAATACGGTTACACCACTTCTAGGTTCTCGGTGAAGAGGAGTGTCGTGTATGGGATCATATGCATTCCCCTTTGCAAACAAGTCCCACTGTTGATCATCAAATATATGGATTCAGACTGAATGTCTTATAATTTTGTAAATAATCTTCGACATTGAGATTTGAGACTCGTGCACCACAAATGACAAACAAAAAACTCTGAAACAATCATAGTACAAATATACTTACCTCCGTTCGTGATCTGTTACTGCTGAAGAAATTAAACACCATTTTAGGTGGAATTGGTAGGAAAAAAGAGCTCGAACCACTTAGCAGGTTGCCATGTGGTAGGCCAGGATCATCGATGAATCTTCTGCTCATCAACTTCACGTTTTCACCAAAATTGCCCTGCAACTCAGTCAATTTACCAGCCTTTGGACCGGTAATCCCAAAATTGCACTGTTATCAGAGATCTTGTTTGAATACTTTTACATAATTGTGGAATATATAATTTTTTTTTAAAAGAAGCCAATAACTAGAGAAAGTAGGAAGGAGAGAACCGTGCATTTTAAACTATATCTACACCTAACAAGTGATGTAACTAGATGGAAGAACCCTGCATTTTAAACTGTATCTACACCTAACAAGTGATGTAACTAGATGGAAGTCATAAAGCCATTGTTGTTTTATGAGGTGATCTCCTCTATCTGCAAATGAAGAGGGTTTATAACCAACTACATAACTGATATTATCTTCTCAAGTCCAGCTTTTAATATTTACAATGATTGCCAATTAACAACCAAGTATAGAACTACAAAATCCATTACTGTATGGTTATGTAAAATTTTAGGCAGTATCTCTCCAATAAGTGACTATACAGATATTGTAATTACAAATATAAAGACAAATGATTAATTAATAATTTATTGGACACAGAGTGTAATTTTGCTCAGTGTAGTTTTACTAAACTAACTAGCATCAAATCCGTAATTACAAATATAAAGACAAATGATTAATTAATAATTTATTGGACACAGAGTGTAATTTTGCTCAGTGTAGTTTTACTAAACTAACTAGCATCAAATCCTGCAGAGACTTCTGAGTCTAGTTTTACTAGTTTTGGATTTCAAGTTTTTAAATTATTTAAAAATATAATTATTTAATAAATTTTATATTTGAAAAGATTATTCAATTTTAGTATTATTATTTTGTTCAAAATTAATTAGTTTCAAATTTACTACTTTCATAAGAATAAATTATTCTAAAAAGATGATATAAAAATTAATATTTTTTCCCAAATTTAGTGTTTTCATGTTTAATAGATTAATTTTATAAATTAATAATTTAGAATTAATTATTATAATATTGTTTTCTTCTCAACCATGTCTAAATAATTGTTTGTTTCTTATGAGAATATGTCTTCCAAAGAGAGCACCATGTTATAGAGTCTAATGAGACTACATCTAATCCCCATGGACCAGTTGATCCAACCATTAATTACTCAGATGCTAACAACTGCTATGTTTGCTTAGCCGCAGCAGTTTCAACACCAACATAACCAACAAGAGCAAGAACAGAGTAAAGCAACAACGACAGAAGACATATATACATATGGTAACTTTTAAGGCATTCCAAGCCGTGAGTCCTCCTGTTTAACCGGTCACAGATCCGGTAGATCCCAAAATATGGCCAAATGAAATGGAGATGTCCTTTGCCCTACTGAAGGAGGGATAATCAAAAGACAGAATTTGCGAGTTATTTTCTAAAACATGAAGCATATAATTGGTGGGAGTCGGTGTATGCAATGGAAGGTACGACCGAAGTTTCATGAGATAGATATAAAGAATTGATGTAGAAATATTTTCCTCATTATATTCAAGATCAAATGGGGATAAATATTTTGGAGCTTAAGCAAGGTAACGGACTGTGGAAGAATACGAAGCTAAATTTACAGAACTTGTAAGGCTTGTGCTTGTGAGTACTGGAAGACAAAAAGGCAAAGAGGTTTTAGCACCGGTTAAAGGCGCCATGAATTAACGGGTTAAACCTTGCATATATATATATATATATATATATATATATATAAAATCTTTCTTGTGCAATTATAATTGTTTTACTTCCATTTAATTGTCTTATTAGCATAACTGTTATATTATTCGCACCTATTTTACTCTTACATTCTACATGTTGAAATCAATTCATTTTGTCATATCTTGTACAGAAAAATTCGATCTGATGAAAATTTTTCATTTGTTTTGTAAAACTAATATGTTAACATTGTTAAAGTTGTTTTCTTCTCAATCATGTCTAAATAATTGTTTGTTACTTATGAGAATATGTCTTCCAAAAAGACCACCATGTCTATGCTCAAACTTTAGAGTCTAATAAGACTCCATCTAATCCACCTGGACCAGTTGATCCAGCGATTACTCAGATGCTACAAATGTTAGTTCAACAAACTGCTATGTTAGCTTAGCCGCAGCAGTTTCAAGAGCAACAGAACCAGCAAGAGTAAGAACGAGGAAAGTAGCAACGACATAAGACATATATACATATGATAACTTTTAAGGCATTCCAAGCGGTGAATTCTCCTGATTATAATTGTTTTACTTAATTCCATTTAATTGTCTTATTAGCATAACTGTTATATTATTCGCACCTATTTTACACTTACATTCTACATGTTGTACTCAATTCATTTTGTCATATCTTGTACAGAAAAATTTGATCTGATGAAAAGTTTTCATTTGTTTTGTAAAACTAATATGTTAACATTGATAAAGTTGTTTTCTTCTCAACCATGTCTAAATAATTGTTTGTTACTTATGAGAATATGTCTTCCAAAAAGACCACCATGTCTATGCTCAAACTTTAGAGTCTAATAAGACTCCATCTAATCCACCTGGACCAGTTGATCCAGCAATGCTACAAATGTTAGTTCAACAAACTTCTATGTTAGCTAAGCAGCAGCAGTTTCAAGAGCAACAGAACCAGCAAGAGTAAGAACGAGGAAAGTAGCAACGACATACGACATATATACATATGATAACTTTTAAGGCATTCCAAGCCGTGAATTCTCCAGATTTTAAGTGGTCACCACATCCGAATGATGCCAAGATATGGCCAAAGACAGAATTTGCCGGTTATTTTCTAAAACATGAAGCATATTATTGGTGGGATTCGGTGTAGGCAATGGTAGGTACGACGGAAGTTTCATGGGAAAGATATAAGGAATTTCTGGAAAAAAAGTTTCCTCATTATATGCAAGATCAAATGGGGATAAATTTTTTGGAGCTCAAGCCAGGTAACGGGACTGTGGAAGAATACGAAGCTAAATTTATAGAAATGGCAAGGCTTGTGCCAGCGTATGTGAGTACTCAAAGACAAAAAGGCAAAGAGGTTTTAACATGGGCTAAAGGCATGACGAGCTATTTTAGAGTTAGATAACCATGTTGCATTAGTTCAAAAAGTGATGATCATAGAAGTGGAGAAAGAGAGAGATGGGAAAAAGAGAAAGCCACAGGCCGTTGAAGGCGAGGCTACGTTAGGAAGGTACCAAGGGTCATTATCTATTAATATGATTTATCATATTGTTATTGTGATATAAGGTTGGTGATGACCAAATCTTTGACCCGGATTTGGAGGGCGTCACATTTAACAAAGGTGACCCAAACAAAGTATGAAATTTTAACCACATCAGCATATCTAGACAAATGCCATACCATGTACCTATATATAATATCTTCATAAATCTACACAACAAAGTATGTATACTATTAAGGAATGAAAAAATATATTTATGTTATAATGTTATAACTAAAAGTTTATGTTATACTACCTGGAGGATATAAATTTAGAGAAAATTGGAGCATTTTCTTCATTGTTTATCATCACAAATAAGAGGATAGTTGCTGCAAAAAAGCAATGAGCCACATGTATATTAAAATGTTTAAGGTGTAATATTCAAATGTAATGGTACAAAGTTTAAACACAATAAAAATAAGTGAAAAATTAATAAATAACCTATATAACACATTGATAGACTCCTTATTTACTTATGCTATCTATTTTGCTTGCATAGTGGACATAAAAATAAAAAGTTTATACCACTATTGCAGTTTTGGATATTGTATAATGATGCAAAGAAGCATTATTCATATTCTTTTACCGATTTTTTTTCATACTAATAAGAATCAAACACATATTTATAATAAATTCATAAATTTATAAATATAATATATTAAAACTAAAATTTAGAAAAATCAAGTTCTTATATGAATATATCAGGAGTAGATCTAGATCACAACAAAATCATCACATATGTATAGGGTAAATATACAATTATTAAGTAAGAGATACACCAAAGGTGATATATCTAGCTACTAAAATGAAGAACAACTAACAGGCATATTTACCAAGCATGAGGACCATATATATTATATGTGTTCATGTGGTACATTTAAAATTGTAAAGAGTATATACGTATACCTGTATAACAAGGAGCAGCACAGTGAGATGGAACCCATGAGAGGAGAAGAGATCTGGAGGGGCCTCTGTGAAGAGATCTGGAGAAGGATTAAGGTCAGATGGAACCCATAAGATGATGAGAAGGGATGTGGAGAGGCGGGCTGCTACTTAGATTAGGGTTTTCCTCTCCTAGGTAATTATAAGTACCTCCCAAGGTGGGCTGGGCCTAGTCACAAAAAAGTTTGTACTTAGTTATATTATTTAATAATAAAAACCCAAATAATGTCCAATTAGATTAATTAAGTGTCAATGCAAACTATTGGCAAATTTTCTGCTTTATAAACCATCTATTTTATATAAGTGTCAAACTATCCAAACAATCATAAATTAATATTGATTAATAGAAAATAAACTATATGTTTATTATTAATAATTTTTAAAAAAAATTAAAATAACCTTATAGGTTAAAGTTCGTATTGGTTAGTAATAATATGTTACTATTTTTGAAGATACAAATAAATTATATTGTAGAAATTTTATCATTTAAATTTTAATATATTCGATTTATGGAAAATTTAATTTGAAAATTAAGTTCTTATAAAATATGATAACAAGTTAATCAATAATTAATAATACATAATGTTCATTACATAAAAAAAAGTCTATTACTAGTTAAATTCAACTAAAACTTATATTAGAATTATTCTCTCTCTATCTATCTATCTATCTATCTCTCACATACATATATATAAATATCATTAAGTTATATATAATTAGGCTCATGATCAAATAGAAACCACTCTTAAAATAAAAACTAGAAATAAGTTTTCCTACCACTATTTATAACTACGAGTATCACTAATTTATACGGCACTAATCACTGTTTTTATACACTATGTGAACCGCGATTTTTATTATCAAAATTGAGAAAATCTACTTATCTAAACTATTGATAATCGATTATAGATGATCAATTTCAACATTTCAACAGTAGTAAGGTTCTTGGTGGTAGGAAGCTTGTATGATCATGGTAAGTAGTCGTTAGTTTTGTAAGTTATGATAGAAAGTGTATGTGACTATTGGTGATGATAGACAATGGTGGCAAGTCATAGAAAGGTGTTGTAATGGTGGTAAGAGGTCCATTACTACGATTTGGGTGAAAATGATGGTCATATACGTTGCATATATGTGTATATATATATTTATATTCGTGAGATATGCTATATATAAATTAGAGATATATTATCTACAAATTAGTGATTTTGTAGTTAAAAATAGTGATAAAAACTTGTCCTGGTTTTTAGTTTTTAGGCTAATTTGGTTTCTATTAGAGTAGGACTCTATATAATTAAATAATCATAATTTTTTTTAAAATAACAAAGAGAAAATGAAATATTTTCAAGTAATAAATAATGTAACTACAACATATTTACAATGGTCAGAAATACCTTACAAAATGGTTATAATACCATCTATAATACAATTTTAGATTAATAAATTATATTGTTTTTGAATTTTGAATTTAAATTTAATATTTCGAAAAGTGGGGATGTTAGTTTCACAAGCTAAGCACTTGGCTTCATCTCTACATAATAAAATGCCTACGTTTGAATACATATCCCAAGTTTGGAAAGCCCCTCTAGACAAAAAGAGTTGGACTTCTGAATTTCTACTTTTTGGTGCAAAACATGAAGATTTATTTTAAAAAATTTATATTTGTGGTATGGAGATATAGAATGGTATAAAGGATTATGATTAATTTAGAAGTAAGATTTAAAAAGGTAATCATAGATTTATGAAAATTCTTTCAAATAAATTTATGATAATATTTAAAAAAAGGAAAGGATTAAGATTATTTAACTCGAATTTTAATGGATTGGTAATAATCCATAGATTTTAATGAATTATATCTGATTTTAATTTTATGCGGATTTTTGAATACTCAAAATCTCAAAAATTATGATGGAATTTCAAACACTATAAAATAGCCCGAACAATCTCATAAAATTCATGTTTTTTAAGTATAATGAAAATTATAATAGAATATAACTAGATTTTATTGGATATAATAAGATCCCAATTGAATACCCCCAAGATTTAGATGCAATTTTAAAAATTCGAGTTAAATATACCAAGATTATGAATGATTTTTTCTTAATCTCAATTGAATAACCCTATTTAATTCTAAAAGTAAGATTTTTAGAAGGAAATTAAAGATTTTGGAAGCATTTTTGAAATAATTTTAAAGATAATGTTTAGGAAAAAGAATAAAAGATTAAGGGGGTGTATTAAGATGAAAGAAAGTTGTTTTTTCTATTGAGACATTTTTTCACGAGTTTTCAATTTTAGATTAAGTGATTTGTTATTTTTTGCTTAATATATATTCAGTTTATTTCATTTGAGTCGGATCATAAATTTTGACGAGGTCCTATTATGGACCACTTTATATATTGACAACTTTTCTCCAAAATAGAAATTTTTTTAATTAATTTTAGACCGCATATTCAATTAAGATTTTAAATGTACGAGAGTAATTTATTTTTTTTGCCACTAAATGTAAAAGAATATTGGACGTATTTAATTGGGATTCTATATTATGCAACAAAATCTACCGGTATTCATTAACGATTTTAAATTTTCCTTAAAAATTTATGATATTTAGTTGAGATTGTTTTAAATCCATCAAAATCTGTTGGTGAAATTATACAATATATTTTAAGATTTGTAAATGTTGTACCATATTTTATCAAAAAAACATACAAACTCAAATCAGATACAATTTCTTAAAATTCATAGATTAAAAATAATCTATGAAATCCTACTTGAATACACCCTCTTAATACTGCACCCTTAAGATGTTGGTGTGCCAACTGCACCCAATGCCAACTTTATTTTTTGGCATTTGTCTTTATTAAGTATGCCAAGAGTTTCACCGGAGCCCCATACACGTCCAACGGAAATACTGTGAAACCTTATAACCTAGGTCTCTCCTGGTTATTATCCAATTCATTGCCTCATTTTCGACAAGGCCAAACACCATATGTGATGCTACTCAATCACTCCAACTTTCCTGCACTAGTAGCTTTTGCCGATTGTGCAATTTTTCAAAATTTAGTCATAGTTTGATAATAACAAATAACAAAGATTATTCTATACTTGTACTTACCAAAATTTTAAATACGGTTACACCACTTCTAGGTTCTCGGTGAAGAGGAGTGTCGTGTATGGGATCATATGCATTCCCCTTTGCAAACAAGTCCCACTGTTGATCATCAAATATATGGATTCAGACTGAATGTCTTATAATTTTGTAAATAATCTTCGACATTGAAATTTGAGACTCGTGCACCACTAATGACAAACAAAAAACTCTGAAACAATCATAGTACAAATATACTTACCTCCGTTCGTGATCTGTTACCGCTGAAGAAATTAAACACCATTTTAGGTGGAATTGGTAGGAAAAAAAAGCTCGAACCACTTAGCAGGTTGCCATGTGGTAGGCCAGGATCATCGATGACTCTTCTGCTCATCAACTTCACGTTTTCACCAAAATTGCCCTGCAACTCAGTCAATTTACCAGCCTTTGGACCGGTAATCCCAAAATTGCACTGTTATCAGAGATATTGTTTGAATACTTTTACATAATTGTGGAATATATAATTTTTTTTTAAAAGAAGCCAATAACTAGAGAAAGTAGGAAGGAGAGAACCGTGCATTTTAACTGTATCTACACCTAACAAGTGATGTAACTAGATGGAAGAACCCTGCATTTTAAACTGTATCTACACCTAACAAGTGATGTAACTAGATGGAAGTCATAAAGCCATTGTTGTTTTATGAGGTGATCTCCTCTATCTCCAAATGAAGAGGGTTTATAACCAACTACATAACTGATATTATCTTCTCAAGTCCAGCTTTTAATATTTACAATGATTGCCAATTAACAACCAAGTATAGAACTACAAAATCCATTACTGTATGGTTATGTAAAATTTTAGGCAGTATCTCTCCAATAAGTGACTATACAGATATTGTAATTACAAATATAAAGACAAATGATTAATTAATAATTTATTGGACACAGAGTGTAATTTTGCTCAGTGTAGTTTTACTAAACTAACTAGCATCAAATCCGTAATTACAAATATAAAGACAAATGATTAATTAATAATTTATTGGACACAGAGTGTAATTTTGCTCAGTGTAGTTTTACTAAACTAACTAGCATCAATTCCTGCAGAGACTTCTGAGTCTAGTTTTACTAGTTTTGGATTTCAAGTTTTTAAATTATTTAAAAATATAATTATTTAATAAATTTTATATTTGAAAAGATTATTCAATTTTAGTATTATTATTTTGTTCAAAATTAATTAGTTTCAAATTTACTACTTTCATAAGAATAAATTATTCTAAAAAGATGATATAAAAATTAATATTTTTTCCCAAATTTAGTGTTTTCATGTTTAATAGATTAATTTTATAAATTAATAATTTAGAATTAATTATTATAATATTGTTTTCTTCTCAACCATGTCTAAATAATTGTTTGTTTCTTATGAGAATATGTCTTCCAAAGAGAGCACCATGTTATAGAGTCTAATGAGACTACATCTAATCCCCATGGACCAGTTGATCCAACCATTAATTACTCAGATGCTAACAACTGCTATGTTTGCTTAGCCGCAGCAGTTTCAACACCAACATAACCAACAAGAGCAAGAACAGAGTAAAGCAACAACGACAGAAGACATATATACATATGGTAACTTTTAAGGCATTCCAAGCCGTGAGTCCTCCTGTTTAACGGGTCACAGATCCGGTAGATCCCAAAATATGGCCAAATGAAATGGAGATGTCCTTTGCCCTACTGAATGAGGGATAATCAAAAGACAGAATTTGCGAGTTATTTTCTAAAACATGAAGCATATAATTGGTGGGAGTCGGTGTATGCAATGGAAGGTACGACCGAAGTTTCATGAGATAGATATAAAGAATTGATGTAGAAATATTTTCCTCATTATATTCAAGATCAAATGGGGATAAATATTTTGGAGCTTAAGCAAGGTAACGGACTGTGGAAGAATACGAAGCTAAATTTACAGAACTTGTAAGGCTTGTGCTTGTGAGTAGTGGAAGACAAAAAGGCAAAGAGGTTTTAGCACCGGTTAAAGGCGCCATGAATTAACGGGTTAAACCTTGCATATATATATATATATATATATATATATATATATATATATATATATATATATATATATATATATATATATATATATATATATATAAATCTTTCTTGTGCAATTATAATTGTTTTACTTCCATTTAATTGTCTTATTAGCATAACTGTTATATTATTCGCACCTATTTTACTCTTACATTCTACATGTTGAAATCAATTCATTTTGTCATATCTTGTACAGAAAAATTTGATCTGATGAAAATTTTTCATTTGTTTTGTAAAACTAATATGTTAACATTGTTAAAGTTGTTTTCTTCTCAATCATGTCTAAATAATTGTTTGTTACTTATGAGAATATGTCTTCCAAAAAGACCACCATGTCTATGCTCAAACTTTAGAGTCTAATAAGACTCCATCTAATCCACCTGGACCAGTTGATCCAGCGATTACTCAGATGCTACAAATGTTAGTTCAACAAACTGCTATGTTAGCTTAGCCGCAGCAGTTTCAAGAGCAACAGAACTAGCAAGAGTAAGAACGAGGAAAGTAGCAACGACATAAGACATATATACATATGATAACTTTTAAGGCATTCCAAGCGGTGAATTCTCCTGATTTTAAGGGGTCACCACATCCGGAAGATGACAAGATATTGCCAAAGCCAGAATTTGCTGGTTATTTTCTAAAACATGAAGCATATTATTGGTGGGATTCGGTGTACGCAATGGTAGGTACGACGGAAGTTTCATGGGATAGATATAAGGAATTGCTGGAGAAAAATTTTCCTCATTATATGCAAGATCAAATGGGGATAAATTTTGTGGAGCTCAAACCAGGTAACGGGATTGTGGAAGAATACGAAGCTAAATTTATAGAAATAGCAAGGCTTGTGCCAGCGTATGTGAGTACTCAAAGACAAAAAGGCAAAGACGTTTTAACATGGGTTAAAGGCATGGATTAAGGGAAAGCGAGCTATTTTAGAGTTAGATAACCATGTTGCATTAGTTCAAAAAAGTGATGATCATAGAAGTGGAGAAAGAGAGAGATGGGAAAAAGAGAAAGTCACAGGCTGTTGAAGGCCAGGCTACGTTAGGAAGGTACCAAGGGTCATTATCTATTAATATGATTTATCATATTATTATTGTGATGGTTGGTGACGACCAAATCTTTGACCCGGATTTGGAGGGCGTCACATTTAACAAAGGTGACCCAAACAAAGTATGAAATTTTAACCACGTTACCATATCTAGACAAATGCCATACCACGTACCCATATATAATATCTTCATAAATCTACACAACAAAGTATGTATACTATTAAGGAATGAAAAAATATATTTATGTTATAATGTTATAACTAAAAGTTTATGTTATAGTACCTGGAGAATTAATTTAGAGAAAATTGGAGCATTTTCTTCATTGTTTATCATCACCAATATGAGGATAGTTGCTGCAAACAAGCAATGAGCCACGTGTATATCAAAATGTTTAAGGTGTAATATTCAAATGTAATGGTGCAAAAATAAGTGAAAAACTAATAAATAACCTATATAACACATTCATAGACTCCTTATTTACTTATGCTATCTATTTTGCTTGCATAGTGGACATAAAAATAAGAAGTTTATACCACTATTGCAGTTTTGGATTTTGGATATTGTATAATGATGCAAAGAAGCATTATTCATATTCTTTTACCGATTTTTTTTCATACTAATAAGAATCAAACACATATTTATAATAAATTCATAAATTTATAAATATAATATATTAAAACTAAAATTTAGAAAAATCAAGTTCTTATATGAATATATCAGGAGTAGATCTAGATCACAACAAAATCATCACATATGTATAGGGTAAATATACAATTATTAAGTAAGAGATACACCAAAGGTGATATATCTAGCTACTAAAATGAAGAACAACTAACAGGCATATTTACCAAGCATGAGGACCATATATATTATATGTGTTCATGTGGTACATTTAAAATTGTAAAGAGTATATACGTATACCTGTATAACAAGGAGCAGCACAGTGAGATGGAACCCATGAGAGGAGAAGAGATCTGGAGGGGCCTCTGTGAAGAGATCTGGAGAAGGATTAAGGTCAGATGGAACCCATAAGATGATGAGAAGGGATGTGGAGAGGCGGGCTGCTACTAGGGTTTTCCTGTCCTAGGTAATTATAAGTACCTCCCAAGGTGGGCTGGGCCTAGTCACAAAAAAGTTTGTACTTAGTTATACTATTTTATTATAAAAACCCGAATAATGTCCAATTAGATTAATTAAGTGTCAATGCAAACTAGAGATCAGTCAAAACCGAATACATATACAGCAACTCACCGGTCAGCAATTCTCTTTCTCTTTTACGGGTTTTTCATCTTGTAATATATTGTTTAAGATTATTTGTTTTCAATTTTTTATGTTAATATGTCAACTAGTCCTTATAATTTTGTGATCATTCATTTAATATGCACACACCATATTCATATCGACATTTTTGTAACAGAAAGTTTTATTTTCATAAGATTGCGTTTAGAGCATGTTTTTTGTTTTCAAATTTTGGATTTCAAATATTATGATTTGATGTGTCATTTCAAATTCTAAACTTTACATTAGTGTTTGAATGTCGTGGATTTTAAATGAAATTCAAATATAACTTTTTTCTTTTATGTGTATTTACTTCTGCTGATGGATATACTTCGGGTTGTAATCGTCCTCTTCGCGATCGTGTGTGGGAGAGACAACGTAGCGATGGTGGCTGAGGTGGCTGAGGTTTGTGGCAACGGCGGTTCCACGATCAGTCCAGTTTCAGAAAGGAAGACGTTAATTGTGCCTCTTAATTGAGAGCGTTTATTGTGCCTCGTAATTGAGAGCGTAATTTGTGCCTCTTAATTGAGGACGTTTATTGTGCCTCATAATTGAGGACGTAATTGGTGCCTCCTAATTGAGGACGTTAATTGTGCCTTATATGAGTGCGTTAATTGTGTCTTAATTGAGAGCGTTAATATTTTATTAATTGTGCCTTAATTAAGAGTTTAATTGTCTCAGTTATGAGTTATCATAATTGTGTGAATATTTTGATCAGCATATACACATGCATTTTATAAATAATTAATTATTGGATATATTTTTTTATTTTTAAAATATATATAATCTGTATATATATCGACTTATATTTGTTCTTGTTTCCTTTGTTTCATTTTCAGGATGCTCGGAGGAAGACGGATTTTTCTTTTCAGACATTTAAGTTTTATTGTCTAAATTTCCCCTGTCATCTTGCATGTCCGACGGTTAGATAATAAGCTTTCTTGAATGAAAGAATTATCACGGTGAATTGCCAATTCATATTTGTGAGAATTATTCTCATTTTCAAAAAAAAAAAAAAAGTGTCAATGCAAACTATTGGCAAATTTTTTGCTTTATAAACCATCTATTTTATATTAGTGTCAAACTATCCAAACACTCATAAATTAATTTTGATTAATAGAAAATAAACTATATGTTTATTATTAATAATTTTTAAAAAAATAAATTAAAATAACCTTATAGGTTAAAGTTCGTAGTGGTTAGTAATAATATGTTACTATTTTTGAAGATACAAATAAATTATATATTAGAAAATTTATCATTTAAATTTTAATATATTCGATTTATGGAAAATTTAATTTTAAAATTAAGTTCTTATAAAATATGATAACAAGTTAATCAATAATTAATAATACATAATGTTCATTACATAAAAAAAAGTCTATTACTAATTAAATTCAACTAAAACTTATATTAGAATTATTCTCTCTCTCTCTCACACACAGATATATATATATATATATATATATCATTAAGTTATATATAATTATATAATCATAATTTTTTTTGAAATAACAAAGAGAAAATGAAATATTTTCAAGTAATAAATAATGTAACTACAACATATTTACAATGGTCAGAAATACCTTACAAAATGGTTATAATACCATCTATAATAGAATTTTAGCTTAATAAATTATATTGTTTTGGAGTTTGAATTTAATTTTAATATTCCGAAAAGTGGGATGTTAGTTTCACAAGCTAAGATTTGAATTCATATCCCAAATTTGGAAAGCCCCTATAGACAAAAAGAGTTGGACTTCTGAATTTCTACTTTTTGGGGCAAAACATGAAGATTTATTTTAAAAGATTTATATTTGTGGTATAGAGATATAGAATGGTATAAAGGATTATGATTAATTTGGAAGTAAGATTTAAAAAGGTAATCATAGATTTATGAAAATTCTTTCAAATAAATTTATGACAATATTTAGAAAAAGGAAAGGATTAAGATTATTTAACACGGATTTTAATGGATTGGTAATAATCCATAGATTTTAATGGATTATATCTGATTTTGATTTTATGCGGATTTTTGAATACTCAAAATCTCAAAAATTATGATGGAATTTCAAACACTATAAAATAGCCCGAACAATCTCATAAAATTCATGTTTTCTAAGTATAATTAAAATTATAATAGAATATAACTAGATTTTATTGGATATAATAAGCTCCCAATTGACTACCCGCAAGATTTAGATGCAATTTTAAAAATTCGAGTTAAATATACCATGATTATGAATGATTTTTTCTTAATCTCAATTGAATAACCCTATTTAATTCTAAAAGTAAAATTTATAGAGGGAAATTAAAGATTTGGGAAGCATTTTTGAAATAATTTTAAAGATAATGTTTAGGAAAAAGAATAAAAGATTAAGGGGGTGTATTAAGATGAAAGAAAGTTGTTTTTTCTATTGAGACATTTTTTCACCAGTTTCAATTTTAGATTAAGTGATTTGTTATTTTTTGCTTAATATATATTCAGTTTATTTCATTTGAGTCGGATCATAAATTTTGACGAGGTCCTATTATGGACCACTTTATATATTGACAACTTTTCTCCAAAATAGAAATTTTTTTAATTAATTTTAGACCGCATATTCAACTAAGATTTTAAATGTACGAGAGTAATTTATTTTTTTTGCCACTAAATGTAAAAGAATATTGGACGTATTTAATTGGGATTCTATATTATGCTACAAAATCTACCGGTATTCATTAAGGATTTTAAATTTTCCTTAAAAATTTATGATATTTAGTTGAGATTGTTTTAAATCAATCAAAATCTGTTGGTGAAATTATACAATATATTTTAAGATTTTTGAAATCGTTGTACTTAAATCCTAAAGAATCTGCCATATTTTATCAAAAAACCATACAAACTCAAATCAGATACAATTTCTTAAAATTCATAGATTAAAAATAATCTATGAAATCCTACTTGAATACACCCTCTTAATACTGCACCCTTAAGATGTTGGTGTGCCAACTGCACCCAACGCCAACTTTATTTTTTGGCATTTGTCTTTATTAAGTATGCCAAGTGTTTCAGCGGAGCCCGATACACGTCCAACGGAAATACTGTGAAACCTCAACGAATAACAGGTATATAACCTAGGTCTCCCCTGGTTATTATCCAATTCATTGCCTCATTTTCGACAAGGCCAAACACGATATGTGAAGCTACAGGATCACTCCAACTTTCCTGCACTAGTAGCTTCTGCCGTTGTGCAATTTTTCAAAATTTATTCATAGTTTGATGATAACAAATAACAAAGATTCTTCTATACTTGTACTTACCAAAATTTTAAATACGGTTACACCACTTCTAGGTTCTCGCTGAAGAGGAGTGTCGTGTGTCGGATCACATGCATTCCCCTTTGCAAGTCCCACTGTTGATCATCAAATATATGGATTCAGACTGAATGTCTTATAATTTTGTAAATAATCTTCGACATTGAGATTTGAGACTCGTGCACCACTAATGACAAACAAAAAACTCTGAAACAATCATAGTACAAATATACATACCTCCGTTCGTGATCTGTTACTGCTGAAGAAATTAAACACCATTTTAGGTGGAATTGGTAGGAAAAAAGAGCTCGAACCACTTGGCAGGTTGCCATGTGGTAGGCCAGGATCATCATGACTCTTATGCTCATCAACTTCACGTTTTCACCAAAATTGCCCTGCAACTCAGTCAATTTACCAGCCTTTGGACGGGTAATCCCAAAATTGCACTTTTATCAGAGAGATCTTGTTTGAATACTTTTACATAATTGTGGAATATATAATTATTATTTTTTTAAAGAAGCCAATAACTAGAGAAAGTAGGAAGGAGAGAACCCTGCATTTTAAACTGTATCTACACCTAACAAGTGATGTAACTAGATGGAAGTCATAAAGCCATTGTTGTTTTATGAGGTGATCTCCTCTATCTGCAAATGAAGAGGGTTTATAACCAACTACATAACTGATATTATCTTCTCAAGTCCAGCTTTTAATATTTACAATGATTGCCAATTAACAACCAAGTGTAGAACTACAAAATCCATTACTGTATGGTTATGTCAAATTTTAGGCAGTATCTCTCCAATAAGTGACTATACACATTTTGTAATTTCAAATATAAAGACAAATGATTAATTAATAATTTATTGGACACAGAGTGTAGTTTTGCTTAGTGTAGTTTTACTAAACTAACTTGCATCAAATCCTGCAGAGACTTCTGAGTCTTGTTTTACTAGTTTTGGATTTCCAGTTTTTAAATTATTTAAAAATATAATTATTTAATAAATTTTATATTTGAAAAGATTATTCAATTTTAGTATTATTATTTGGTTCATAATTAATTAGTTTCAGATTTACTACTTTTATAAGAATAAATTATTCTAAAAAGATGATATAAAAATTAATATTTTTTCCCAAATTTAGTGTTTTCATGTTTAATAGATTAATCTTATAAATTAATAATTTAGAATTAATTATTATAATATTGTTTTCTTCTCAACCATGTCTAAATAATTGTTTGTTTCTTAGGAGAATATGTCTTCCAAAGAGACCACCATGTCAGAGTCTAATGAGACTACATCTAATCCCCATGGACCAGTTGATCCAACCATTAATTACTCAATGCTAACAACTGCTATGTTTGCTTAGCCGCAGCAGTTTCAACAGCAACATAACCAACAAGAGCAAGAACGAATAAAGCAACAAGGACAGAAGACATATATACATATGGTAACTTTTAAGGCATTCCAAGCCGTGAGTCCTCCTCTTTAAGGGGTCACAGATCCGGTAGATTTCAAGATATGGCCAAATGAAATGGAGATGTCCTTTGCCCTACTGAAGGAGGGATAATCAAAAGACAGAATTTGCGAGTTATTTTCTAAAACATGAAGCATATAATTGGTGGGAGTCGGTGTATGCAATGTAAGGTACTACGGAAGTTTCATGGGATAGATATAAGGAATTGCCGGAGAAAAATTTTCCTCATTATATGCAAGATCAAATGGGGATAAATTTTTTGGAGCTCAAGCCAGGTAACGGGATTGTGGAAGAATACGAAGCTAAATTTATAGAAATAGCAAGGCTTGTGCCAGCGTATGTGAGTACTCAAAGACCAAAAGGCAAAGAGGTTTTAACATGGGTTAAAGGCATGGATTAAGGGAAAGCGAGCTATTTTAGAGTTAGATTACCATGTTGCATTAGTTCAAAAAGTGATGATCATAGAAGTGGAGAAAGAGAGATGGGAAAAAGAGAAAGCCACAGGCCGTTGAAGGCGAGGCTACGTTAGGAAGGTACCAAGGGTCATTATCTGTTAATATGATTTATCATATTGTTATTGTGATATAAGGTTGGTGACGAGCAAATCTTTGACCCCGATTTGGAGGGCGTCACATTTAACAAAGGTGACCCAAACAAAGTATGAAATTTTAACCACGTCACCATATCTAGACAAATGCCATACCATGTACCTATATATAATATCTTCATAAATCTACACAACAAAGTATGTATACTATTATAAGGAATGAAAAAATATATTTATGTTATAATGCTATAACTAAAAGTTTCTGTTATACTACCTGGAGAATATAAATTTAGAGAAAATTGGAGCATTTTCTTCATTGTTTATCATCACCAATATGAGGATAGTTGCTGCAAACAAGCAATGAGCCACGTGTATATTAAAATGTTTAAGGTGTAAATTTCAAATGTAATGGTACAAAGTTTAAACACAATAAAAATAAGTGAAAAATTAATAAATAACCTATATAACACATTCATAGACTCCTTATTTACTTATGCTATCTATTTTGTTTGCATAGTGGACATAAAAATAAGAAGTTAAACCACTATTGCAGTTTTGGATATTGTATAATGATGCAAAGAAGCATTATTCATATTCTTTTACCGATTTTTTTTTTCATATTAATAAGAATCAAACACATATTTATAATAAATTCTTAAATTTATAAATATAATATATTAAAACTAAAATTCAGAAAAATCAAGTTCTTATACGAATATATCAGGAGTAGATCTAGATCACAACAAAATCATCACATATGTATAGGGTAAATATACAATTATTAAGTAAGAGATACACCAAAGGTGATATGTCTAGCTACTAAAATGAAGAACAACTAACAGGCATATTTACCAAGCATGAGGACCATATATATTATATGTGTTCATGTGGTACATTTAAAATTGTAAAGAGTATATACGTATACCTGTATAACAAGGAGCATCACAGTGAGATGGAACCCATGAGAGGAGAAGAGATCTGGAGGGGCCTCTGTGAAGAGATCTGGAGAAGGATTAGGCTCAGATGGAACCCATAAGATGATGAGAAGGGATGTGGAGAGGCGGGCTGCTACTTAGATTAGGGTTTTCCTGTCCTAGGAAATTATAAGTACCTCCCAAGGTGGGCTGGACCTAGTCACAAAAAAGTTTGTACTTAGTTATATTATTTTATAATAAAAACCTGAATAATGTCCAATTAGATTAATTAAGTGTCAATGCAAACTATTGGCAAATTTTTTGCTTTATAAACCATCTATTTTATATAAGTGTAAAACTATCCTAACACTCATAAATTAATTTTGATTAATAGAA
This sequence comes from Daucus carota subsp. sativus, assembly GCF_001625215.2. Taxonomy (NCBI): domain Eukaryota; kingdom Viridiplantae; phylum Streptophyta; class Magnoliopsida; order Apiales; family Apiaceae; genus Daucus; species Daucus carota. Next base: position 20,886,770 of record NC_030382.2, read on the forward strand.
AATAAACTATTTGTTTATTATTAATAATTTTTTTAAAAAAATTAAAATAACCTTATAGGTTAAAGTTTGTAGTGGTTAGTAATAATATGTTACTATTTTTGAAGATACAAATAAATTATATTGTAGAAATTTTATCATTTAAATTTTAATATATTCGATTTATGGAAAATTTAATTTGAAAATTAAGTTCTTATAATATATGATAACAAGTTAATCAATAATTAATAATACATAATGTTCATTACATAAAAAAAGTCTATTACTAATTAAATTCAACTAAAACTTATATTAGAATTATTCTCTCTCTCTCTGTCACACACACAGATATATATATCATTAAGTTATATATAATTATATAATCATAATTTTTTTTGAAATAACAAAGAGAAAATGAAATATTTTCAAGTAATAAATAATGTAACTACAACATATTTACAATGGTCAGAAATACCTTACAAAATGGTTATAATACAATCTATAATAGAATTTTAGATTAATAAATTATATTGTTTTTGAGTTTTGAATTTAATTTTAATATTCCGAAAAGTGGGAGGTTAGTTTCACAAGCTAAGCACTTGGCTTCATCTCTACATAATAAAATGCCTACGTTTGAATCATCACATATGTATAGGGTAAATATACAATTATTAAGTAAGAGATACACCAAAGGTGATATATCTAGCTACTAAAATGAAGAACTAACAGGCATATTTACCAAGCATGAGGACCATATATATTATATGTGTTCATGTGGTACATTTAAAATTGTAAAGAGTATATACGTATACGTGTATAACAAGGAGCAGCAGTGAGATGGAACCCATGAGAGGAGAAGAGATCTGGAGGGGCCTCTGTGAAGAGATCTGGAGAAGGATTAGGCTCAGATGGAACCCATAAGATGATGAGAAGGGATGTGGAGAGGCGGGCTGCTACTTAGATTAGGGTTTTCCTGTCCTAGGTAATTATAAGTACCTCCCAAGGTGGGGTGGCCCTAGTCACAAAAAAATTTGTACTTAGTTATATTATTTTATAATAAAAACCCAAATAATGTCCAATTAGATTAATTAAGTGTCAACGCAAACTATTGGCAAATTTTCTGCTTTATAAACCATCTATTTTATATAAGTGTCAAACTATCCAAACACTTATAAATTAATTTTGATTAATAGAAAATAAACTAATGTTTATTATTAATAATTTTTAAAAAAAATTAAAATAACCTTATAGGTTAAAGTTCGTAGTGGTTAACAATAATATGATACTATTTTTGAAGATACAAATAAATTATATTGTAGAAATTTTATCATATAAATTTTAATATATTCAATTTATGAAAAATTTAATTTGAAAATTAAGTTCTTATAAATTATGATAACAAGTTAATCAATAATTAATAATACATAATGTTCATTACATAAAAAAAAGTCTATTACTAATTAAATTCAACTAAAACTTATATTAGAACTATTCTCTCTCTCTCACAAACACAGATATATATATCATTAAGTTATATATAATTATATAATCATAATTTTTTTTTTGAAATAACAAAGAGAAAATGAAATATTTTCAAGTAATAAATAATGTAACTACAACATATTTACAATGGTCAGAAATACCTAACAAAATGGTTATAATACAATCTATAATAGAATTTTAGATTAATAAATTATATTGTTTTTGAGTTTTGAATTTAATTTTAATATTCCGAAAAGTGGGATGTTAGTTTCACAAGCTAAGCACTTGGCTTCATCTCTACATAAAAAAATGCCTACGTTTGAATTCATATCCCAAGTTTGGAAAGCCCCTCTAGACAAAAAGAGTTGGACTTCTGAATTTCTACTTTTTGGTGCAAAACATGAAGATTTATTTTAAAAGATTTATATTTGTGGTATAGAGATATAGAATGGTATAAAGGATTATGATTAATTTGGAAGTAAGATTTAAAAAGGTAATCATAGATTTATGAAAATTCTTTCAAATAAATTGATGATAATATTTAGAAAAAGGAAAGGATTAAGATTATTTAACTCGGATTTTAATGGATTGGTAATAATTCATAGATTTTAATGGATTATATCTGATTTTGATTTTATGCGGATTTTTGAATACTCAAAATCTCAAAAATTATGATGGAATTTCAAACACTATAAAATAGCCTGAACAATCTCATAAAATTCATGTTTTTTAAGTATAATTAAAATTATAATAGAATATAACTAGATTTTATTGGATATAATAAGATCTCAATTGACTACCCCCAAGATTTAGATGCAATTTTAAAAATTCGAGTTAAATATACCAAGATTATGAAAGATTTTTTTTTAATCTCAATTGAATAACCCTATTTAATTCCAAAAGTAAGATTTATAGAAGGAAATTAAAGATTTGGGAAGCATTTTGAAATAATTTTAAAGATAATGTTTAGGAAAAAGAATAAAAGATTAAGGGGATGTATTAAGATGAAAGAAAGTTGTTTTTTCTATTGAGACATTTTTTCACCAGTTTTCAATTTTAGATTAAGTGATTTGTTATTTTTTGCTTAATATATATTCAGTTTATTTCGTTTGAGTCGGATCATAAATTTTGACGAGGTCCTATTATGGACCACTTTATATATTGACAACTTTTCTCCAAAAAATTTTAATTAATTTTAGACCGCATATTCAATTAAGATTTTAAATGTACGAGAGTAATTTATTTTTTTTGCCACTAAATGTAAAAGAATATTGGACGTATTTAATTGGGATTCTATATTATGCTACAAAATCTACCGGTATTCATTAAGGATTTTAAATTTTCCTTAAAAATTTATGATATTTAGTTGAGATTGTTTTAAATCCATCAAAATCTGTTGGTGAAATTATACAATATATTTTAAGATTTTTGAAATCGTTGTACTTAAATCCTAAAGAATCTGCCATATTTTATCAAAAAACCATACAAACTCAAATCAGATACAATTTCTTAAAATTCATAGATTAAAAATAATCTATGAAATGCTACTTGAATACACCCTCTTAATACTGCACCCTTAAGATGTTGGTGTGCCAACTGCACCCAATGCCAACTTTATTTTTTGGCATTTGTCTTTATTAAGTATGCCAAGAGTTTCACCGGAGCCCCATACACGTCCAACGGAAATACTGTGAAACCTCAACGAATAACAGGTATATAACCTAGGTTTCCCCTGGTTATTATCCAATTCATTGCCTCATTTTCGACAAGGCCAAACACGATATGTGATGCTACTGGATCACTCCAACTTTCCTGCACTAGTAGCTTCTGCCGTTTGTGCAATTTTTCAAAATTTAGTCATAGTTTGATAATAACAAATAACAAAGATTCTTCTATACTTGTACTTACCAAAATTTTAAATACGGTTACACCACTTCTAGGTTCTCGCTGAAGAGGAGTGTCGTGTGTCGGATCACAAGCATTCCCTTTTGCAAACAAGTCCCACTGTTGATCATCAAATATATGGATTCAGACTGAATGTCTTATAATTTTGTAAATAATCTTCGACATTGAGATTTGAGACTCGTGCACCATTAATGACAAACAAAAAACCTCCGTTCGTGATCTGTTACTGCTGAAGAAATTAAACACCATTTTAGGTGGAATTGGTAGGAAAAAAGAGCTCGAACCACTTAGCAGGTTGCCATGTGGTAGGCCAGGATCATCGATGACTCTTCTGCTCATCAACTTCACGTTTTCACCAAAATTGCCCTGCAACTCAGTCAATTTTCCAGCCTTTGGACGGGTAATCCCAAAATTGCACTTTTATCAGAGATCTTGTTTGAATACTTTTACATAATTGTGGAATATATAATTATTTTTTTTAAAAGAAGCCAATAACTAGAGAAAGTACGTAGGAAGGAGAGAATCCTGCATTTTAAACTGTATCTACACCTAACAAGTGATGTAACTAGATGGAAGTCATAAAGCCATTGTTGTTTTATGAGGTGATCTCTCTATCTGCAAATGAAGAGGGTTTATAACCAACTACATAATTGATATTCTCTTCTCAAGTCCAGCTTTTAATATTTACAATGATTGCCAATTAACAACCAAGTGTAGAACTACAAAATCCATTACTGTATGGTTATGTCACATTTTAGGCATTATCTCTCCAATAAGTGACTATACACATTTTGTAATTACAAATATATAGACAAATGATTAATTAATAATTTATTGGACACATAGTGTAGTTTTGCTTAGTGTAGTTTTACTAAACTAACTTGCATCAAATCTTGCAGAGACTTCTGAGTCTAGTTTTACTAGTTTTGGATTTCCAGTTTTTAAATTATTTAAAAATATAATTATTTAATAAATTTTATATTTGAAAAGATTATTCAATTTTAGTATTATTATTTTGTTCATAATTTATTAGTCTCAGATTTACTACTTTTATAATAATAAATTATTCTAAAAAGATGATATAAAAATTAATATTTTTTCCCAAATTTAGTGTTTTCATGTTTAATAGATTAATTTTATAAATTAATAATTTAGAATTAATTATTATAATATTGTTTTCTTCTCAACCATGTCTAAATAATTGTTTGTTTCTTATGAGAATATGTCTTCCAAAGAGACCACCATGTCAGAGTCTAATGAGACTACATCTAATCCCCATGGACCAGTTGATCCAACCATTAATTACTCAGATGCTAACAACTTCTATGTTTGCTTAGCCTCAGCAATTTCAACAGCAACATAACCAACAAGAGCAAGAACGAGTAAAGCAACAAGGACAGAAGACATATATACATATGGTAACTTTTAAGGCATTCCAAGCCGTGAGTCCTCCTGTTTAAGGGGTCACAGATCCGGTAGATCCCAAGATATGGCCAAATGAAATGGAGATGTCCTTTGCCCTAATGAAGGAGGGATAATCAAAAGACAGAATTTGCGAGTTATTTTCTAAAACATGAAGCATATAATTGGTGGGAGTCGGTGTATGCAATGGAAGGTACGACCGAAGTTTCATGAGATAGATATAAAGAATTGCTCTAGAAATATTTTCCTCATTATATTCAAGATCAAATGGGGATAAATTTTTTGGAGCTTAAGCAAGGTAACGGACTGTGGAAGAATATGAAGCTAAATTTACAGAACTAGTAAGGCTTGTGCTTGTGAGTACTGGAAGACAAAGTTTTAGCACGGGTTAAAGGCTCCATGAATTAACGGGTTAAACCGTGCATATATATATATATATATATATATAATCTTTCTTTTGCAATTATAATTGTTTTACTTCCATTTAATTGTCTTATTAGCATAACTGTTATATTATTCGCACCTATTTTACTCTTACATTCTACATGTTGTACTCAATTTATTTTGTCATATCTTGTACAGAAAAATTTGATCTGATGAAAAGTTTTCATTTGTTTTGTAAAACTAATATGTTAACATTGATAAAGTTGTTTTCTTCTCAACCATGTCTAAATAATTGTTTGTTACTTATGAGAATATGTCTTCCAAAAAGACCACCATGTCTATGCTCAAACTTTAGAGTCTAATAAGACTCCATCTAATCCACCTGGACCAGTTGATCCAGCAATGCTACAAATGTTAGTTCAACAAACTTCTATGTTAGCTTAGCAGCAGCAGTTTCAAGATCAACAGAACCAGCAAGAGTAAGAACGAGGAAAGTAGCAACGACATACGACATATATACATATGATAACTTTTAAGGCATTCCAAGCCGTGAATTCTCCAGATTTTAAGTGGTCACCACATCCGAATAATGCCAGATTGGCTTTCGCAACCAGATTTCAAAAAATTCTTTAAAAAATGTTGCTATTAGGACATGAATTCATATCTATTGCAAGGGGTTTTAAAAACATTACAACTGAACCAACAAATTTCAGGGGTGTTACAAAATGCATGCTATTGCAATGCTTTACATTACGGTTGCAATACATAGAAGATTTGGGCCAAAGAATTAAGCGGGCTTTCTGAAAATTTTAGTGGACTTGCAAAATTTTAAGCGGGATTTATATATTTTCCCCCCGCTAAACAGAAAAAGTAATAACCAAATAAAACACACACTCAAACACAAATATCACTCTAACTCCCCCGATACCCACACAATCTCAGACACACAAACACACACTCGAACACACAAACTGAGAAGAACACGACGGAGGAGGATATGAGATTTAAAGCTTGGTGGAGATAACACGCAGCTCGGAGAAGTTTAAAGCTCGAAAGGTTCGTTTTTCCCCAAATTTTCTTCTGTAAAAATGTTCATTTTTTGTAGATGGGTGTTCGATTAGTGCTAGATGGGTGTCAATTCATGCTTCTTTATTTATGTTTTCACTCAATTGAGTGTTAATTAGGGTTTAATTGACTGTCAGTTATTGATTCTTGCATTTCATTTTACATGTATATGGTAATTAGGGTTTATTCGGGAATTTTCAAATTTTTGTACTCTTGGTGGTTCTTTCTTATTCTAATAATGATGAATGCTATCATTGAAACAATATGTAATTTGTGCTATATGGATTACGAGAATTTCTCCCGGTATAGTGACATCAAACAAGCTTATAATATAATGATGATAGGTCAAGATTGACAAACTTGATTTTCCTATGCTATATCCATCATTATAATTTTTCTGCTCCATTTTTTTGTCCATCTTCTGATTGTGGAAACACAAGGGGATTTCATTAGGTTCTTGATCAGAGAAGTTGAAAATGAGAATTTACAAACATTCAAGATATTGTGCTTTTATCAAGTGGCATGATATAGTTTTCGTTTGCAGGTTGACGAAAGAGTAGTGCTTAAGCTCATTAAATGTGTTGTTTTGTAGATGATTTTAGGTTATTTTCCGGTGATCTTGGAAATGAGATGAATGATGATGTTCTCTCAAAAGCATTCTCACGATTTCCTTCTTTTAATATGGCTAGGGTATGTTTTCTGTACTTAATATATTTATCTTATAGTTGATGGATGTTGGAAGCCATATTGTCTTTTTTTTACTTTGTTTCTGTTTCTTTTTTGGTTTGTTACCGCTTGATTTTCAAACGTTTAAGCTCTCCTTTTAGACAACTCTATATGCTGATGTAAAAGTTAGAAGTTGCTGTGTCTACTTAGTGGATTAGTCTTTCTTTAGTTTTTTTAGTATGTAAAGAAGAACTAAGGTAATTATCGCACCATGACACAGTTTGTTTTAAAGTGAGGTATCAACCAGGCTTGATGACAATATGTAAGGATTTAAATTGAAGAGGTCTATAGATGGAAGGACTATATTTAGTCTGGAATGAAGTTTTGTTTATTGCTCGTGTGACTCATTTTGTTCCTCTTCTTGTGTTATGACCTTACACCTTGCATTTAGCTGGTGTAAAGATTATCAGTCTCACAACTTCATCTCAAAACTCATGCTTGAATTGTATCTATACTTTAGTACTGAACCTTAAAACTGTTACAATGAGCTCACCTTATGGTGTTTGGTCTTAAGTTTGCCTTAGGATGGGTATATGATTGAAAGTTTTTACCCTATAGGCAAGTTTGCTTTAACTTCTTTTTCCACCTGATAACGCGATGGATTGCAAAAAAGCCTGCTTTGCTTACACTACGCCAAAAGTGGGCTATTGTAATGCCACTTTTGCTGTTACAATAGGCCAAAAAAGTGTTACAATCCGTCTATTGTAACACTAGGGGGCGTTACATCTGCGAGCATTACAATAGACTGTCTATTGTAACACTTGCTTGATCTATTGTAACAGCAGTAAAAGTATTACAATAGCGTCCTCTTGTAACATCAGAATGTCCAAATGTAACACCTGAAAAGATGTTACCATAGCCAGACTGATATTTTTTAAAAGTGGGCCCCACATGTGGGACCCACGTGTGGGACCCACACCTGCGTCCCACATGCGGGGCCCACACAACCTATTGTAACACTATAATTGTTTATTGTAACACCAAAGTTCAGAATAATTTAACATCAGGTAGAAATAATGTAACACTGTGATTTTGTAACAGTAAACAAGGCTAATGTAACACTTAATATATAAAATTTTGAAATGTCATTTCTGTTTGCAGAAGAATCCCATAATCACAAATCAAATTATAGCAAACTACCCAAAAACAGCTCCAATTACACCAAACTCAATCCAACTACACCAAAACAACTCCAAGTCCAACCTCCATCAACCAACCAAAACAAACACAACTACATAACTATTAAAATATGGAACTAGAGTGTACAATATAAGAAATTCGATATATTACATAACCATTAAAATACGGAACCTCCCCGGAACTAGATTGTGTTGCGTTCACTGCCTTCACCTTGAGTTCCACTGGGAAAAGGAGTAGCTTGAGTTCCACTGGCCAAAGGAGTGACTTGAGTTCCACTGCCAAAAGGAGTCCCATTCTCATCATGATCACTTGACTCAGCGGCACAAAAGTCCCCAATATCTATTTTCATCCCCGGATTCGCCTCAGCTAGTTTTTTTAACATCCAAGCCATATTACCTTGAAGCTTTCTGTTAAACTTGGCCTCTAGCTCTTGAGTTATCTGCTTCAAATCAGCAACAGAAGGTTGTGGAGTAGTAGGATTGTTTTCAGAGCTAGGCATGTCACCTTTCCTTCCCACGAGCCACTCTGCTCCATGTTCGCCACTGGGAAGCAACTCGTTTGCATCATTCCCTTTTTTCAGCACCTCGTCAATGGAATCCTACAATATAATATTGCAATATATTTGGTCAAGGTAGAACATGTTCAGGGTTTATATTCACCACTTGAAATATGCTTACCAATCGTTTTTGAATGACTTCGGTATTTGATTTGTACGTGACCTTTGGGTTGCGCTTGCGGCTTCTAAAATACACTTTAGCATTTGATGGAGATTGAAGATTAGGGTCTGTGTTTTTCTAGTGTACAAAAAAATTATATATACCAATGTCAGACTAGCTAGTGTGGCAACTAAATTGAATACTTTTACTGTAAAAATTTAAATGATGCCATACCAAATTTTGTCTAACTTGAACAAGAGGTGTACGACCGAGAGTATGTGGGTCAGCATATGAATTACGATGGGATGTATTATCCCTTGCAAGTTTCTGTTAAAAAACAATTTAATTCTCTACTTAGAATGTATTTATGTGTCTCTAATACATGAAGCAAATTGACAATTCTAGTATAATTTAATTTTTTATATGCGTGTTAGGGTGTTAGGAGTACCTGAACTCCTTCATCTGCCCAATACTTCAGCAACAACTTAAAATCCTCAAGAGGTATTTCAAGAGGTCTGTTTTCAAGCCTTTGCTCATCGGTGTCATATTTTGTGTAATGCTCCTTCTTGACCCGGGACTTATGCACTCTCCAGCAAGTATTTAGTGTCTTGTTTATCCACTTCAAACCTCCATCAGGGATATCATACCTTTCCTAGAATGTATCAAACATAAAATACATTATTTCAATGCAAACAAATGAAAAAGAAAAAGCTTGTCAGGTTTAGGTAAAAATGTCTACCAGAGTGTAGTCCACCATTTTCTGCTTTAGGTCTTCTGGAACAACATGCCAGTTAACATGAGTAATGGACACATGATCCTTAACCAGCGTACCAAGAAAGTTACTTAACTCAGATGTAACCTTCTTATCTCCAATTGGCTGATTTTGTTTGTTCAATGTAATGACCACCTTTTCATTAGCAGTCCTACCGTGAACTTTATACATTTTTGATCTTCCTCTAAACCTTTTAGGAGCTATCCAGGTATAAACATGATATAGAAATATCAGTAAAAAATTTTGGCCCTATTAATGCTAATTATCTCGCAAATATAGAAATTATCGTGCTTGTACATTAATTACCTGGTTCGCCTTCTTCAACTTCATTTGGTAAACTTGATTCACCAGCATCCTCAATCCTTGGGTCAAGTTCCAGATTTTGCTTTTGACGTTCGCGCAATGCGACATAGGCAGCAATAGAACCACTTTGAATATCACCACACTGTTTTAACAGTTTACTACATGTCGGATTTAGAAGCTTTGGAGCAGTTGAACTTTCAACTCCCTCCTTGGCGGGGACCTTTTTACTTGCTTTTTTGCGCGTAGCATGCAAGGGATCCTTCTCACATAAATTCGCATCATTTGCTCGGGAACGGGTCCTGGGGCCAGGTGCTATTTTCTTTTTCTTCGGAGACTAATGAAAGTAAAATTAGTACAAATTGTAAAATGCTAAGTGAATAGATGCAACAATAATAATGATGAAACAAGCCTATCAGTTTTAACCATAATAACGATGAAACAAGCTTTACCTTTGATGAATCTTCACTATCTTCTTCCTCGCTCTCATTTTCCAAGATATATTCATCTGATTCCTCTTGGACTTTATCTTTTTCCTTGTTTATCTTTACTGCTGGTGGATTAGGATTAGGCAAAAATTTATCCAAGCCAAGTTCTTTAAACTTTTCTCTGTTTTCGAGCACTTGCTTGTTTCTCCTTTCCTCGTAAGGATTCTTTGTTGGTGTTGTTTGTGCTGGTACCTGCAAGAAATCAATAGTACCAATTGAGTATACTAGACATCATTATAACCACTTAAAAAGCATGCTAGCATGAAAAACACAAAGCAGCTGATAAAATATTTATCTATGCAGGGGCATTATTTTGGTTAATATTGTAAGCAAAGTTTCACTAATGTGCAAGTTCTGGTACATTATATGAAAGATATATACTAGACATCATAATTATTAAAATATTATTACCTCAACATCGGTGCCTTCATGTAAATTCAATTTTCTCCTCACTGAACCATTTTTATTGACCACCGGTTCTTTCTTTTCTGGAGTCCCTGCAGCTTGCTTTTTACATTGTCGTGGTGATAAAATCCTCCTCGGCGGCTCAGGTGCTTTTTTATTTGCCTTCTTTTTCTTTTCTTGTTGCTGTTGGAGCTGGTGAGTAGTCACGAATGTGCGCTTCACTCCCTCCTTGGTTGGCCCTATAATACCTGTAATAATGCTCTTCCTCGGTCGTACAATTACATGTGGCTGCATTTGTACCGAGGGCTCGACTCCTTTATCAACCACAGTGTCCACATAGAGATCCATCTCTCCATCATTTTCGCATCGATCAACAAGCTCTAGCAGTTCTTTATCTTTGGTCAGAAGCCTCCAACTATTGCCATCTCTCGTATATACCCCTCCAATTTCCGTCAAATGCAAATAATCCTTGACGTATTCCATAAGAACTGAATAAGAAAATTCTTCGGTTGGTACTTTCGCTACTGGCAAGGTCTTTCCAGGGGAAAATCCACTCCTCCTGAAGATTCCATCATAGTGCAGTACTATAGTTATCAGTTTCTCGTCCATCCTGTGCAAATTTAAAAGAAGATGATTAGACGCGGCACAAGTAATTGCAAATTAGACCTGTATTTTCTGCACCAAAATTTGAGTAACAACAGATATAAAGCACTACAATAATGCAAGAAAATTAACTAAATTTGGACAATAAAATAATTAAACAACAGATAGGACACATCAACTAAATTAGGACTAAAAATTAAGGCAAAAATAAAACAACATCAACTAATTAAGTAGAGCAACATCTGATATAAAGCACTACAATAAGGGAACCAATTATCAAACTAACTAAAATACAACATTATCAAACTACAGGTCTTCTTGATTTTGTTCAATGGGAAATTCTATTTTAGGGATATCATCCCTGAACCAACTAAATTCACCATCTTTACTATGAATTTCATGCCCAGGTTCGATATCATGACTGTCATCAATCTGATCATATGCATTTTCTTGTTCAGCATCACACCACTCCCTTGGTAATTTTTTTATGACATAATACACCATCTTTTCAATCGGATCTTCCACGTAAAATACTTGTTGCACCTGGGATGCAATGACATAAGGTTCTGATCTGCAGATGGTCTTCTTAAAATTCACCTTGGTAAGACCATATGGATCCTTCTCTTCTTGGTACCAAGTGCACCTGAAAAGAACCACTGCAAAAACTCCCCAGTAATCAACTTTAACAATCTCTTCAACTGATCCATAGTAATTGACAGCCCCGACTTTTGGATTATCATCTTTCGAACTTGCAAAACTTGTCGTTTCAGCAGTCAAAAATACACCGCTGTTTTGGGTTGTGCATTTTGAATCTCTGCTCTTCGTGTGAAAACGATATCCATTTACCACGTAGCCACTGAACCTCCTGGCCATTCGATTAGGACCCAAAGCAAGGACACGTAAATCAGATGAAACTTCCACCCTTTTTCCCACCACCTCTGTTAACCACTTCCAGAAATCTTCAGAGTGTGCTTGCTCTTTCTTGTATTTTTTTGATTTTGAATGAGCTTCCACTAACGCACGGTGATCCCTAAGAAAATATTAGGTGAACAATTAATTCAAATAGTTTACGAGGAAAACAAGTTCATATATACTAGTACTCGACAAATGAATGAGGGAGTAAATAACTTACTCGATCAATGTCTCAATTTCCTTATTACCGCAATTGAAAAGAATGTAAGTATGACAAGCTTTCCAAACTGAATCTGCTAGCTGAATAACTTTGCCATCTTTATTCTTTCTGCCTCCAATATGATATTCCGCATTTGTTGGACATTTTGAAAAATCAGTTAATGGTTCACCACCCAAAAATCTTGAACAGAATGTAACGCACTCCTCTGCCAAATAGCCTTCTGCAATTGAACCTTCGGGTCTAGACCTATTACGGACATAGTTTTTCAATTTACAAAGATATCGCTCAATAGGATACATGCAGCGAAGGTGCTCGGGTCCACCGTATTCAATCTCTCTACTCAAATGAACGGGGAGGTGCACCATGACATCAAAAAAAGCAGGTGGGAAAATTATCTCAAATTCACATAAGATGTTGACAATTTCGTCTTGCAGCCTCCGGATATCATCCAAGTGAATGGCCTTACTCCACAAACCTCGAAGAAATGCACTGAATTTTATCAGCGGCTTCGCAACATCAGCTTTGACTGATTTCTTCACAGCAAATTGCAACAAGTAATGAAGTATAAAATGCGCATCATGGCTCTTATACCCCAATATCTTCCTCTCGTTTGTGTGCACATAACGACTAATATTAGAGGCACAACCGTAAGGTAATTTTGCATTCTTTAATACCTTGCAAAATATGTCTTTCTCCTTGTTTGACATGTCAAATAAGGCTGCATTAATTTCATAAGATTTCCCATCAGCAGATTCCATCGGATGAAGGGACTTCCGTATTCCCATTTCTTGTAAATCAAATCGAGCTGCCAAATGATCTTTTGACTTCCCACTAATATTAAGCAAGGTACCTAATATACTATCGCAAATGTTTTTTTCGATGTGCATGACATCGAGGTTGTGTCTTAATGGATTATGCTTCCAATAAGGTAAATCGAAAAAAATAGACCTCTTTTTAAAAGGGATGCCACTTTCACGCTTTCTTTTTTTATTTTCTCCAAACTGATTTTTAAACCCAAACAGCAGTTGTTCAACCTCTGTTCCCGTCAACGGTTCTGCACTCTGCCTCGTCTCAATTGCCCCGTTAAAATTTTTCTTGTCAAACCTCCATTTGTGGGAAGGATCAAGAAACCTACGATGACTCATATAGCACATCTTACGGCTGTGTTTCAAATATTCTGAGCAGGTTTCGTAATGGCACACCGGGCATGCTAACTTGCCTTTTGTGCTCCAACCGGACAACATAGCATAGCCCGGAAAGTCGCTAATGGTCCAGAGTACCCCTGCCCGTAAATTGAAGTTCTGATCAGTCATGGCATCATAGGTTTGGATGCCAATATCCCACAACTCATTCAACTCAGCGATTAATGGTTGCATATATACGTCGATACTATTTGAAGGGGAATTTGGACCCGATATCAACGTCGAAAGAATTAAATTTTCTTGTTTCATGCAAATCCAAGGTGGGAGGTTGTAGTTTACTAGTACTATAGGCCATGTACTATGAGAAACACTCATCGTACGATACGGAGAGAATCCATCAGCAGCTACACCTAGTCTTACATTTCGAATTTCCGAAGAAAATTCAGGATAGTTAGCATCCATCATCTTCCAAGCTAAGGCATCAGCCGGATGCCTAAGCTTACCATCTTCTACCCGTCCCGTTGCATGCCAAGTCATGAGTTTAGAAAACTCTTTGCACATGAAAATTCTTTGCAACCTAGGTTTAAGGGGAAAGTATCTCATGACGTTTGCAGGTACTTTGCTAATAATTCTCTCTGAATCATCATTAACAGCAGACCCTTTCTTTTCTTGTATAACCCACCTCGAAACCCCACAATTATCACAAACTATTTTATCCTTATTATTGCCCCAATACAGCATGCAACTGTTAGGGCAGGCATGTATTTTCTGATAATCAAGACCTAAGTCCTTGATTATATTTTTAGCAGCAGTGAAAGATATAGGCACATTGGCTTCAGGAAAGGCTTCTTTAATCAGAATTAATAAATCACTGAAGCCCGACTCGGTTATACCATGGACACACTTCAAATGGTAAAGACGGATGATAAAACTTAGCATAGAAAAATTTGTGCAGCCCGGATATAGCGGTTTTTTTCCCTCCTCGACAAGGCGATAAAATTTTTTAGCCTCCGCATTTGGTCCTACTTCTACATTCTGAAACCTCCTACCTGTACAATCGAACATATCTTGTAAATTATCCCCGAAGGCAGCCCCCGCTTCACAGTCCTTAAAATCTGTCGTATCTCTTATTTTGGCTCCTGAAATCCTATAAATCCACTGGACATGCGACATAGAAGGTCCCCTGCAAATTAGATGATCATAAATTACATCTGCACGATGCCACTTACGATCATCACAATCTTTGCAGGGGCACTTTAATTCATCACCAACAGAAAAAAGGGCAAATGCCTTCTCAACAAAAGCTTTTATCCCCTTTTCATATTCTTCGTGGTATCGTGGAAGTCCTATCCAGCTTTTATTACCATAATCACTTTCCATTTCTAAAACTAGTCGGTAACAGATTCAACACGTTGCACCTATAAAGTCAGCGTAATATGAATATACTTGTCTAGGTGCCAATCTCAAAACCATTTGTTTAAACTAATACTCAGCCTACACAATTATTTATGAGATTATAGAATGTACAGATTCACTAACAGCACAGTAATCATCAAAGCAGCGCGAAAATGACATAACTACTGGATTTCAGCACATATCATCAAAACATAGAGTCAAGTCAGCATAATATTAATATCTATTATATCATCAGACACCAAAACTACTGGATTTCAGCACATTAAACCAGTCACATGTCAATTATGTAGCACATGCTAACATAAAAATAAAATATAAAAGTTGTACCATATCATGTAACAAAAAATTAGAAAAACAATTAGTGTATCATGCATAAACAGAAAAACCTATCATAACACATGGCAACCACAATATCATAACAAAGAAGGTTGTCACAAAATTTACAAAAAACATAGCATATCATATCACTATATTAACCCATACACAAATATCATGCAAAAACCCACTGATACTCAAAATAAACCCAATCAAAAACAGAATAGCCCAATCGAATACAAAATAAACCCAATCGAGCAAATACAAAAAATTAAAATTAAACACATACACATATAAAGACATAAACCCAGTGAAAGCTTTTTACCTTAATCAAAGCAGCTGTTTACCCAATGAAACCCCTAAAATGTATGAAACTTCAATCCCTCAAAAAGTTAATCCCCTCAGAAACTTCAATCCCCTGAAATGCATGATATGAACTGTTAGTAAACAGTTTATACTAGATATACAACTAAATGCAAGATTAAAAACTAAAAATAGAAGATGTATTACAAGTTAATCGAAGAACCCCCAAATCGGAGTACCCTAATTACCTACAACTGAAAAATCGATGTGTTAGTAACTAAATCGAACAATGTGTGTGTGTTTGTGTATTCAGGTACCTAATTGATGCTTGAATCCATGCTTGAATCGAAGAAGAAAGAGTGCCGAGAGAGTGTGTTCGAGAGAGAAAGAGAGGGTCGAGAGAGTGTGTTCGAGAGAGAGAATGGGTTTGTGATGTGAGTGTATCTTGACTTAGGCTTTTTTTAGTGGGGGGAAAACTACCGCCGAGACAATTCACCTCGGTAATAGCAATTTAAATTTACTTTATATTAATAAATTAACATATTATTTAATTAGTAAAAACTATCTTTTTTAATTTTATATATAACTATTTGTTTTTTAAATAAGATGTAATAATTTTTAAAAAAGTTAAAATATTAAATATAATATTTTATAGTAATGAATAGTCCAGAATATAATTTAAAAGGTAATTTTATGATAAATATTTACTTTAATCGGAAAAAAATAAACATAATATCTATTGTAACACCAGATGCTAGTGTTACATATCGTGTAACACCGTCATATTCATGTAACACTAGGTTAACGGCTATTGTAACAACAATTTCAGGGTGTTACAATAGACCTCAGCTTTCTGAGCTACCGCAACGAAATGCTTGTAACACTTATAAAATACCATTGCAGTAGCCCACTTATGGCGTAGTGTTAGTTTCTAATAAAATCTGTAAGTTAACATGAAATGAGAATGTTTTAGGCTATTGCCATATATGCAGCACTTCAGATAGACCTAATGGTGATTGCTTTACTCCTGCTTTTAATTATTGTATCTCTGTACTTCTTACATCTGCTTTCTGTATTTTTTAAGGAATATATATTTTTCAGAAATGCTTTGTTCTGATCCATATTACATATGATGTATTTCTCAATAAAATACGTCAACTTATTGTCACCCAAAATTCAAGTGTTCATTTTTGTTATATCTCTGATGTCTCTAGTCAATATGGGTCATGATTTTCTTTAGCTCTTGAGATGCTTATTTGTTATAACTTTTTCATATTATGGGGATCAGGCAAAATTATGGATGACAAGAGCTGCTTGAGTTCGATCTTTAGTTTGGAAAGTTAGTGAGAAACGACCTGGTAATCCTACTATAAGCCTCTGTATTATTGACAGGTTTATAGGTTCATCAAATACTAAACCACCTATGATTTTCCCTTTCAGGTTACAATGCAAGTGAATCTGATTCAGATGATATGTTAGATGGCTGCAATGGGAATGGAAAAGACAAAATCTGCAGAAGTACTACCAAAGTTAAGAGATGAGTTAGCTTCTCAAACGGAGGACAAAATGAAGAAGAAGTTGGAGCACTTTAGCCTTATTTTGCTTGAAATTTTGTGTTTCTATTAGACTTGGTTATGTTCTTATGTAAAACAACAGTAATAAGACTATAATACTACTTGTTGATTTTTTGGATTGGTGAATGTTGGATTGTGTTTTGATATACCAATTAAATTTGGTGACTGTCAATGAAATGTAAAGGTCATGCCAATTTTTTTCTAAATTAGCGTTATGGTAGAGGAGTAAATGGTTGCTATATAATTGAAATTGGTTAATAAAAGTTGTTGCAATCAACTCACAATACGTTGCCACTGCACATAATATGTTGCCATCGATATACTAGGTATAGCAATGCTACTATATGTGTTGCTGTATTATTAAAAATGTTGCCATAAGCTGATTTTGCAACTCCAAAACTATGTTGCAATATGGCCCCAAATTAGTTGCCATAAGGCCCTATGGCAACCAGACCAAACATAACGCCTAATTTTTGCATATTCGTTGCCATATACCTTATTGCAATGGATCTGTGCCATATAGCAATGAGTTTTTAGAGTTGCAATAGTCAATCTATGGTGTAGTGGTACGACCGAAGTTTCATGAGATAGATATAAAGAATTGCTCTAGAAATATTTTCCTCATTATATTCAAGATCAAATGGGGATAAATTTTTTGGAGCTTAAGCAAGGTAACGGACGGTGGAAGAATACGAAGCTAAATTTACAGAACTAGTAAGGCTTGTGCTTGTGAGTACTGGAAGACAAAGTTTTAGCACGGGTTAAAGGCTCCATGAATTAACGGGTTAAACCGTGCATATATATATATATATATATATATATATATATATAATCTTTCTTTTGCAATTATAATTATTTTACTTCCATTTAATTGTCTTATTAGCATAACTGTTATATTATTCGCACCTATTTTACTCTTACATTCTACATGTTGTACTCAATTCATTTTGTCATATCTTGTACAGAAAAATTTGATCTGATCTATGAAAAGTTTTCATTTGTTTTGTAAAACTAATATGTTAACATTGATAAAGTTGTTTTCTTCTCAACCATGTCTAAATAATTGTTTGTTACTTATGAGAATATGTCTTCCAAAAAGACCACCATGTCTATGCTCAAACTTTAGAGTCTAATAAGACTGCATCTAATCCACCTGGACCAGTTGATCCAGCAATGCTACAAATGTTAGTTCAACAAACTTCTATGTTAGCTTAGCAGCAGCAGTTTCAAGAGCAACAGAACCAGCAAGAGTAAGAACGAGGAAAGTAGCAACGACATACGACATATATACATATGATAACTTTTAAGGCATTCCAAGCCGTGAATTCTCCAGATTTTAAGTGGTCACCACATCCGAATGATGCCAAGATATGGCCAAAGACAGAATTTGCCGGTTATTTTCTAAAACATGAAGCATATTATTGATGGGATTCGGTGTATGCAATGGTAGGTACGACGGAAGTTTCATGGGAAAGATATAAGGAATTTCTGGAAAAAAAGTTTCCTCATTATATGCAAGATCAAATGGGGATAAATTTTTTAGAGCTCAAGCCAGGTAACGGGATTGTGGAAGAATACGAAGCTAAATTTATAGAAATAGCAAGGCTTGTGCCAGCGTATGTGAGTACTCAAAGACAAAAAGGCAAAGAGGTTTTAACATGGGTTAAAGGCATGACGAGCTATTTTAGAGTTAGATAACCATGTTGCATTAGTTCAAAAAGTGATGATCATAGAAGTGGAGAAAGAGAGAGATGGGAAAAAGAGAAAGCCACAGGCCGTTGAAGGCGAGGCTACGTTAGGAAGGTACGGAGGGCGTCACATTTAACAAAGGTGACCCAAACAAAGTATGAAATTTTAACCACATCAGCATATCTAGACAAATGCCATACCATGTACCTATATATAATATCTTCATAAATCTACACAACAAAGTATGTATACTATTAAGGAATGAAAAGATATATTTATGTTATAATGTTATAACTAAAAGTTTATGTTATACTACCTGGAGGATATAAATTTAGAGAAAATTGGAGCATTTTCTTCATTGTTTATCATCACCAATATGAGGATAGTTGCTGCAAACAAGCAATGAGCCACATGTATATTAAAATGTTTAAGGTGTAATATTCAAATGTTATGGTACAAAGTTTAAACACAATAAAAATAAGTGAAAAATTAATAAATAACCTATATAACACATTGATAGACTCCTTATTTACTTATGCCATCTATTTTGCTTGCATAGTGGACATAAAAATAAAAAGTTTATACCACTATTGCAGTTTTGGATATTGTATAATGATGCAAAGAAGCATTATTCATATTCTTTTACCGATTTTTTTTTCATATTAATAAGAATCAAACACATATTTATAATAAATTCATAAATTTATAAATATAATATATTAAAACTAAAATTCAGAAAAATCAAGTTCTTATATGAATATATCAGGAGTAGATCTAGATCACAACAAAATCATCACATATGTATAGGGTAAATATACAATTATTAAGTAAGAGATACACCAAAGGTGATATATCTAGCTACTAAAATGAAGAACAACTAACAGACATATTTACCAAGCATGAGGACCATATATATTATATGTGTTCATGTGGTACATTTAAAATTGGAAAGAGTATATACGTCTACCTATATAACAAGGAGCAGCACAGTGAGATGGAACCCATGAGAGGAGAAGAGATCTGGAGGGGCCTCTGTGAAGAGATCTGGAGAAGGATTAAGGTCAGATGGAACCCATAAGATGGTGAGAAGGGATGTGGAGAGGCGGGCTGCTACTTAGATTAGGGTTTTCCTGTCCTAGGTAATTATAAGTACCTCCCAAGGTGGGCTGGGCCTAGTCACAAAAAAGTTTGTACTTAGTTATATTATTTTATAATAAAAACCCAAATAATGTCCAATTAGATTAATTAAGTGTCAATGCAAACTATTGGCAAATTTTCTGCTTTATAAACCATCTATTTTATATAAGTGTCAAACTATCCAAACAATCATAAATTAATATTGATTAATAGAAAATAAACTATATGTTTATTATTAATAATTTTTAAAAAAAATTAAAATAACCTTATAGGTTAAAGTTCGTATTGGTTAGTAATAATATGTTACTATTTTTGAAGATACAAATAAATTATATTGTAGGAATTTTATCATTTAAATTTTAATATATTCGATTTATGGAAAATTTAATTTGAAAATTAAGTTCTTATAAAATATGATAACAAGTTAATCAATAATTAATAATACATAATGTTCATTACATAAAAAAAAGTCTATTACTAGTTAAATTCAACTAAAACTTATATTAGAATTATTCTCTATCTATCTATCTATCTATCTATCATTAAGTTATATATAATTAGGCTCATGATCAAATAGAAACCACTATTAAAATAAAAACTAGAATTAAGTTTCTCTACCACTATTTATAACTACGAGTATCACTAATTTATACGGCACTAATCACTGTTTTTATACCGTATGTAAACAGCGATTTTTATTATCAAAATTGAGAAAATCTACTTATCTAAACTATTGATAATCGATTATAGATGATCAATTTCAATAGTAAGGTTCTTGGTGGTAGGAAGCCGCAAGAGAAGTTGTATGATGATGGTAAGTAGTCGTTAGTTTTGTAAGTTATGATAGAAAGTGTATGTGACTATTGGTGATGATAGACAATGGTGGCAAGTCATAGAAACGTTGTTGTAATGGTGGTAAGAGGTCCATTACTACGATTTGGGTGAAGATGATGGTCATATACGTTGCATATATGTGTGTATATATATATATATATATATATATATATATATATATATATATATATATATTCGTGAGATATGCTATATATAAATTAGAGATATATTATCTACAAATTAGTGATTTTGTAGTTAAAAATAGTGATAAAAAACTGTCCATAAACTGGTTTTTAGTTTTTAGGCTAATTTGGTTTCTATTAGAGTAGGACTCTATATAATTATATAATCATAATTTTTTTTAAAATAACAAAGAGAAAATGAAATATTTTCAAGTAATAAATAATGTAACTACAACATATTTACAATGGTCAGAAATACCTTACAAAATGGTTATAATACCATCTATAATACAATTTTAGATTAATAAATTATATTGTTTTTGAGTTTTGAATTTAATTTTAATATTCCGAAAAGTGGGATGTTAGTTTCACAAGCTAAGATTTGAATTCATATCCCAAGTTTGGAAAGCCCCTATAGACAAAACGAGTTGGACTTCTGAATTTCTACTTTTTGGTGCAAAACATGAAGATTTATATTTGTGGTATAGAGATATAGAATGGTATAAAGGATTATGATTAATTTTGAAGTAAGATTTAAAAAGGTAATCATAGATTTATGAAAATTCTTTCAAATAAATTTATGATAATATTTAGAAAAAGGAAAGGATTAAGATTATTTAACTCGGATTTTAATGGATTGGTAATAATCCATAGATTTTAATGGATTATATCTGATTTTGTTTTTATGCGGATTTTTGAATACTCAAAATCTCAAAAATTATGATGGAATTTCAAACACTATAAAATAGCCCGAACAATCTCATAAAATTCATGTTTTCTAAGTATAATTAAAATTATAATAGAATATAACTAGATTTTATTGGATATAATAAGCTCCCAATTGACTACCCCTAAGATTTAGATGCAATTTTAAAAATTCGAGTTAAATATACCAAGATTATGAATGATTTTTTCTTAATCTCAATTGAATAACCCTATTTAATTCTAAAAGTAAGATTTATAGAAGGAAATTAAAGATTTGGGAAGCATTTTTGAAATAATTTTAAAGATAATGTTTAGGAAAAAGAATAAAAGATTAAGGGGGTGTATTAAGATGAAAGAAAGTTGTTTTTTCTATTGAGACATTTTTTCACCAGTTTCAATTTTAGATTAAGTGATTTGTTATTTTTTGCTTAATATATATTCAGTTTATTTCATTTGAGTCGGATCATAAATTTTGACGAGGTCCTATTATGGACCACTTTAAATATTGACAACTTTTCTCCAAAATAGAATTTTTTTTTAATTAATTTTAGACCGCATATTCAACTAAGATTTTAAATGTACGAGAGTAATTTATTTTTTTTGCCACTAAATGTAAAAGAATATTGGACGTATTTAATTGGGATTCTATATTATGCTACAAAATCTACCGGTATTCATTAAGGATTTTAAATTTTCCTTAAAAATTTATGATATTTAGTTGAGATTGTTTTAAATCCATCAAAATCTGTTGGTGAAATTATACAATATATTTTAAGATTTTTGAAATCGTTGTACTTAAATCCTAAAAATCTGCCATATTTTATCAAAAAACCATACAAACTCAAATCAGATACAATTTCTTAAAATTCATAGATTAAAAATAATCTATGAAATCCTACTTGAATACACCCTCTTAATACTGCACCCTTAAGATGTTGGTGTGCCAACTGCACCCAATGCCAACTTTATTTTTTGGCATTAGTCTTTATTAAATATGCCAAGAGTTTCAGCGGAGCCCGATACACGTCCAACGGAAATACTGTGAAACCTCAACGAATAACAGGTATATAACCTAGGTCTCCCCTGGTTATTATCCAATTCATTGCCTCATTTTCGACAAGGCCAAACACGATATGTGAAGCTACTGGATCACTCCAACTTTCCTCCACTAGTAGCTTCTGCCGATTGTGCAATTTTTCAAAATTAGTCATAGTTTGATAATAACAAATAACAAAGATTCTTCTATACTTGTACTTACCAAAATTTTAAATACGGTTACACCACTTCTAGGTTCTCGCTGAAGAGGAGTGTCGTGTGTCGGATCACATGCATTCCCCTTTGCAAGTCCCACTGTTGATCATCAAATATATGGATTCAGACTGAATGTCTTATAATTTTGTAAATAATCTTCGACATTGAGATTTGAGACTCGTGCACCACTAATGACAAACAAAACACCATTTCAGGTGGAATTGGTAGGAAAAAAGAGCTCGAACCACTTGGCAGGTTGCCATGTGGTAGGCCAGGATCATCATGACTCTTCTACTCATCAACTTCACGTTTTCACCAAAACTGCCCTGCAACTCAGTCAATTTACCAGCCTTTGGACGGGTAATCCCAAAATTGCACTTTTATGAGAGAGATCTTGTTTGAATACTTTTACATAATTGTGGAATATATAATTTTTTTTTTTTAAAGAAGCCAATAACTAGAGAAAGTAGGAAGGAGAGAACCCTGCATTTTAAACTGTATCTACACCTAACAAGTGATGTAACTAGATGGAAGTCATAAAGCAATTGTTGTTTTATGAGGTGATCTCCTCTATCTGCAAATGAAGAGGGTTTATAACCAACTACATAACTGATATTATCTTCTCAAGTCCGGCTTTTAATATTTACAATGATTGCCAATTAACAACCAAGTGTAGAACTACAAAATCAATTACTGTATGGTTATGTCAAATTTTAGGCAGTATCTCTCCAATAAGTGACTATACACATTTTGTAATTTCAAATATAAAGACAAATGATTATTTAATAATTTTTTGGACACATAGTGTAGTTTTGCTTAGTGTAGTTTTACTAAACTAACTTGCATCAAATTCTGCAGAGACTTCTGAGTCTAGTTTTACTAGTTTTGGATTTCCAGTTTTTAAATTATTTAAAAATATAATTTGTTAGGAATCAATAATTTTTGATGATAACATAAACATTTTTGTAACATGTCTTACTTAGAATCTTTATCAAATTTCAGTTGTAATTGTTATATTTCTTATCTTTGGGAATTATCAACGGATGGGTAGAATAGGATGGCTAATTGTAAATATCCAATGCCATGTAATTTTATCTAAGTGAAGGATATTCAACTGATGAGATGTAACTATTCAACTGATGAAGACTGGATGATGTTTCAACTGATGAAAATCAAGCATTCAACTGAAGACAAAGTGTTCAACGGATGATGCTGAGGAATTCAACTGATGAGACTGGAACAGCATTCAACTGATGGAGTTTGTAATTCATTCAACCGATGAGCCGGGCATTCAACTGATAAAGTCAAGAGCAGTTGAAAGCAACTAGAACTTTCAACTGATGAAGCTAAGAGCAGTTGAAAGTGACTAGAGCTTAAGTCTGACAAATCACATGGATCGAATTACACTAAAATAGACATGGAAGCCTAATTAGGAAAATAAAGAAGAAGCAGAAACATACTTATCTCATGCAGTGCAATCTGGATCAAATCAAGATGATGGTCAAAGATGAAGACATCTCAGAAAGCATGCATAAGACAAAGTTGTGCAGCATTGTTTTTAGATTAGAGTGCATTTTGTAATCTAGCTAAAAGCTTTGTAAAACTTGGAGTATATAACCAAGTTAGTAGCATCAGTTGAACTTGTTCAAATTACTTGAGAGAAAAATCTGAGAGATAGAACTTGTTTTGAGTGATGAACCAGCAGCTGTGCGAATTGTAAACAATCCACAGATTCTTCTATATAAAATCTCACGGGTGGATCATTCAATCCACCCGTATTTTTAATACTTGGTGTTTTTCTGTTTACTGTGTTCTTAGTGTGTTATTCTTGAATCTTTTAAATTTGTAAAAGATTGTATTCAACCCCCCTTCTACAATCTTTCTCATAGTTGGTGTAAAATAACAATTGGTATCAGAGCGAGGTTCCCAACAAACAGGGAAAAAGATCAACACTGCTAGAGAAAGATGGGAAAGAAGGATGCTGGAGTGAAGATTCCTGTTCTTGACAAAGACAACTATTTTCACTGGAAAGTGAGAATGCATCTGCATCTGTTGTCCATTGATGAAAGCTATGTGAACTGCATTGAAAAAGGACCTCATGTCCCAATGAAGGTCTGCACAAGTATGGGAGCTGATGGTGAAGACATGGTAGGAAAGATGATTCCAAAACCTATCCATGAATATTCTCAAGAAGATACTGAAGAAGTGCACAAGGACAAGAAAACCATGAATCTTCTGTTCAATGGTTTGGATCAAGAAATGATTGATAGTGTAATCAGCTGCACAAGTGCCAAAGAAGTTTGGGACACCATCAGGACCATCTGTGAAGGGAATGAGCAAGTGAGAGAGAACAAAATGCAGCTTCTGATTCAACAATATGAGTCATTCCATTTCAAGGCTGGTGAAAGTTTGAGTGATACATTTAACAGATTTCAAAAACTGTTAAATGGTCTAAAGCTCTTTGGAAGAGTATATCAAGTTAAGGATTCAAACTTGAAATTCTTAAGAGCTCTTCCCAAAGAATGGAAACCCATGACAGTCTCTCTCAGAAATACACAAGAATTTAAAGATTATACTCTAGAGAGACTGTATGGAACCTTGAAGACTTATGAGCTTGAAATGGAGCAAGATGAAGAGATTGAGAAAAGCCAAAAGAAAGGGCATTCATCTGTGGCTCTAGTTGCATCTCTGGAGGATACTGTCAAGGACAAGGGAAAGTCTCAAGTTGAAGAAACTGAGAAGTTGGTCAAAGAGGAGAGCTCAGAGTCAAGCAAAGGAAAAAGAAAAGAGAAAGAAGTAGCTGATTCTGGTGAAGAAAGTGATGGAATTGATGAGCATCTATCCTTCCTGTCAAGAAGATTCTCCAAACTAAAATTCAAAAAGAATTTTAACTCTGCAAAATCATTTAAAGGCAATCCCAAGTCTGATAGAAGCATGGTAGACAGATCAAAATTCAAGTGCTTCAACTGTGGGAATGCAGGTCACTTTGCAAATGAGTGCAGAAAGCCTAAAGTTGAGAAGAAGTCAAGTGAAAACATTGACTACAAAAAGAAATATTATGAACTTCTCAAACAAAAGGAAAGAGCATTCATCACAAAGGATGATTGGGCAGCTGGAGATGATTCTGATGAAGAGGAGGAGTTTGTCAATCTAGCTCTAATGGCCAACTCCACAGATCAAGAAGAAAACACTGGAAGCAGTAGTCAGGTATTCACTACAAACCTAGTTGAGTTAACTAAAGATGAATGCAATGCTACTATTAATGAAATGTCTACAGAATTATATCATTTGCATGTTTCTTTAAAATCTCTTACTAAGTAAAATAGTAGAATTAAGGAAGCTAACACCTTTCTTAGTGATAGAAACAGTGCCTTAGAAGCTCAATTTATTGAGTTTGAGAAGCTGAAAATTGAGTGTCAGACAGCCAAGGATGATCTCTTGGTTGTTCTGAAGAGAGAAGAGATCATAAGAAAGCAGCTTGATAAGGAACAAGAGATTATTGCCAAATGGAAATCTTGTAGGGATGTTTCCACAAATATCATTAACATGCAAGGTAGAGAGACCTTTGTAGAAAATGAATGGAAGAGGAATAAGAAAGTGCTTGAGATATCTGAGAACAGTTCAGGTGATGAGAATACTGATGATGATCATCAGTTGAAGAGCAAAGTCTCAACTGATGAGAGTCATCAGTTGAACAAAAACTCATCAGTTGACAAGAGTGTTCTCAAGAAGCTTAACAAGAAATATGGTCCTGTTAAAAAGAATTTTGTTAAAGGTGAGAATAGTTCTTCTGAGACCAGTGATAGTGTTAATAACACTCTTAATTCCAGTAACAAGAACAAGAAGAAAGGAAATAGAAATGGCAAAATAGGAGTTAACAAGCACACCAATTACACTCCCAATGCTAGTGCTCTTAGGAAAACCTGCAGCAAGTGTGGTAGTGTAAATCATTTATCTGCCAATTGTAAAACTGTGATTGCTCCTAATTTGTCTTTGCCTATTCCTATGACATCTGTTCCTCACATGAATTTATCTGCTATGAATATGATGCCTGGTTTATTGCCTCACAATCCTTATTCTCAGCCTAACATTCCATATATGTCCAATCCTTATTTTAATGCCTTTAACATGCCTCAATTTCATTCAAATTTGCATGGAATGAACAATGTATGCATGCCTCAAAGGCCTGTGTTTGAAAACAGAGTTGATATTCCAATTTCTCAACCAAAACCAAAGATTGAACCAATTCAATCCAAGGAAAAGGTTGAGAAAGTGGAAAAGACTGCTAAGACTAACAAATCTGGACCCAAAGCAATTTGGGTACCAAAATCAACTTGATCTGTTTGTGAAATGTGTGCAGGGAAACCACAAGAAGAATTTGTGGTACTTGGATAGTGGATGCTCCAGGCACATGACTGGTGATTCCTCCCTGCTCACAAAGTTTGTGGAGAAAGCTGGCCCTAGCATCACCTTTGGAGATGACAGCAAAGGATATACTATGGGATATGGCTTGATTGCAAAAGAGAATGTCATCATTGATGAAGTTGCATTGGTGTCTGGTCTTAAGCACAACTTGCTTAGCATCAGTCAGCTCTGTGACAAAGGTTACAAAGTTAATTTCACTCCTGCAGCCTGTGTTGTCACCAAAGAAGATGACAACAATGTGGTTCTGATTGGACAAAGGAAAGGAAATGTGTATGTAGCTGACTTCAATTCTGTAAAGTCTGAATCTATCACTTGCCTTCTCAGCAAAGCAAGCTCAGATGACAGTTGGCTATGGCATAAGAGATTGTCTCATCTAAATTTCAAAACCCTGAATGAGTTAGTAAAGAAGGACTTGGTAAGAGGTCTACCCAAGCTGGAATTCTCCAAAGATGGATTATGTGGAGCCTGTCAGCTAGGAAAGCAAAAGAGAAGCTCTTTCAAAAGCAAAACTCTTTCATCAATTGTGAAGCCCCTTCAGCTCTTGCATATGGATTTGTTTGGACCAGTCAACATAATGTCTATTTCAAAGAAGAAATATTGCCTAGTGATTGTTGATGATTTTTCAAAATTCACTTGGACTTTCTTCCTGCATTCTAAGGATGAAGCTGGGAAAATCATCATCAATCATATCAAGGCATTAAACAACAATCCAGATGTCAAAGTTGGAAGGATAAGAAGTGACAATGGGACAGAATTCAAGAACTCTGTGATGAAAGAATTTTGTGAAGAAGAGGGAATTATTCATGAGTTCTCTGCACCAAGAACTCCACAACAAAATGGTGTTGTTGAAAGGAAGAATAGAACTCTTATTGAGGCTGCAAGAACCATGATTAATGAAGCTCAGCTGCCAACCTATTTTTGGCTGAAGCTGTGAACACTGCTTGCTTCACTCAAAACATTTCACTAATTACCAAACCTCATAATCTAACTCCCTTTCAACTCTTCAAAGGAAAGAAGCCAACAATTAGCTTTCTTCATGTATTTGGATGCAAGTGTTATGTTCTAAGAAATCAAGGTGAAAATCTTGGAAAATTTGAGGCCAAGGCAGATGAAGCTATTTTTGTTGGATACTCTGATGGGAAATCATTTAGAGTGTATAATCTGAGAGCCAACATTGTTATGGAATCAATCCATGTAGTGTTTGATGATAAGAAGATTCAAGGATTCTCAGATGAAGGATTTCATGATAATCTCAGATTTGAGAATGAAGGTGAAGGTGATCTGTATGACAGTGATGATGATGATGACATTATTCAAAATGTTGGAATTAATCCTGGAATTAATGTTCCAACTGATGACTCTCTGGTGCAAGAAACAACTGCTATTGGAAATTCAACTGAAGCATCAGTTGAAACTACTTTGGAAGGATCAGTTGAAACACCTCAAGGATCATCAGTTGAAAGAATGTCTCAAAGTTTCAATCAGTCTAGAAATAATGAGATGTCAAATTTAGGGGGAGCTTTCCAACATGGAAACCTGAACTTCAATAATGAAGCCACATCATCAAGACAATCACTTCCACCACAAAGAAAGTGGACAAGGGATCATCCTTTTGAACTAATTATTGGAGATGCAAATGCATCTGTACAAACAAGAAGAGCAACTCAAGATGAGTGTTTGTATAGTGCATTCCTTTCACAGGATGAACCTAAAGTCATAGAAGATGCTCTCAAAGATGCTGATTGGGTTCTTGCTATGCAAGAAGAATTAAATCAATTTGAGAGAAACAATGTATGGAAGCTGGTACCCAAACCTAAAAACAGAACAATTGTAGGAACAAGATGGGTATTCAGAAACAAGGTGGATGAAAATGGAGTTGTCACCAGAAACAAGGCAAGGCTTGTTGCTAAAGGATACTCTCAATCTGAAGGAATTGATTTTGATGAGACCTTTGCACCAGTTGCAAGACTGGAAGCAATAAGAATCTTCGTGGCCTATGCTGCTCATGCAAACTTTAAAGTTTATCAAATGGATGTCAAGAGTGCTTTTCTAAATGGTGAACTGGAAGAGGAGGTATATGTCAGTCAGCCTCCTGGTTTTGAAGATCCATAATTTCCAGAGTATGTTTACTTTTTATTAAAAGCACTCTATGGACTAAAGCAAGCACCAAGGGCATTGTATGACACTCTGTCTCAATTCTTGTTAGATAATCATTTTTCCAGAGGAACTGTGGATAAAACACTATTTTACAGAAATGTAAATGGTGCCTTTATTCTGGTTCAAATTTATGTAGATGATATAATTTTTGGTTCTACAGATGAGAAACTTTGCAAAAAGTTTGCTAATCTAATGAAAAGTCAGTATGAAATGAGCATGATGGGAGAGCTCACCTACTTTCTTGGTTTACAAGTTAAACAAGTAAAGGAAGGTATATTCATAAATCAAACTAAGTACATCTATGATCTACTTAAAAAGTTTGATTTATTGGATTGCAAAGAAGCTAAGACTCCCATGCCAACAGCCACCAAATTAGAGTTAAGTCCTAATGAGAAATCTGTGGACATCTCTAATTATAGAGGCATGGTTGGTTCTCTTTTATATTTGACAGCTAGTAGACCAGATATTATGTTTTCTACATGCCTCTGTGCTAGATTTCAATCTGATCCTAAAGAATCACATCTTGTTGCTATAAAAAGAATATTCAGATATCTTAAGGGAACACCAAATCTTGGTATTTGGTACCCTAAAGACTCTGGATTTGATCTAATTGGATATTCAGATGCTGATTTTGCAGGATGCAAAATTGATAGAAAAAGTACAACAGGCACCTGTCAATTTCTTGGTGACAGATTGATTTCTTGGTTTAGCAAAAAGCAAAATTCTGTATCAACCTCTACAGCTGAGGCTGAGTACATTGCAGCTGGAAGTTGTTGTGCACAATTGTTGTGGATGAGAAATCAATTACTTGACTATGGATTAAATCTCTCAAAAATTCCAATATTTTGTGACAACACCAGTGCTATTGCTATAACTGAAAATCCAGTACAACACTCAAGAACCAAGCACATTGACATCAAATACCACTTCATTAGAAAACATGTGATGGATGGTACTGTTGAAATGCATTTTGTTCCAAGTGAAGAACAAATTGCAGATATTTTCACAAAGCCTCTTGATGAATCCACATTCACAAGGTTGGTAAGTAAATTAGGTATGTTAAATTTCTCCTAATTTAGAGTGAATTTTTCTGTAATTTGGCAGCCAGAATTTGATTAATTTTGATTTATCAAAATTGAATTAGTTATAATTCTGGATAAAGTCTATAATATTTCAACTGATGAACTAGTGAAATTGTTTCAACTGATGTTTGAAACAATATCCTCTTGTTTTGTTTCTTATTCAACTGATGACATCAGTTGAAGACGCTTTCAACTGATCTTCATCAGTTGAATAGGAAGTTTAAAGAGGTGCTTATTCCATCCGTTGAAAGTATTATCAGATCTGAGCCGTTGAAATTTCTTTTGTCTCTCTCCTACTTTATACACACGATCGTGTGTGTAATTTTTGTAGAGATAAATAAGAGTAATTTCTTCTCAACGGTAATTTCTCAGCCAATCACAGCAATTTTCTGAGAAAGTATTTTAGTGTTTTAATTTATTTTCATCTCTTTTCATCTCACTCTTTCGAATTCTCAAAGCTCTCTTCTCTCTCTGTGCAAAAGCTAGCTCTAATCTTTCTTCAAGTTTTCTCTGTAACTGCAATGGCACCAATGAAGAAGTATACTGCACCAAGTGGGTTCATTTATGAGAAGAACAACTTCGCATCATTTGTGGATACCAAGGCTGTAGAGGAGAAGGAGTATCACAAGATGATGGAGTTCATCAAGTCAAGCCAGCTCTCTTATGCTATGACTGAAGCTCCTACCATCTACCATGAAATAGTGGAGGAGATGTGGACCTCTGCAGAGTTTAATAGTGAGAATGAAACTCTAACTTTCTCTATTAAAAATGAAACTCATTCTGTTAATGCTGATATTATGAAAGCATGCTTTAAGATTCCTGAAGATACTGTTTTATCTTTGCCTAGTGATGTTCAGTTGGTTAATTTACTTTATGCCATGAATTATGTTTTACCAACTGATGCCTTAGGTAAAATAGAGAGAAGGGGTCTTAGGAGAGAATGGAGTTATTTATGTGATGCATTTATTAAAGCATTTTCTGGTAAAATTAGTAATTTCAATGCTCTTACTTCCCAGATTTTACAAATGCTTTACATGTACCTGACTAATGAATATTTCAACTTTGGTGGTTTGATGATCCAAGAAATTGGGGAGAAACTAGGTGATAAAACTGATAGACCTAGGAATATTTATTATGTCAGATTTCTTATGATGCTAGCTAATCATCTCAATGATAAGCTAGTTATTACTAACAAGGAAGCCAAGCTTCCCAGTTTTGTGCAGGAAAAGAGAGTCTTTAAAGACCTCTTTAGGATGAATTTATACCCCTCCTTGGAGGTGGTGTACCTGCCAATAATGGAGGCTGGAAAGCAAAAAGAGGTACATGGCTTTCCTACTACTCTCTCTCAACCCTCCACTTCTTTGCTTTCTGCCATCAGGGCTGTTGAAGAGGCCCATCAACAGTCCACACAAGTGGCAAAACCTTCTAAAACCAAGTCTTCTAAACCAACCTCAGATGCCTCCCAAAAGGCATCTGTTGTAAAATCCAAGAAACACAAACCTGAGGGGAGTGTGATTGGAGGATGTGAGGGGGAGGGAAAGGGTGAACATAAAAGAAGCCCTAAGAATAAGGTTGGAAAGGTGTGTGCTGACCAGCCTGGCCACTCTGTAGTCTCCCAAAAGACTGTAGATGTTAATATGGAATTAAACTCATCCCTAGCAGCATCCTCCCAAAAGGATGTTGCTTTTTGAAAATAGTCCTCAACCAGGGACACAGTTAAAAAGGGGGAGGGACACCACTTCTTCACCAATAAAAGCTTATGGGAGAAAGAAGATGAGAAGTGACAAAGTTAAGCACTCTGCACACACACAGGCATCCATTCTGGATTTTATGCCTTTAACTTCTCAAAGTCAGATTGATGTGACTCCAATAAATGTGGAGTCACAGCCCCCTTCTTCATCTCAACCAATCACCCATATTTATGATCTTACCATCTCTACTACTCAAACACAATCCCCAACCTCTTCTGTGGATGTGGAATTAATTCACACCACACTTGTAAATTCTCCATCTTTGGATTTCATGGAGAAGCCCCCATCTGAGATTGATCATCATCATTTTGATGATTTGTTGGATCTTTCTCTTCCATTTCCTTCTTCTGTGACAGTGTGTTCTGTGGATTTTCCTTTAAAATCAATCACCACAGACTCAACTATCACATCCTCTAAACCTATTTCTTCATTTTCTTCAACTGATCTCCCTCATCAGTTGACAAGTGTTTGTCCTTCAACTGATCTGCTTAACAGCTCTCATCAGTTGAATGCCTCCTCTACTTATGTTTCAACTGATGTCCCTCATCAGTTGACAACTGCTGCTACTTCAATTAATTTACCTCTTTCTACAGCAGTTGATCACATGGTAGCACAAACACTTCTAGGATTGAGTGAAGTGAGCTATGGAGTGGAGAGGCAGCCTAGTGAGCTGGCAAAAGGAGAGGGTGTGGAGAGTCTGGCATTTTCTTCTAGCCAGGAAAAAGGAGAGGATAAGAGTGACCCTTTAGTAAGGGTAAGTGAGGGAGAGGTGAGTGGTGTGGTGAGCCAAGGGGAGCCCTTGATGCAAGAAAAGAGAGAAATTGAGAGAAATGCAGGTGTCAATGAAGGGTTTAGTGAACAAGAGTTTCAAGCTGAATACAGATCCATATTGGATGGTGTTTCACTAGACCCTGAGACTTTTACTCATGGGATGTCTTCCATTCAAGATTTTGCCAGATTGGACAATCAAGCAGCTGAGAGGCACCTCAATCTGATTCACACTACATCTTCCATGCTTAGAGCAAAGGAGGCATTTACAGCTCTGCCTGCCAATGCTGGAGATGATTTTCATTATGATGATAGTGATGAAGACCTCAATGATGCTCTTGAGGAATCCCTTGTTGAACAACCTACAACTTCTCTACCTTCATGGCTCTCCATGCAGTCTGCCAATGCAACTGTTGTTAGCATGGAGCTGGAAAGGCAAGCCTCCACCATTCTTCAATCACAACCTGGAAGTTCATCCTCCTCTCCAGCCATCTCTGCCACCATTGCCAGTCAAGCTCTGGACAATCTCAAGCTTCACAAATATCAATCTCTCCATTTTCAGCATGAGATAGAGCATCTCAATTCTCTTATTGCCTCTGTTAAGACTGATCTGACCAAACAAATTGATGAAAAGCTTCCAGCTCAGGTCAAATCAGCTCTTTCTGCATCTGAGCAAAAACAACTACAATTGGAAAAGCAAGTGGAAGCTTTGGAAGGAAATGTCTATATCTTAAACTCTAGAATGGATGAGATGTTGCAGCATCAAAGAATTCAGACTGGACTTCTTCAACATCTTCTTCTTGCCTCTGGTGTTTCACTTCCCAGTCCAACCCCTACACTTGCTGCTAACAAAAAGGGGGAGAAAGAATTACCAACTCCTGCAGAATTGATCAGTCAAATTCCTCCTCCTTTCCACACTGAAAGGGAAAAGCAGAAGATTGCAAGGATGAAAGAATTGGACTCTATTGCAAAGAGAGTGGCTCAACTGGGCAAGAAATCTTCCACATCTTCTACAGCCACCACAGCTCAAATCTCTTTTCCAACCACAACCACAATTCTCAGGGTGATTACACCTGAGATTGTTATCCCTTCCAAGACAGAAAAGGGTGAGCCATCATTTTTGAATGAGTTCAAGCCCATTCTGTTTCCAAACAATTGTGGTTACTCCAAGCCTGGAAAAGACTCAAGCTCAATCTACTTTCCACTAGCCAGGCCTGACAAAAATGAATACAAGCTTTTGGGCCAAGAAATCAAAAGTTATAAAGACTGTGCAGATGTGGCCTTAAAAGCTCATTTTGCCATAATCTACAGAGAAGGCCAGAAGCTGTTTATTGGAACTGGCCATCCTCACTACTCATTTGCAAAAGCTGAAGAGGTGGCCAGAGAATGTGAAAAAGAGGAGTTTGAATCCCAACTCTCCTTGAACCAAATAGAGGTTGATGAAAGGTATGCTATTGAGCTGGAAGAGGAGTTGACAGCTGAGCTTCTAAATGAGAAAAGATTGCCTCTTGAATCTTCTCCAAAGAAAAAGAGAGTCAAATCTAAAACTAAGATGCCTGAGGCAGCCAAGAGAAGAGAAGAAGTGCCAGAAAAGCCTATCTCAAAGCCTTCTTCTCCAATCAAGGATACCACAGTAGTACATCCAGATGTCAACTTCCATGATGAGCCAATAATGCCAAAGGAGGAGCCAATTGACTTGGAAGATATCCCAATTCCAGCTTTTCTTGTTCAAGAATCTTCCAAGCCAAAGAAGAAAGTCAAGTCTGTGGCTAAGAGGATGGCTAACCCTCCTAAACCTCCAAAAGAACCTGAAAATCGTGATGACTATCTGATCATTGCTAACATTGAAGAAATTTCTGAGTTGGAGCTGGAGCTGGATGATCTTCAAGAAGTAAGAGGAATAGAAGCAACTTCAAAATTACCTGAAAGATTGGTATTATCTTACAAAAACAAGGGTGATGTCATCTGGCCTCTTCACAGAGTTCTGAATTCTGAGGGATTCAGTTCTCTAACAAAAATATATGGATCTATGAAGAGGACTGGAGGATTTACACCACCTGCAAAGCAAATGGTACTAAAGAGAATCCTTGAAATCAGGAAGGAATGGAACTCAGATGCTAGTCTACAAAGAAGGCTGAAAATTCCCTACACTGGAAAGAAAATTCATCATGAACCTACTCCAGTCATGGAATTTAGGGACAATCAAGGTGTTAGGAGATTTTTCAGACCTAAAGATCAACTCAAGGTTGCTAGCCTGAATACTCTGAAGACTCTCCAATCCAAGCTCAACAGACAAGATAGTGATGAAGAATGGTTCTACAGGATCTTCCAGAAGCAAATTAATATTCTTGAAGAAAAACTTAAGTCCAGAAGAAGAAGATCTTCTAGGAACAAGTAACTGCTCAGTCTAGAGGAGCATAATCATCTGTAATCTTTTCTAACTCTAGTATTTAAATTCTGCATTTTATTTTATTAATGTTTTGTTATCATCAAGTGTAGAATTTATGTCTGCATCTTCTCCAGTCATAAATTGGGGGAGATTGTTAGGAATCAATAATTTTTGATGATAACATAAACATTTTTGTAACATATCTTACTTAGAATCTTTATCAAATTTCAGTTGTAATTGTTATATTTCTTATCTTTGGGAATTATCAACGGATGGGTAGAATAGGATGGCTAATTGTAAATATCCAATGCCATGTAATTTTATCTAAGTGAAGGATATTCAACTGATGAGATGTAACTATTCAACTGATGAAGACTGGATGATGTTTCAACTGATGAAAATCAAGCATTCAACTGAAGACAAAGTGTTCAACGGATGATGCTGAGGAATTCAACAGATGAGACTGGAACAGCATTCAACTGATGGAGTTTGTAATTCATTCAACTGATGAGCCGGGCATTCAACTGATAAAGTCAAGAGCAGTTGAAAGCAACCAGAACTTTCAACTGATGAAGCTAAGAGCAGTTGAAAGTGACTAGAGCTTAAGTCTGACAAATCACATGGATCGAATTACACTAAAATAGACATGGAAGCCTAATTAGGAAAATAAAGAAGAAGCAGAAACATACTTATCTCATGCAGTGCAATCTGGATCAAATCAAGATGATGGTCAAAGATGAAGACATCTCAGAAAGCATGCATAAGACAAAGTTGTGCAGCATTGTTTTTAGATTAGAGTGCATTTTGTAATCTAGCTAAAAGCTTTGTAAAACTTGGAGTATATAACCAAGTTAGTAGCATCAGTTGAACTTGTTCAAATTACTTGAGAGAAAAATCTGAGAGATAGAACTTGTTTTGAGTGATGAACCAGCAGCTGTGCGAATTGTAAACAATCCACAGATTCTTCTATATAAAATCTCACGGGTGGATCATTCAATCCACCCGTATTTTTAATACTTGGTGTTTTTCCGTTTAGTGTGTTCTTAGTGTGTTATTCTTGAATCTTTTAAATTTGTAAAAGATTGTATTCAACCCCACCTTCTACAATCTTTCTCATAGTTGGTGTAAAATAACATAATTATTTAATAAATTTTATATTTGAAAAGATTATTCAATTTTAGTATTATTATTTGGTTCATAATTAATTAGTTTCAGATTTACTACTTTTATAAGAATAAATTATTCTAAAAAGATGATGTAAAAATTAATATTTTTTCCCAAATTTAGTGTTTTCATGTTTAATAGATTAATTTTATAAATTAATAATTTAGAATTAATTATTATAATATTGTTTTCTTCTCAACCATGTCTAAATAATTGTTTGTTTCTTATGAGAATATGTCTTCCAAAGAGACCACCATGTCAGAGTCTAATGAGACTACATCTAATCCCCATGGACCAGTTGTTCCAACCATTAATTACTCAGATGCTAACAACTGCTATGTTTGCTTAGCCGCAGCAGTTTCAACAGCAACATAACCAACAAGAGCAAGAACGAGTAAAGCAACAAGGACAGAAGACATATATACATATGGTAACTTTTAAGGCATTCCAAGCCGTGAGTCCTCATGTTTAAGGGGTCACAGATGGGGTAGATCCCCAAAATATGGCCAAATGAAATGGAGATGTCCTTTGCCCTACTGAAGGAGGGATAATCGAAAGACAGAATTTGTGAATTATTTTCTAAAACATGAAGCATATAATTGGTGGGAGTCGGTGTATGCAATGGAAGGTACGACCGAAGTTTCATGAGATAGATATAAAGAATTGCTCTAGATATATTTTCCTCATTATATTCAAGATCAAATGAGGATAAATTTTTTGGAGATTAAGCAAGGTAACGAACTGTGGAAGAATACGAAGCTAAATTTACAGAACTAGTAAGGCTTGTGCTTGTGAGTGCTGGAAGACAAAGTTTTAGCACGGGTTAAAGGCTCCATGAATTAACGGTTTAAAACTTGCATATATATATATATAATCTTTCTTGTGCAATTATAATTGTTTTACTTGCATTTAATTGTCTTATTAGCATAACTGTTATATTATTCGCACCTATTTTACTCTTACATTCTACATGTTGAAATCAATTCATTTTGTCATATCTTGTACAGAAAAATTTGATCTGATGAAAAGTTTTCATTTGTTTTGTAAAACTAATATGTTAACATTGTTAAAGTTGTTTTCTTCTCAACCATGTCTAAATAATTGTTTGTTACTTATGAGAATATGTCTTCCGAAAAGACCACCATGTCTATGCTCAAACTTTAGAGTCTAATAAGACTCCATCTAATCCACCTGGACTAGTTGGTCCAGCGATTACTCAGATGCTACAAATGTTAGTTCAACAAACTGCTATGTTAGCTTAGCAGCAGCCGTTTCAAGAGCAACAGAACCAGCAAGAGTAAGAATGAGGAAAGTAGCAACGACATAAGACATATATACATATGATAACTTTTAAGGCATTCCAAGTCGTGAATTCTCCTGATTTTAAGGGGTCGCCACATGCGGAAGATGCCAAGATATGGCCAAAGACAGAATTTGCCGGTTATTTTCTAAAACATGAAGCATATTATTGGTGGGATTCCGTGTATGCAATGGTAGGTACGACGGAAGTTTCATGGGATAGATATAAGGAATTGCTGGAGAAAAATTTTCCTCATTATATGCAAGATCAAATGGGGATAAATTTTTTGGAGCTCAAGCCAGGTAACGGGATTGTGGAAGAATACGAAGCTAAATTTATAGAAATAGCAAGACTTGTGCCAGCGTATGTGAGTACTCAAAGACCAAAAGGCAAAGAGGTTTTAACATGGGTTAAAGGCATGGATTAAGGGAAAGCGAGCTATTTTAGAGTTAGCTAACCATGTTGCATTAGTTCAAAAAGTGATGATCATAGAAGTGGAGAAAGAGAGAGATGGGAAAAAGAGAAAGCCACAGGTCGTTGAAGGCGAGGCTACGTTAGGAAGGTACCAAGGGTCATTATCTGTTAATATGATTTATCATATTGTTATTGTGATATAAGGTTGGTGACGAGCAAATCTTTGACCCGGATTTGGAGGGCGTCACATTTAACAAAGGTGACCCAACCAAAGTATGAAATTTTAACTACATCACCATATCTAGACAAATGCCATACCATGTACCTATATATAATATCTTCATAAATCTACACAACAAAGTATGTATACTATTATAAGGAATGGAAAAATATATTTATGTTATAATGTTATAACTAAAAGTTTATGTTATACTACCTGGAGAATATAAATTTAGAGAAAATTGGAGCATTTTCTTCATTGTTTATCATCACCAATATGAGGATAGTTGCTGCAAACAAGCAATAAGCCACGTGTATATTAAAATGTTTAAGGTGTAAATTTCAAATGTAATGGTACAAAGTTTAAACACAATAAAAATAAGTGAAAAATTAATAAATAACATATATAACACATTCATAGACTCCTTATTTACTTATGCTATCTATTTTGCTTGCATAGTGGACATAAAAATAAGAAGTTTATACCACTATTGCAGTTTTGGATATTGTATAATGATGCAAAGAAGCATTATTCATATTCTTTTACCGATTTTTTTTTCATATTAATAAGAATCAAACAAATATTTATAATAAATTCATAAATTTATAAATATAATATATTAAAACTAAAATTCAGAAAAATCAAGTTCTTATATCAATATATCAGGAGTAGATCTAAATCACAACAAAATCATCACATATGTATAGGGTAAATATACAATTATTAAGTAAGAGATACACCAAAGGTGATATATCTAGCTACTAAAATGAAGAACAACTAACATGCATATTTACCAAGCATGAGGACCATATATATTATATGTGTTCATGTCGCACATTTAGAATTGTAAAGATTATATACGTATACCTGTATAACAAGGAGCAGCACAGTGAGATGGAACCCATGAGAGGAGAAGAGATCTGGAGGGGCCTCTGTGAAGAGATCTGGAGAAGGATTAGGCTCAGATAGAACCCATAAGATGATGAGAAAGGATGTGGAGAGGCGGGCTGCTACTTAGATTAGGGTTTTCCTGTCCTAGGTAATTATAAGTACCTCCCAAGGTGGGCTGGGCCTAGTCACAAAAAAGTTTGTACTTAGTTATATTATTTTATAATAAAAACCCAAATAATGTCCAATTAGATTAATTAAGTGTCAATGCAAACTATTGGTAAATTTTCTGCTTTATAAACCATCTATTTTATATAAGTGTCAAACTATCCAAACACTCATAAATTAATTTTGATTAATAGAAAATAAACTATACGTTTATTATTAATAATTTTTAAAAAAAAATTAAAATAACCTTATAGGTTAAAGTTCGTAGTGGTTAACAATAATATGTTACTATTTTTGAAGATACAAATAAATTATATTGTAGAAATTTTATCATTAAATTTTAATATATTCAATTTATGAAAAATTTAATTTGAAAATTAAGTTCTTATAAAATATGATAACAAGTTAACCAATAATTAATAATACATAATGTTCATTACATAAAAAAAGTCTATTACTAATTAAATTCAACTAAAACTTATATTAGAATTATTCTCTCTCTCTCTCTCTCTCACACACACACACACACACATATCATTAAGTTATATATAATTATATAATCATAATTTTTTTTAAAATAACAAAGAGAAAATGAAATATTTTCAAGTAATAAATAATGTAACTACAACATATTTACAATGGTGAGAAATACCTTACAAAATGGTTATAATACCATCTATAATAGAATTTTAGATTAATAAATTATATTGTTTTTGAATTTTGAATTTAATTTTAATATTCCAATAAGTGGGGATGTTAGTTTCACAAGCTAAGCACTTGGCTTCATCTCTACATAATAAAATGCCTACGTTTGAATTCATATCCCAAGTTTGGAAAGCCCCTCTAGACAAAAAGAGTTGGACTTCTAAATTTCTACTTTTTGGTGCAAAACATGAAGATTTATTTTAAAAGATTTATATTTGTGGTATAGAGACATAGAATGGTATAAAGGATTATGATTAATTTGGAAGTAAGATTTAAAAAGGTAATCATAGATTTATGAAAATTTTTTCAAATAAATTTATGATAATATTTAGAAAAAGGAAAGGATTAAGATTATTTAACTCGGATTTTAATGGATTGGTAATAATCCATAGATTTTAATGGATTATATCTGATTTTGATTTTATGCGGATTTTTGAATACTCAAAATCTCAAAAATTATGATGGAATTTCAAACACTATAAAATAGCCCCAACAATCTCATAAAATTCATGTTTTCTAAGTATAATTAAAATTATAATAGAATATAACTAGATTTTATTGGATATAATAAGATCCCAATTGACTACCCCAAGATTTAGATGCAATTTTAAAAATTCGAGTTAAATATACCAAGATTATGAATGATTTTTTCTTAATCTCAATTGAATAACCCTATTTAATTCTAAAAGTAAGATTTATAGAAGGAAATTAAAGATTTGGGAAGCATTTTTGAAATAATTTTAAAGATAATGTTTAGGAAAAAGAATAAATGATTAAGGGGGTGTATTAAGATGAAAGAAAGTTGTTTTTTCTATTGAGACATTTTTTCACCGGTTTTCAATTTTAGATTAAGTGATTTGTTATTTTTTGCTTAATATATATTCAGTTTATTTCATTTGAGTCGGATCATAAATTTTGACGAGGTCCTATTATGGACCACTTTATATATCGACAACTTTTCTCCAAAATAGAATTTTTTTAATTAATTTAAGACAGCATATTCAATTAAGATTTTAAATGTACGAGAGCAATTTATTTTTTTTGCCACTAAATGTAAAAGAATATTGGACGTATTTAATTGGGATTCTATATTATGCTACAAAATCTACCGGTATTCATTAAGGATTTTAAATTTTCCTTAAAAAATTATGATATTTAGTTGAGATTGTTTTAAATCCATCAAAATCTGTTGGTGAAATTATACAATATATTTTAAGATTTTTGAAATCGTTGTACTTAAATCCTAAAGAATCTGCCATATTTTATCAAAAAACCATACAAACTCAAATTAGATACAATTTCTTAAAATTCATAGATTAAAAATAATCTATGAAATGCTACTTGAATACACCCTCTTAATACTATGCTACTTGAATACACCGTCTTAATACTGCACCCTTAAGATGTTGGTGTGCCAACTGCACCCAATGCCAACTTTATTTTTTGGCATTTGTCTTTATTAAGTATGCCAAGAGTTTCACCGGAGCCCGATACACGTCCAACGGAAATACTGTGAAACCTCAACGAATAACAGGTATAATTATCCAATTCATTGCCTCATTTTCGAGAAGGCCAAACACGATATGTGATGCTACTGGATCACTCCAACTTTCCTTAGCTTGTGCCG
The DNA here is from genome assembly GCF_001625215.2 of Daucus carota subsp. sativus. Lineage (NCBI taxonomy): Eukaryota > Viridiplantae > Streptophyta > Magnoliopsida > Apiales > Apiaceae > Daucus > Daucus carota. The sequence goes on from NC_030382.2 coordinate 20,928,832, forward strand.
ATTGTGCAATTTTTCAAAATTTAGTCATAGTTTGATAATAACAAATAACAAAGATTCTTCTATACTTGTACTTACCAAAATTTTAAATACGGTTACACCACTTTTAGGTTCTCGCTGAAGAGGAGTGTTGTGTGTCGGATCACAAGCATTCCCTGATACTCTCAAGGTTTTGATGATCACACTGCCAGCAAGCTAATAGCATAAAACTGATGCTTGATAAGTTTCAGTGTTGTGTTTAACTGTCAGCAAGCTTACAGGTTATTATTCAGGCTTATCAGCAAGCTCACAGTGTGAACAGAATAACAAATGGATAAGGATCCAAGTCAAAAAGCAAGGAGATTTATTAGGAATCACTTAGCAGGTTGCCATGTGGTAGGCCAGGATCATCGATGACTCTTCTGCTCATCAACTTCACGTTTTCACCAAAATTGCCCTGCAACTCAGTCAATTTACCAGCCTTTGGACCGGTAATCCCAAAATTGCACTTTTATCAGAGATCTTGTCTGAAAACTTTTACATAATTGTGGAATATATAATTATTTTTTTTAAAGAAGCCAATAACTAGAGAAAGTAGGAAGGAGAGAACCCTGCATTTTAAACTGTATCTACACCTAACAAGTGATGTAACTAGATGGAAGAACCCTGCATTTTAAACTGTATCTACACCTAACAAGTGATGTAACTAGATGGAAGTCATAAAGCCATTGTTGTTTTATGAGGTGATCTCCTCTATCTGCAAATGAAGAGGGTTTATAACCAACTACATAACTGATATTATCTTCTGAAGTCCAGCTTTTAATATTTACAATGATTGCCAATTAACAACCAAGTGTAGAACTACAAAATCCATTACTGTATGGTTATGTCAAATTTTAGGCAGTATCTCTCCACTAAGTGACTATACACATTTTGTAATTACAAATATAAAGACAAATGATTAATTAATAATTTATTGGACACAGAGTGTAGTTTTGCTTAGTGTAGTTTTACTAAACTAACTTGCATCAAATCCTGCAGAGACTTCTGAGTCTAGTTTTACTAGTTTTGGATTTCCAGTTTTTAAATTATTTAAAAATATAATTATTTAATAAATTTTATATTTGAAAAGATTATTCAATTTTAGTATTATTATTTTGTTCATAATTAATTAGTTTCAGATTTACTACTTTTATTAGAATAAATTATTCTAAAAAGATGATATAAAAATTAATATTTTTTCCCAAATTTAGTGTTTTCATGTTTAATAGATTAATTTTATAAATTAATAATTTAGAATTAATTATTATAATATTGTTTTCTTCTCAACCATGTCTAAATAATTGTTTGTTTCTTATGAGAATATGTCTTCCAAAGAGACCACCATGTCAGAGTCTAATGAGACTACATCTAATCCCCATGGACCAGTTGATCCAACCATTAATTACTCAGATGCTAATCCCCATGGACCAGTTGATCCAACCATTAATTACTCAGATGCTAACAACTGCTATGTTTGCTTAGCCGCAGCAGTTTCAACAGCAACATAACCAACAAGAGCAAGAACGAGTAAAGCAACAAGGACAGAAGACATATATACATATGGTAACTTTTAAGGCATTCCGCCGTGAGTCCTCCTGTTTAAGGGGTCACAGATCGGGTAGATCCCAAGATATGGCCAAATGAAATGGAGATGTCCTTTGCCCTACTGAAGGAGGGATAATCAAAAGACAGAATTTGCGAGTTATTTTCTAAAACATGAAGCATATAATTGGTGGGAGTCGGTGTATGCAATGGAAGGTACGACCGAAGTTTCATGAGATAGATATAAAGAATTGCTCTAGAAATATTTTCCTCATTATATTCAAGATCAAATGGGGATAAATTTTTTGGAGCTTAAGCAAGGTAACGGACTGTGGAAGAATACGAAGCTAAATTTACAGAACTAGTAAGGCTTGTGCTTGTGAGTACTGGAAGACAAAGTTTTAGCACGGGTTAAAGGCTCCATGAATTAACGAGTTAAACCTTGCATATATATATATATATATATATATATATATATATATATATATATAATCTTTCTTTTGCAATTATAATTGTTTTACTTCCATTTAATTGTCTTATTAGCATAACTGTTATATTATTCGCACCTATTTTACTCTTACATTCTACATGTTGTACTCAATTCATTTTGTCATATCTTGTATAGAAAAATTTGATCTGCTGAAAAGTTTTCATTTGTTTTGTAAAACTAATATGTTAACATTGATAAAGTTGTTTTCTTCTCAACCATGTCTAAATAATTGTTTGTTACTTATGAGAATATGTCTTCCAAAAAAACCACCATGTCTATGCTCAATCTTTAGAGTCTAATAAGACTCCATCTAATCCACCTGGACCAGTTGATCCAGCGATTACTCAGATGCTACAAATGTTAGTTCAACAAACTGCTATGTTAGCTTAGCAGCAGCAGTTTCAACAGCAACAGAACCAACAAGAGTAAGAACGAGGAAAGTATCAACGACATAAGACATATATACATATGATAACTTTTAAGGCATTCCAAGCCGTGAATTCTCCTGATTTTATGGGGTCAGCACATCCGCAAGATGCCAAGATATGGCCAAAGCCAGAATTTGCCGGTTATTTTCTAAAACATGAAGCATATTATTGGTGGGATTCGGTGTACGCAATGGTAGGTACGACGGAAGTTTCATGGGATAGATATAAGGAATTGCTGGAGAAAAAGTTTCCTCATTATATGCAAGATCAAATGGGGATAAATTTTTTGGAGCTCAAGCCAGGTAACGGGATTGTGGAAGAATACGAAGCTAAATTTATAGAAATAGCAAGGCTTGTGCCAGCGTATGTGAGTACTCAAAGACAATAAGGCAAAGACGTTTTAACATGGGTTAAAGACATCGATTAAGAGAAAGCGAGCTATTTTAGAGTTAGATAACCATGTTGCATTAGTTCAAAAAAGTGATGATCATAGAAGTGGAGAAAGAGAGAGATGGGAAAAAGAGAAAGCCACAGGCCGTTGAAGGCCAGGCTACGTTAGGAAGGTATCAAGGGTCATTATCTATTAATATGATTTATCATATTGTTATTGTGATATAAGGTTGGTGACCACCAAATCTTTGACCGGGATTTGGAGGGCGTCACATTTAACAAAGATGACCCAAACAAAGTATGAAATTGTAACCACGTCACCATATCTAGACAAATGCCATAACATGTACCTATATATAATATCTTCATAAATCTACACAACAAAGTATGTATACTATTAAGGAATGAAAAAATATATTTATGTTATAATGTTATAACTCAAAGTTTATGTTATACTACCGGGAGAATATAAATTTAGAGTAAATTGGAGCATTTTCTTCATTGTTTATCATCACCAATATGAGGATAGTTGCTGCAAACAAGCAATGAGCCACGTGTATATTAAAATGTTTAAGGTGTAATATTCAAATGTAATGGTACAAAGTTTAAACACAATAAAAATAAGTGAAAAATTAATAAATAACCTATATAACACATTCATAGACTCCTTATTTACTTATGCTATCTATTTTGCTTGCATAGTGGACATAAAAATAAGAAGTTTATACCACTATTGCAGTTTTGGATATTGTATAATGATGCAAAGAAGCATTATTCATATTCTTTTACCATTTTTTTTCATATTAATAAGAATCAAACACATATTTAGAATAAATTCATAAATTTATAAATATAATATATTAAAACTAAAATTCAGAAAAATCAAGTTCTTATATGAATATATCAGGAGTAGATCTAGATCATAACAAAATCATCACATATGTATAGGGTAAATATACAATTATTAAGTAAGAGATACACCAAAGGTGATATCTCTAGCTACTAAAATGAAGAACAACTAACAGGCATATTTACCAAGCATGAGGACCATATATATTATATGTGTTCATGTGGTACATTTAAAATTGTAAAGAGTATATATGTATACCTGTATAACAAGGAGCAGCATAGTGAGATGGAACCCATGGGAGGAGAAGAGACCTGGAGGGGCCTCTGAAGAGATCTGGAGAAGGATTAGGGTCAGATGGAACCCATAAGATGATGAGAAGGGATTTAGAGGGGCCAGGTTTTCCTGTCCTAGGAAATTATAAGTACCTCCCAAGGTGGGCTGGGCCTAGTCACAAAAAAGTTTGTACTTAGTTATATTATTTTATAATAAAAACCCGAATAATGTTCAATTAGATTAATTAAGTGTCAATGCAAACTATTGGCAAATTTTTTGCTTTAAAAACCATCTATTTTATATAAGTGTCAAACTATACAAACACTCATAAATTAATTTTGATTAATAGAAATAAACTATATGTTTATTATTAATAATTTAAAAAAAATTAAAATAACCTTATAGGTTAAAGTTCGTAGTGGTTAGTAATAATATGTTACTATTTTTGAAGATACAAATAAATTATATTGTAGAAATTTTATCATTTAAATTTTAATATATTCAATTTATGAAAAATTTAATTTGAAAATTAAGTTCTTATAAAATATGATAAAAAAGTTAATCAATAATTAATAATACATAATGTTCATTACATAAAAAAAGTCTATTACTAATTAAATTCAACTAAAACTTATATTAGAATTATTCTCTCTCTCTCTCCCTCTCACACACACAGATATATATAATATTTAGAAAAAGGAAAGGATTAAGATTATTTAACTCGGATTTTAATGGATTGGTAATAATCCATAGATTTTAATGGATTATATCTGATTTTGATTTTATGCGGATTTTTGAATACTCAAAATCTCAAAAATTATGATGGAATTTCAAACACTATAAAATAGCCCGAACAATCTCATAAAATTCATGTTTTCTAAGTATAATTAAAATTATAATAGAATATAACTAGATTTTATTGGATATAATAAGATCCCAATTGACTACCCCCAAGATTTAGCTGCAATTTTTAAAATTCGAGTTAAATATACCAAGATTATGAATGATTTTTTCTTAATCTCAATTGAATAACCCTATTTAATTCTAAAAGTAAGATTTATAGAAGGAAATTAAAGATTTGGGAAGCATTTTTGAAATAATTTTAAAGATAATGTTTAGGAAAAAGAATAAATGATTAAGGGGGTGTATTAAGATGAAAGAAAGTTGTTTTTTCTATTGAGACATTTTTTCACCAGTTTTCAATTTTAGAGTGATTTGTTATTTTTTGCTTAATATATATTCAGTTTATTTCATTTGAGTCGGATCATAAATTTTGACGAGGTCCTATTATGGACCACTTTATATATTGACAACTTTTCTCCAAAATAGAAATTTTTTTAATTAATTTTAGACCGCATATTCAATTAAGATTTTAAATGTACGAGAGTAATTTATTTTTTTTGCCACTAAATGTAAAAGAATATTGGACGTATTTAATTGGGATTCTATATTATGCTACAAAATCTACCGGTATTCATTAAGGATTTTAAATTTTCCTCAAAAATTTAAGATATTTAGTTGAGATTGTTTTAAATCCATCAAAATCTGTTGGTGAAATTATACAATATATTTTAAGATTTTTGAAATCGTTGTACTTAAATCCTAAAGAATCTGCCATATTTTATCAAAAAACCATACAAACTCAAATCACATACAATTTCTTAAAATTCATAGATTAAAAATAATCTATGAAATCCTACTTGAATACACCCTCTTAATCCTGCACCCTTAACATGTTGGTGTGCCAACTGCACCCAATGCCAACTTTATTTTTTGGCATTTGTCTTTATTAAGTATGCCAAGAGTTTCACCGGAGCCCGATACACGTCCAACGGAAATACTGTGAAACCTCAACGAATAACAGGTATATAACCTAGGTCTCCCCTGGTTATTATCCAATTCATTGCCTCATTTTTGACCAGGCCAAACACGATATGTGATGCTACTGGATCACTCCAACTTTCCTGCACTAGTAGCTTCTGCCGATTGTGCAATTTTTCAAAATTTAGTCATAGTTTGATAATAACAAATAACAAAGATTCTTCTATACTTGTAATTACCAAAATTTTAAATTCAGTTACACCACTTCTAGGTTCTCGGTGAAGAGGAGTGTCGTGTATCGGATCACATGCATTCCCCTTTGCAAACAAGTCCCACTGTTGATCATCAAATATATGGATTCAGACTGAATGTCTTATAATTTTGTAAATAATCTTCGACATTGAGATTTGAGACTCGTGCACCACTAATGACAAACAAAAAACTCTGAAACAATCATAGTACAAATATACATACCTCCGTTCGTGATCTGTTACTGCTGAAGAAATTAAACACCATTTTAGGTGGAATTGGTAGGAAAAAAGAGCTCGAACCACTTAGCAGGTTGCCATGTGGTAGGCCAGGATCATCGATGACTCTTCTGCTCATCAACTTCACGTTTTCACCAAAATTGCCCTGCAACTCAGTCAATTTACCAGCCTTTGGACGGGTAATCCAAAAATTGCACTTTTATCAGAGATCTTGTTTGAATACTTTTACATAATTGAGGAATATAATTATTATTTTTTTAAAAGAAGCCAATAACTAGAGAAAGTAGGAAGGAGAGAACCCTGCATTTTAAACTGTATCTACACCTAACAAGCGATGTAACTAGATGGAAGAACCCTGCATTTTAAACTGTATCTACACCTAACAAGTGATGTAACTAGATGGAAGTCATAAAGCCATTGTTGTTTTATGAGGTGATCTCCTCTATCTGCAAATGAAGAGGGTTTATAACCAACTACATAACTGATTTTATCTTCTCAAGTCCAGCTTTTAATATTTACAATGATTGCCAATTAACAACCAAGTGTAGAACTACAAAATCCATTACTGTATGGTTATGTCAAATTCTAGGCAGTATCTCTCCAATAAGTGACTATACACATTTTGTAATTACAAATATAAAGACAAATGATTAATTAATAATTTATTGGACACAGAGTGTAGTTTTGCTCAGAGTAGTTTTACTAAACTAACTTGCATCAAATCCTGCAGAGACTTCTGAGTCTAGTTTTACTAGTTTTGGATTTCCAGTTTTTAAATTATTTAAAAATATGATTATTTAATAAATTTTATATTTGAAAAGATTATTCAATTGTAGTATTATTATTTTATTCATAATTAATTAGTTTCAGATTTACTACTTTTATAAGAATAAATTATTCTAAAAAGATGATATAAAAATTAATATTTTTTCCCAAATTTAGTGTTTTCATGTTTAATAGATTATATTTTATAAATTAATAATTTAGAATTAATTATTATAATACTATTTTCTTCTCAACCATGTCTAAATAATTGTTGTTTCTTATGAGAATATGTCTTCCAAAGAGACCACCATGTCTAATGAGACTACATTTAATCCCCATGTACCAGTTGATCCAACCATTAATTACTCACATGCTAACAACTGCTATGTTTGCTTAGCCGCAGCAGTTTCAACAGCAACATAACCAACAAGAGCAAGAACGAGAAAGCAACAACGACAGAAGACATATATACATATGGTAACTTTTAAGGCATTCTAAGCCGTGAGTCCTCCTGTTTAAGGGGTCACGGATCCGGTAGATCACAAGATATGGCCAAATGAAATGGAGATGTCCTTTGCCCTACTGAAGGAGGGATAATCAAAAGATAGAATTTTCGAGTTATTTTCTAAAACATGAAGCATATAATTGGTGGGAGTCGATGTATGCAATGGAAGGTACGACCGAAGTTTCATGAGAAAGATATAAAGAATTGCTGTAGAAATATTTTCCTCATTATATTCAAGATCAAATGGGGATAAATTTTTTGGAGCTTAAGCAAGGTAACGGACTGTGTAAGAATACGAAGCTAAATTTACAGAACTAGTAAGGCTTGTGCTTGTGAGTACTGGAAGACAAAGTTTTAGCACGGGTTAAAGGCTCCATGAATTAACGAGTTAAACCTTGCATATATATATATATATATATATATATATATATATATATATATATATATATAATCTTTCTTTTGCAATTATAATTGTTTTACTTCCATTTAATTGTCTTATTAGCATAACTATTATATTATTCGCACCTATTTTACTTTTACATTCTATATGTTGTACTCAATTCATTTTGTCATATCTTGTACAGAAAAATTTGATGTGATGAAAAGTTTTCATTTGTTTTGTAAAAATAATATGTTAACATTGATAAAGTTGTTTTCTTCTCAACCATGCCTAAATAATTGTTTGTTACTTATGAGAATATGTCTTCCTAAAAGACCACCATGTCTATGCCCAAACTTTAGTGCCTAATAAGACTCCATCTAATCCACCTGGACCAGTTGATCCAGCGATTACTCAGATGCTACAGATGTTAGTTCAACAAACTGCTATGTTAGCTTAGCACCAGCAGTTTCAAGAGCAACAGAACCAGCAAGAGTAAGAACGGGAAAAGTAGCAACGACATAAGACATATATACATATGATAACTTTTAAGGCATTCCAAGCCGTGAATTCTCCTGATTTTAAGGGGTCAGCACATCCGGAAGATGCCAAGATATGGCCAAAGACAGAATTTGTCGGTTATTTTTTAAAACATGAAGCATATTATTGGTGGGATTCGGTGTACGCAATGGTAGGTACGACGGAAGTTTCATGGGATAGATATAAGGAATTGCTGGACAAAAATTTTCCTCATTATATGCAAGATCAAATGGGGATAAATTTTTTGGAGCTCAAGCCTGGTAACGGGATTATGGAAGAATAAGAAGCTAAATTTATAGAAATAGCAAGGCTTGTGCCAGCGTATGTGAGTACTCAAAGACAAAAAGGCAAAGAGGTTTTAACATGGGTTAATGGCATGGATTAAGGGAAAGCGAGCTATTTTAGAGTTAGATAACCATGTTGCATTAGTTCAAAAAGTGATGATCATAGAGGTGGAGAAAGAGAGAGATGGGAAAAAGAGAAAGCCACGGGCCGTTGAAGGCCAGGCTACGTTAGGATGGTACCAAGGGTCATTATCTACTAATATTATTTATCATATTGTTATTGTGATATAAGGTTGGTGATGACCAAATCTTTGACCCGGATTTGGAGGGCGTCACATTTAACAAAGGTGACCCAAACAAAGTATGAAATTTTAACCACGTCACCATATCTAGACAAATGCCATACCATGTACCTATATATAATATCTTCATAAATCTACACAACAAAGTATGTATACTATTAAGGAATGAAAAAATATATTTATGTTATAATGTTATAACTAAAAGTTTATGTTATACTACCTGGAGAATATAAATTTAGAGAAAATTGGAGCATTTTCTTCGTTGTTTATCATCACCAATATGAGGATAGTTGCTGTAAACAAACAATGAGCCACATGTATATTAAAATGTTTAAGGTGTAATATTCAAATGTAATGGTACAAAGTTTAAACACAATAAAAATAAGTGAAAAATTAATAAATAACCTATATAACACATTCATAGACTCCTTATTTACTTATGCTATCTATTTTGCTTGCATAGTGGACATAAAAATAAGAAGTTTATACCACTATGCAGTTTTGGATATTGTATAATGATGCAAAGAAGCATTATTCATATTCTTTTACCGATTTTTTTTCATATTAATAAGAATCAAACACATATTTATAATAAATTTATAAATATAATATATTAAAACTAAAATTCAGAAAAATCAAGTTCTTATATGAATATATAAGGAGTAGATCTAGATCACAACAAAATCATCACATATGTATAGGGTAAATATACAATTATTAAGTAAGAGATACATCAAAGGTGATATATCTAGCTACTAAAATGAAGAACAACTAACAGGCATATTTTCCAAGCATGAGGACCATATATATTATATATGTTCATGTGGTACATGATACTCTCAAGGTTTTGATGATGACACTAACAGCAAGCTAATAACATGAAACTGATATGTGTTAGCATGCTATCAAAGGTTATTTATGCGGACTAACAGTATTTCAGGATGTTAGCATGATTATAGCTGTCAGCAAGCTTACAGGGATATTTACAAGCTATCAGCAGGCTTACAGCGTGAACAGAGAAACAATCGGATAAATATCAAAGTCTATTTTCATGGAGATTTAATAGGAAACGACTTTGTAAGGATTCTAATATTTATATATATCTGATATAAATATTAGAGCTCAGTTTTATAAAGAGTTTCATTCAAAAACGTTTTCCTAACAAATAGGAGATTTTATCTCAAAAGAATCTTATCTTTAACAAACTCCTATTTTGTTTCAAACGGATTTTATTTAAATACTTTACTGAGATGATTTCAAACGTGGATTATCTTTTACTCAGTAAACTTATGTCATCCAAACGTTCATTATTCAAATCAAATTTAAACGTGAGGTTGTTACCAAGATCGTTGGAAATTTGTTGGATTATGACCGTTGGTATGATGTATATAAATTTGTGTGTGCTTTCATTTTCGGCAGAGAAGAAGGAGAACACACCAAGCTTTCTGAAATACAACTCTTTACATTGCTAAATCTTTTGTTGAGCTCTAGTGCTTATATTCGTATATATATCTATATTGAGAGTTCATAGTTTCGGTTGTATTACACTTATTCATTGTATTGTTCAAGGTGTAATGTTTTGTTGCTGTGTATTCAGCTTGTGAAACAAGGGAACAAGGGAACTAGTTAGCTAGAAGAGTATACTTGGGAAGTATAGGTATTGGTAGGCTTTTGGTTCGTGGTTCAGGGGTTTCAGCAGGCTGATAACAGGAACAAGGGAGAAAGGGAGTTATATTATTGAATCTTGTAATCGTTGACATTTCTTGATTAATAATATAATCTCTTACCAGTTGGTAGGGGACCAGGACGTAGACCATTAGGGTTAGGGGTCGAACCTGGCTAAAATTCTTGGTGTTGCTAGCATACTGCTTTACATTATCTGCATTGCATTTATCTTATTAGCAGGCTAACTGTTTACTCTGAAAATTAACAGCAGGCTGTCTTTGACAGATTAATTATTCGGTAACTTTTAAAAATCGGGTATATTAGCCATAACACCTATTCACCCCCCCTCTAGGTGTGTAATTTCAATTGGTATCAGAGCTGTGTTTGTACTAATACTTCTTTAACAGGAATAGTATCGATCGATATTGCTGATAACTTTCAGGGAAAGTCCGATTTTAGAGCTCCTCTCCTCACGGGTTCTGACAACTACAATTGGTGGAAAGGCCAAATGGAGGCTCATCTATCCAGAGATCCCCTAATGCAAAGAGTTGTGCAAAGAGGTCCTTATGAATATCTTGATAAAGATGGCAAAGTCAAGGACGTTGATGTTCTCACAGCGGACGAGCTATCAAAGGTTGCTGCCAATGGAAAAGCAAGGAGTACATTGATCAATGGGCTGAATCAAGCTGAGTATGACAAGGTCTCCTCTCTCAAAACAGCAAAGGAAATTTGGGATGCATTGGAAACGTATCATGAAGGCTCACAAGGTCTAAAGAAGGTCAAGCTCGGAAAGCTGATGAAAGAATTTGGAAGCTTCCCTATCAAGAAGGGAGAATCTATTCGTGAAAGCCAAGCTAGATTCCAAGTTACTCTTAACAGCTTTGAAAGACTTGGGAAAAAGATTCCTCAATCGGAAATCAACATGAATATTCTAAATGCAGCTCCGTTCGAATATGGTGCCAAGGTCACAGCATTAGAATCAGCTCTCAACATTGATACTATGGATCACCTGGCTATATTTGCTGAGTTGGAACAATTTGAAGCTAAAATTGAAGCTAACAGCTCAGAAAGCAGCAAGCTGCCAACAGAGAAAATGAAGAATCTTGCACTCCACTCTACTGCCAGCAGGCTGGATTCAGATGAGGAAACAGAATCAGATGAGGATCTAGCTCTCATGTCCAGAAAAATCAAAAGAATGATTGAAAAGAAGAACAAGATGAAAAGAGAAAAGGGCAAAGCTTTTGGTGCAAAGAAAGATCCAAAAGATGATGCATGTTTCGAATGTGGCAAGAAAGGACATTTCAAAAGGGATTGCTACAAGCTGAAAAACAAGTCTAAGCCGTCTAAACAACAAGCTGATTACAAGAACAAAAAGAAATCAAAGGCACTCCTCACATGGAGTGATGATGAAGATGAATCAGCTTCTGAGGTTTCAAGTGATGAGATGGTTAACTTGGCTCTTGTTGGTCTGGATGGCTCAATAGAGACAACCGATTCAGATTCAGAGACTAATAGTGAGGTACATTCTATTAATTCTGAATTACATTCTATTGATACAACATCTTGTGAACTAACCATGCAGGATAAGAGTTGTCTATCAATTATGGAACTCATCGATCTAAAGAATGAGAATTATGAGCTCGAGAAAGAAAATGTTCATTTGAAGAAAGTCATAGGTGATTTCTTAAATGAAAAGAGTGCCAAGGCAAGCAGTGGAATCATTGCTACTCTCAAGGAACAAATCTCACAACTTGAAGGGAACAACATGCAAATCCAAAGAAGGAATGATACACTCATGAAGGAACTCAGCTCGCTGAGAGCAGATCTTAAAGCTAAGGATGCTAGCTTGGAGGCATTCGAGTTAAGCAAAGCTCAAAGCTTAGCCGAAATCTCTATTCAAGCTGAAAAGATCAAATCATTGGAGCAAGAAGTCAAAAATCTTCAGAAAGCCATGGGAAAGTTTGTTCAAGGAGAAGAAAGTCTCAAATCTATGATGAAACAAGCTAAAGGTTCTCATGATAAAGGAGGCATTGGTGCAGCTTCTACATCCACATCATCAATGAGATATGAAGGGAAAAATGGCATTCCATACAATTATGCCATGCCTTGGGTGACTTGTCACAAGTGTGGAAAGAAGGGCCATCTTGCTAACAATTGTCCAATGAAGAATACTCAATCAACAAGCTGGAGAAGGAAGTCAGCTCACAGACAGTATGCTGACAACACAAACAGACAGAAGACAGCTCCTAGACAGTATGCTGATAAGACTGGCAGAACATGGAAGAAGAGTTCTAAAGTGGTCCAAATGTGGATCAAGAAAACTGATCTAAATGTTCTATATGTTTTATCATCTAACACTGGTGGACCCAACAAAATATGGGTACCAAAACGTTGAGTTGTTTGTGTTTGTTTTGTAGGTTTGTCTCGTGTCTAAAGTAAAGCCAAATCAATGGATATTGGATAGTGGATGCACTAGGCACATGAGTGGAGACAAATCACAGTTTCTAAGCTTGAAGATGAAGAAGGGTGGACGTGTCACAATTGGTGATAGCAAAACTCTTCCTATTCTTGGCAAATGAACTATAGGTAATAGTATCATTTCTATTAACAAGGTACAATATGTCAAAGGTCTTACTTATAACTTGCTTAGTATAAGTCAGTTATTTGATGATGGTCATATTGTTAACTTTGGTAAGAATGAATGTACTATACTTGTTGGTGCTAACAAAACTCCTCTAGTTGCAAAACGAGAAGGAAATATATATGTTTTGAACTTTGAAGAACAGGAGGCAGGTGTTTGTTTAGCAGCTGTGGATAATAATCCAGAAATTTGGCATAGAAGGCTTGGACATGCTCATATGGATCATCTCAGCAAGCTGTCAGCAAAGAAGCTTGTTCGAGGACTACCAAAGCTTAAGTATGTCAAGATGGAGACATGTTCTGCTTGTCAATTAGGAAAGCAAACAAGGACTCCACATAAGGCAAAGAAAATGGTATCCACTTCTAAACCTTTAGAGCTTCTTCACTTGGATCTCTTTGGTCCCGAAGCTTATAAGAGTATTGGAGGTAAACAATATGCCTTTGTTATTGTTGATGATTATTCTAGATTCACTTGGGTATTATTCTTGCGTACTAAAGATTGTGCTTTTAGTGAATTTGAGAAACTAATCAAGTTGCTTGAGAACAAGCTAGATACAAGACTTGTAGGTATTCGAAGTGTTCATGGTGGGGAATTCCAAAAAGACTTCATTACTTATTGTGAAGAAAGAGGAATCTCACATGAGTTCTCAGCACCTCGTACACCTCAGCAAAATGGAGTTGTAGAGCGTAAGAACAGGTCCTTACAAGAAACAGCTAGAACATTGCTGCAGGAGAGCAAGCTGCCAAGAAGCTTTTGGGCAGAAGCTGTCAACACAGCATGCTATGTTCTTAACAGAGTGCTTATCAGGCCAATACTCAACAAGACTCCTTATGATTTGCTAAGGAAAAAGAAGCCTAACATCAGCTATTTCAAGGTTTTTGGATCTAAGTGCTTCGTACTCAAAACCATTGATAGGGATGGTAAATTCGACTCTAAATCTTATGAAGCTATATTTTTGGGTTATTCTTTAACAAGTCGTGCTTATAGAGTATATAATCTTGCTAAACATACTGTTGAAGAGTCTATTGATGTTTCATTTCAAGAGTCTACTGATGATCTTGCAAGGGATGAGGAAGAATGTGCAGGTACAGGTACTAGCAGCAAGCTGACAGTGCAGGAAACTGGAAATCAGCAAGCTGACAAGTCAACTGCCAAAACTTCAGAAGGCAATAAAGCTACTGAATCCACTCCATCTCTTGAAGAAACTTTGGATAAGATGTCAAAGCTCACATTGGATGAATCCAGAGGTCAAACTTCATCAGCAAGCCAAAATGTTGTTGATCAGACTCCTCCTAGGCAGACTACAAGGAATGAAGAAGTCATAGCTCAACATAATCTACCAAAGTCAACTAGAACAGTGAAGAATCATCCTCCTCAGTTGATCATTGGAGACAAATCAGCTGGAATCAAGACAAGGAAAGCTCAAGCTAACATTTGTGCTTATGCTGCCTTCATAGCTCAAGAGGAACCAAAGAATGTTCAAGAAGCTTTACAAGATGAAAATTGGATCATGGCAATGCAAGAAGAACTCAACCAATTTGAAAGATGTGATGTTTGGGAACTTGTAGATCCACCAGAGGATGCTTCAATTGTTGGAACCAAATGGGTGTTCAAGAATAAAGTTGATGAATTTGGTACTATCACTCGGAACAAAGCTAGACTTGTTGCACAAGGATACAATCAACAAGAAGGGATTGATTTTGATCAAACATATGCTCCAGTTGCAAGATTGGAATCTATTAGGATGCTATTATCATTTGCATGCTACAAGAAGTTCAAGCTACATCAAATGGACGTCAAAAGTGCATTCTTAAATGGATATCTAAAGGAAGAAGTCTATGTCAAGCAACCACCAGGGTTCGAGGATGAAAAATATCCAAACCGTGTCTACAAGCTCAAGAAGGCACTTTATGGGTTAAGGCAAGCACCTCGATCATGGTATGAAAGGTTAAGTGAATTTTTGATCAAAAATGGTTTCATTAGAGGTAAAATTGATCCTACTTTGTTTACTATCTTTAAAGGTCAAGATATATTAGTTGTTCAAATATATGTAGATGATATTATATTTGGGTCTACTAATGATTCTTTGTGTAAGTGGTTTTCAAAGTGCATGCATAGTGAGTTTGACATGAGCATGATGGGAGAGCTCAATTATTTCTTGGGGCTCCAAATTAAGCAAACTCCAGAAGGAATTTATGTGCATCAATCCAAGTATATCAAGAATCTACTCAAAAGATTTGGATATGAAAATATCAAGGCGAAATCAACACCAATGAGCGTTGTCAGCAAGCTGACGGCAGATGAAAATGGTAAAGATGTTGATATTCGAATGTATAGAGGTATGATTGGTAGTTTACTTTATCTTACAGCCTCTAGACCTGATATTATGTATAGTGTTTGTGTTTGTGCTAGATTTCAAGCAAAACCAAAGGATTCTAACTTACAAGCTGTTAAAAGAATATTTAAATATTTAAGTGGAACCATTACTTTGGGCTTATTCTATCCTATCACAAATGCTTTTGATCTTGTTGGGTATAGTGATGCAGATTATGCAGGTAGTCAAACTGATAGAAAAAGTACAAGTGGTGTTTGTGCATTTTTGGGTCATAGCTTAGTTTCTTGGTTAAGCAAGAAGCAAACTTCAGTTGCTCTATCTACGGCTGAGGGGGAGTATTTAGCAGTTGGTAGCTGTTGCTCTCAAATGCTATGGATGAGACAACAATTGAAGGACTTTGGAATCAAATGCAAGAAAATCCAATCTTTTGTGACAACACAAGTACAATCAACATTTCAGAAAATCCAGTCAATCATTCAAGGACAAAGCATATTGATGTTAGACATCATTTTCTGAGAGACAATGTTGCAAAGGGTGTTGTCAAGTTAATATTTGTGGCTACAGCAGATCAGCTAGCTGACATCTTCACAAAACCTCTTCCTGAAGAACGATATGTCGTGCTGAGAAGGGAACTGGGTATGTGTGATGTGCAGTCAGCAGGCTCTTAAGTATGGTCCGGGTACTATCAGCTTACTCCTAGCATTTTACATAATTTTTATTTATTTTGCATGCCGGTCAGTTTAAGTGTTTAATTGATATCTATGTTATTAAATGATATTGCCGTTGTAAGTTTAGAAAGTTGAAATTTTGTGTTGAATTTTGATACGTGATTATGTGCTTATCTGTGTGATTTATGATAGGTTTAAAATTCAAATTAGTTACAATGAGTATATAAAGGAGTGATAAGTGATAAGTGTTGTTAACTTATTTTAACTCATTCGGTTTCTAATAGATTAACATGAATTATTTTAGGAATTTTAGTTCGTTTAATTTTATTCCTAAAACTACTCCGCCCCTGATAATTGTTAAAAGAGTGTTAAAATATATCCTTTCTCCGCGCCTCTTCAACTACATATATACTCCTCCCCGAGACGCTAGGGTTTTATCTCTCCTACTCCGAAAACTCTTCGTACTCACCATAGCCTCAATCGGTCTCCGTGTCGCAATGAGGAAGAAGACGAGAGCTAACGTCAAAGCCCACACCCCACAGCCCTCTTCGATTTCCCAAAAGAGAAAGCTAATTGATGAGGATGAGGATGAGTTGGTCACTGTGGACAGCGGTGATGAGTTGTCTGGGGTCAATCGCGGTGATACTGGAGTTGAATCGGGTCAGAAGAAGGTCAAATCGGAAGTTCTTGCTGTTCGCGGACTCGCTGGTCAGAAAGTTATCTTGGGTAAGCCTATTTCCGGCAAAACTTTCTTTACCTGTGGTATTGTCAAGTTGTTTGAGGATCTAGGGTTTCAATCTTTCTTAGTTGATTTGCCTAAAACTTGCTATCCTGCTTTAGTGCGTGAGTTTTATGCAAACCTTCAACTGGTTGGGTCGGATCAATATGTGTCTTTTGTCTCGGATGTCAAGATCTGTTTGTCGTCTATGTTTTTGGGTGCAATCTTGAAAATACCACCATCTACTGTGTCTATTCACACTAAAAGAGGACCTAAGGATATTGAGGGTTTCTCTCACAAAGATCAGTTAAAATTAATCACTGGGTCTGAAAATGTTTCTGAGAATGCGTTTCCTTCGACTACTCAACTACTTCCTCTTGCACAAGCTTTGTTTAAGATGTCTATTGAGAATGTCAGTCCTAGACTTGGTACTAGATCAAATTTATCTTCGCAAGATATTGTGGTTGTTTCAATGATAATGGCTGGTAGGAAATTTGATCTACCTGATTTGATTCTGAAAAATATGATGGATTTTGTGGAGGGTAAGTCTTCTGGTGGCTTACCTTATGGTTTGTTGTTGACAAGAGTGTTTGAATGGTTTGGAGTGTCGTTTGTTGATGAGGACACTGTAACTGCTAAGGAATTTCTTGATATGAAATTCTTAACTCAATCAAGTCTGAAGCTGGATAAGGATGGGAATCTGGTTGTGGTTGAGGTTCCTCCACCTCCACCTCCATCACAATCTGTTAATATGGTTGATCTGGGAATCTCTGCTCAAGAGATTCATGATTATATGGAAGAAATCCGTTCCAATCACAAGCAGTTGGTCAATGGTCAAAAACAGCTCTCTGAACAGATGGAAGAATTGTCCAATCAGTATCAGTTCTGGAAGGATATTGTGTTTGGTGGAAAAACTGGGAACTCTCCGGAAAAATGCAGCTCCGGGAGTATTGCTTATGAGCTTCGCAAGCGTATGTTTAGTTCTGGGGGTTCGTCTGATGTGAAGTTCACCTTCACTTCAGAAGATGATGCTACTGATAGCCCACGGCCTAGAACAGCTATGGATGCACTGAAGGAGGCTGCTGGAACTGATTCCAAGTATGCTGATGCTGGGAATGCAATGCTGGCTGGAAATATCGCTGCAGAGCTTTCAAAGAAGTTTGCAAAGGAACAGGATGATCAGGACAAGGCTGGAACTTAATTTTCTCACCTTTTTAATGATTAAGGGGGAGGAAATTAGGAAAATAAGACTTTACTTAAGTTTGTGTTTGTCTGCTTAAGTACATTATTGGCCCTAAGTTTTATCTGCTTTGGTTTTAAAGACTAAGTTTGTTTAAGTTGTTGAATTGTTCTGAATTTGGTGATCTCAGGTGGTTTATCCTGAGTTAAATTGTTAAGTTGGTTGGATAATATTTTGGATGCCAGGTGGTTTATCCTGGTTAGGAATATTTTGATCTATCTATGCAATTTGCTTTGATTAATTGGTTCTGTGATAGTTAAATTTTGCATATCTGTGAAATAGATATATTTGTTAGATTTTATTCTCTGTGATATATGTGGAAGTTTAGTGATATTAGATTGCTATATTTAGGGGGAGTTTATTACTTTTCCTAATATAGTGTAATCATCAAAAAGGGGGAGATTGATACTCTCAAGGTTTTGATGATGACACTAACAGCAAGCTAATAACATGAAACTGATATGTGTTAGCATGCTATCAAAGGTTATTTATGCGGACTAACAGTATTTCAGGATGTTAGCATGATTATAGCTGTCAGCAAGCTTACAGGGATTTTTACAAGCTATCAGCAGGCTTACAGCGTGAACAGAGAAACAATCGGATAAAGATCAAAGTCTATTTTCATGGAGATTTAATAGGAAACGACTTTGTAAGGATTCTAATATTTATATATATCTGATATAAATATTAGAGCTCAGTTTTATAAAGAGTTTCATTCAAAAACGTTTTCCTAACAAATAGGAGATTTTATCTCAAAAGAATCTTATCTTTAACAAACTCCTATTTTGTTTCAAACGGATTTTATTTAAATACTTTACTGAGATGATTTCAAACGTGGATTATCTTTTACTCAGTAAACTTATGTCATCCAAACGTTCATTATTCAAATCAAATTTAAACGTGAGGTTGTTACCAAGATCGTTGGAAATTTGTTGGATTATGACCGTTGGTATGATGTATATAAATTTGTGTGTGCTTTCATTTTCGGCAGAGAAGAAGGAGAACACACCAAGCTTTCTGAAATACAACTCTTTACATTGCTAAATCTTTTGTTGAGCTCTAGTGCTTATATTCGTATATATATCTATATTGAGAGTTCATAGTTTCGGTTGTATTACACTTATTCATTGTATTGTTCAAGGTGTAATGTTTTGTTGCTGTGTATTCAGCTTGTGAAACAAGGGAACTAGTTAGCTAGAAGAGTATACTTGGGAAGTATAGGTCTTGGTAGGCTTTTGGTTCGTGGTTCAGGGGTTTCAGCAGGCTGATAACAGGAACAAGGGAGAAAGGGAGTTATATTATTGAATCTTGTAATCGTTGACATTTCTTGATTAATAATATAATCTCTTACCAGTTGGTAGGGGACCAGGACGTAGACCATTAGGGTTAGGGGTCGAACCTGGCTAAAATTCTTGGTGTTGCTAGCATACTGCTTTACATTATCTGCATTGCATTTATCTTATTAGCAGGCTAACTGTTTACTCTGAAAATTAACAGCAGGCTGTCTTTGACAGATTAATTATTCGGTAACTTTTAAAAATCGGGTATATTAGCCATAACACCTATTCACCCCCCCTCTAGGTGTGTAATTTCAGTACATTTAAAATTGTAAACAGTATATACGTATACCTGTATAACAAGGAGCAGCACAGTGAGATGGAACCCATGAGAGGAGAAGAGATCTGGAGGGGCCTCTGTGAAGAGATCTCGAGAAGGATTAGGGTCAGATGGAACCCATAAGATGATGAGAAAGGATGTGGAGAGGCGGGCTGCTACTTAGATTAGGGTTTTCCTGTCCTAGGTAATTATAAGTACCTCCCAAGGTGGGCTGGGCCTAGTGGCAAAAAAGTTTGTACTTAGTTATATTATTTTATATTAAAAAACCGGAATAATGTCCAATTAGATTAATTAAGTGTCAATGCAAACTATTGGCAAATTTTTTGCTTTATGAACTATCTATTTTATATAAGTGTCAAACTATCCAAACACTCATAAACTAATTTTGATTAATAGAAAATAAACTATATGTTTATTATTATTAATTTTTTTAAAAAAATAAAATAACCTTATAGGTTAAAGTTCGTAGTGGTTAGTAATAATATGTTACTATTTTTGAAGATACAAATAAATTATATTGTAGAAATTTTATCATTTAAATTTTAATATATTCGATTTATGGAAAATTTAATTCGAAAATTAAGTTCTTATAAAATATGATAACAAGTTAATCAATAATTAATAATACATAATGTTCATTACACAAAAAAAGTCTATTACTAATTAAATTCAACTAAAATTTATATTAGAATTATTCTCTCTCTATCTATCTATCTCTCTCTCACACACATATATATAAATATCATTAAGTTATATATGATTAGGCTCATGATCAAATAGAAACCACTCTTAAAATAAAAACTAGAAACCAGTTTCCCTACCACTATTTATAACTACGAGTATCACTAATTTATACTGCACTCTACCACTATTTATAACTACGAGTATCACTAATTTATACTGCACTCATCACTTTTTTTATACAGTATGTAAACAGTGAATTTTATCATCAAAATTGAGAAAATCTACTTATCTAAACTATTGATAATCGATTATAGATGATCAATTTCAACCGTAGTAAGGTTCTTGGTGGTAGGAAGCCGCAAGAGAAGTTGTATGATGATGGTAAGTAGTCGTTAGTTTTGTAAGTTATGATAGAAAGTGTATGTGACTATTGGTGATGATAGACAATGGTATGGTGGTAAGAGGACCATTACTACGATTTGGGTGAAGATGATGGTCATATACGTTGCATATATGTGTATATAGAGTCCTACTCCAATAGAAACCAAATTAGCCTAAAAACTAAAAACCAGTTTTTGGACAGTTTTTTATCACTATTTTTAACTACGGAAATCACTAATTTGTACATAATATATCACTAATTTATATATAGCATATCTCACGAATATAAATATATATATATACACATATATGCAACGTATATAACCATCATCTTCACCCAAATCGTAATAATGGACCTCTTAGCACCATTACCAAACGTTTCTATGACTTGCCACAATTGTCTATCATCACCAATAGTCACATACACTTTCCATCATAACTTACAAAACTAACGACTACTTACTATCATCATCCAACTTCTCTTGCGGCTTCCTACCACCAAGAACCTTCCTACAGATGAAATTAATCATTTATAATCGATTATAAATAATTTAGATAAGTAGATTTTCTCAATTTTGATAATAAAAATCGCTTTTTACATAATGTATAAAAACAGTGAGTAGTTCAGTATAACTTAGTGATACCCGTAGTTATAAATAATGGTAGGGAAACTGGTTTCTAGTTTTTATTTTAAGAATGGTTTCTATTTGATCATAAGCCTGTGTATATATGTATATATATTTATATTCGTGAGATATGCTATATATAAATTAGAGATATATTATGTACAAATTAGTGATTTCTGTAGTTAAAAATAGTGATAAAAAACAGTCCAGAAATTAGTTTTTAGTTTTTAGGCTAATTTGGTTTCTATTAGAGTAGGACTCTTATTATATAATCATAATTTTTTTTTAAAATAACAAAGAGAAAATGAAATATTTTCAAGTAATAAATAATGTAACTAGAACATATTTACAATGGTCAGAAATACCTTACAAAATGGTTATAATACCCTCTATAATAGAATTTTAGATTAATAAATTATATTGTTTTTGAGTTTTGAATTTAATTTTAATATTCGGAAAAGTGGGGATGTTAGTTTCAAAAGCTAAGCACTTGGCTTCATCTCTACATAATAAAATGCCTACATTTGAATTCATATCCGAAGTTTGGAAAGCCCCTCTAGACAAAAAGAGTTCGACTTCTGAATTTCTACTTTTTGGTGCAAAACATGAAGATTTATTTTAAAAGATTTATATTTGTGGTATGGAGATATAGAATGGTATAAAGGATTATGATTAATTTAAAAGTAAGATTTAAAAAGGTAATCATAGATTTATGAAAATTCTTTCAAATAAATTTATGATAATATTTAGAAAAAGGAAAGGATTAAGATTATTTAACTCGAATTTTAATGGATTGGTAATAATCCATAGATTTTAATGGATTATATCTGATTTTGATTATATGCGGACTTTTGAATACTCAAAATCTCAAAAATTATGATGGAATTTCAAACACTATAAAATAGCTCGAACAATCTCATAAAATTCATGTTTTTTAAGTATAATTAAAATTATAATAGAATATAACTAGATTTTATTGGATATAATAAGATCCCAATTGACTACCCCAAAGATTTAGATGCAATTTTAAAAATTCGAGTTAAATATACCAAGATTATGAATGATTTTTTCTTAATCTCAATTGAATAACCCTGTTTAATTCTAAAAGTAAGATTTATAGAAGGAAATTAAAGGTTTGGGAAGCATTTTTGAAATAATTATAAAGATAATGTTTAGGAAAAAGAATAAAAGATTAAGGGGGTGTATTAAGATGAAAGAAAGTTGTTTTTTCTATTGAGACATTTTTTCACCAGTTTTCAATTTTAGATTAAGTGATTTGTTATTTTTTGCTTAATATATATTCAGTTTATTTCATTTGAGTCGAATCATAAATTTTGACGAGGTCCTATTATGGACCACTTTATATATTGACAACTTTTCTCCAAAATAGAAATTTTTTTGATTAATTTTAACTGCATATTCAATTAAGATTTTAAATGTACGAGAGTAATTTATTTTTTTTGCCACTAAATGTAAAAGAATATTGGACGTATTTAATTGGGATTCTATATTATGCTACAAAATCTACCAGTATTCATTAAGGATTTTAAATTTTCCTTAAAAATTTATGATATTTAGTTGAGATTGTTTTAAATCCATCAAAATCTGTTGGTGAAATTATATAATATATTTTAAGATTTTTGAAATCGTTGTACCATATTTTATCAAAAAACCATACAAACTCAAATCAGATACAATTTCTTAAAATTCATAGATTAAAAATAATCTATGAAATCCTACTTGAATACACCCTCTTAATACTGCACCCTTGTTGGTGTGCCAACTGCACCCAATGCCAACTTTATTTTTTGGCATTTGTCTTTATTAAGTATGCCAAGAGTTTCACCGGAGCCCGATACATGTCCAACGGAAATACTGTGAAACCTCAATGAATAACAGGTATATAACCTAGGTCTCCCCGGGTTATTATCCAATTCATTGCCTCATTTTCGACAAGGCCAAACACCATATGTGATGCTACTGGATCACTCCAACTTTCCTGCACTAGTAGCTTCAGCCGATTGTGCAATTTTTCAAAATTTAGTCATAGTTTGATAATAACAAATAACAAAGATTCTTCTATACTTGTACTTACCAAAATTTTAAATACGGTTACACCACTTCTAGGTTTTCGGTGAAGAGGAGTGTCGTGTATCGGATCATATGCATTCCCCTTTGCAAACAAGTCCCACTGTTGATCACCAAATATATGGATTCAGACTGAATGTCTTATAATTTTGTAAATAATCTTCGACATTGAGATTTGAGACTCGTGCACCACTAATGACAAACAAAAAACTCTGAAACAATCATAGTACAAATATACATACCTCCGTTCGTGATCTGTTACTGCTGAAGAAATTAAACACCATTTTAGGTGGAATTGGTAGGAAAAAAGAGCTCGAACCACTTAGCAGGTTGCCATGTGGTAGGCCAGGATCATCGATGACTCTTCTGCTCATCAACTTCACGTTTTCACCAAAATTGCCCTGCAACTCAGTCAATTTACCAGCCTTTGGACCGGTAATCCCAAAATTGCACTTTTATCAGAGATCTTGTTTGAATACTTTTACATAATTGTGGAATATGTAATTTATTTTTTTTTAAAAGAAGCCAATAACTAGAGAAAGTAGGAAGGAGAGAACCCTGCATTTTAAACTGTATCTACACCTAACAAGTGTTGTAACTAGATGGAAGAACCCTGCATTTTAAACTGTATCTACACCTAACAAGTGATGTAACTAGATGGATGTTATAAAGCCATTGTTGTTTTATGAGGTGATCTCCTCTATGTGCAAATGAAGACGGTTTGTAACCAACTACATAACTGATATTATCTTCTCAAGTCCAGCTTTTAATATTTACGATGATTGCCAATTAACAACCAAGTATAGAACTACAAAATCCATTACTGTATGGTTATGTCAAATTTTAGGCAGTATCTCTCCAATAAGTGACTATACACATTTTGTAATTACAAATATAAAGACAAATGATTAATTAATAATTTATTGGACACAGAGTGTAGTTTTGCTCAGTGTAGTTTTACTAAACTAACTTGCATCAAATCCTGCAGAGACTTCTGAGTCTAGTTTTACTAGTTTTGGATTTCCAGTTTTTAAATTATTTAAAAATATGATTATTTAATAAATTTTATATTTGAAAAGATTATTCAATTTTAGTATTATTATTTTATTCATAATTAATTAGTTTCAGATTTACTACTTTTATAAGAATAAATTATTCTAAAAAGATGATATAAAAATTAATATTTTTTCCCAAATTTAGTGTTTTCATGTTTAATAGATTATATTTTATAAATTAATAATTTAGAATTAATTATTATAATACTATTTTCTTCTCAACCATGTCTAAATAATTGTTTGTTTCATATGAGAATATGTCTTCCAAAGAGACCACCATGTCAGAGTCTAATGAGACTACATCTAATCCCCATGGACTAGTTGATCCAACCATTAATTACTCAGATGCTAACAACTGCTATGTTTGCGGCATGCTAACAACTGCTATGTTTGCTTAGCCGCAGTAGTTTCAACAGCAACATAACCAACAAGAGCAAGAAGGAGTAAAGCAACAACGACAGAAGACATATATACATATGGTAACTTTTAAGGCATTCCAAGCCGTGCTCCTCCTGTTTAAGGGGTCACAGATCCGGTAGATCCCAAGATATGGCCAAATGAAATGGAGATGTCCTTTGCCCTACTGAAGGAGGGATAATCAAAAGACAGAATTTTCGAGTTATTTTCTAAAACATGAAGCATATAATTGGTGGGAGTCGATGTATGCAATGGAATGTACGACCGAAGTTTCATGAGAAAGATATAAAGAATTGCTGTAGAAATATTTTCCTCATTATATTCAAGATCAAACGGGGATAAATTTTTTGGAGCTTAAGCAAGGTAACGGACTGTAGAAGAATACGAAGCTAAATTTACAGAACTAGTAAGGCTTGTGCTTGTGAGTACTGGAAGACAAAAAGGCAAAGAGGTTTTAGCACGGGTTAAAGGCCCCATGAATTAACCGGTTAAACCTTGCAGTTATATATATATATATATATATATATATATATATATATATATATATATATATATATATATATATATATATATATATATAATCTTTCTTTTGCAATTGTAATTGTTTTACTTCCATTTAATTGTCTTATTAGCATAACTGTTATATTATTCGCACCTATTTTACTCTTACATTCTATATGTTGTACTCAATTCATTTTGTCATATCTTGTACAGAAAAATTTGATCTGATGAAAAGTTTTCATTTTTTTTGTAAAAATAATATGTTAACATTGATAAAGTTGTTTTCTTCTCAACCATGTCTAAATAATTGTTTGTTACTTATGAGAATATGTCTCCAAAAAGACCACCATGTCTATGCTCAAACTTTAGAGTCTAATAAGACTCCATCTAATCCACCTGGACCAGTTGATCCAGCGATTACTCAGATGCTACAAATGTTAGTTCAACAAACCGATATGTTAGCTTAGCAGCAGCATTTTCAAGAGCAACAGAACCAGCAAGAGTAAGAAAGAGGAAAGTAGCAATGACATAAGACATATATACATATGATAACTTTTAAGGCATTCCAAGCCGTGAATTCTCCTGATTTTAAGGGGTCACCACATCCGCAAGATGCCAAGTTATGGCCAAAGACAGAATTTGCCGGTTATTTTCTAAAACATGAAGCATATTATTGGTGGGATTCGGTATACGCAATGGTAGGTACGACGGAAGTTTCATGGGATAGATATAAGGAATTGCTGGAGAAAAATTTTCCTCATTATATGCAAGATCAAATGGGGATAAATTTTTTGGAGCTCAAGCCAGGTAACGGGATTGTGGAAGAATACGAAGCTAAATTTATAGAAATAGCAAGGCTTGTGCCAGCGTATGTGAGTACTCAAAGACAAAAAGGCAAAGACGTTTTAACATGGGTTAAAGGCATGGATTAAGGGATAGCGAGCTATTTTAGAGTTAGATAACCATGTTGCATTAGTTCAAAAAAGTGATGATCATAGAAGTGGAGAAAGTGAGAGATGGGAAAAAGAGAAAGCCACACGCCGTTGAAGGCCAGGTTACGTTAGGAAGGTACCAAGGGTCATTATCTACTAATATGATTTATCATATTGTTATTGTGATATAAGGTTGGTGATGACCAAATCTTTGACCCGGAGTTGGAGGGCGTCACATTTAACAAAGGTGACCCAAACAAAGTATGAAATTTTAACCACGTCACCATATCTAGACAAATTCCATACCATGTACCTATATATAATATCTTCATAAATCTACACAACAGAGTATGTATACTATTGTTGTACTATGCACCATCAATCTCTCTCATCGCGCTATCGTCGTCATCTTCTCTCTAATCGGATCCACCGTCGCCGACGAGTCTCCCGCACCGGCGCCATCTCCGTTGTCCTCCGCCGGATCTCTCTCGCCGTCGCTTGCTGCCGTTGGATGCGCCGTCGCCGTTCTTGTCTTCGGTTCTTCTCTCCAGATCTAAAGAATCTGGATCTGTTAACTTAAGTCCTGCACTTGTTAATTTTGTTGATACTCAACTCACTAGGTGAACTCGTAACTCGATGCCAACAACTCGTTCCAGGTTTAATTTGGTTCTATAGCTGGATTATCATCCCTTTGAAGGGATGATACAGGTAAGTCCATGTGAGACCCGACCATGGCTGAGGTGAGGGGTTCCAAAAACTCTAAGTGGTTTGTTACATTATTAATTTGATTGAATCTAGTATTGAACCCAAATTTGTTGAAAACGAGTTACTTGTGTGATTAATTCTTTATGCAAGTGTGAAGAGATGTTGGTTATTAATGTTGGATGAACTGTCTTATTGATTCTCTTGCACTGTTTTATTAGAAATGTCTCCTGGTTGTTTTTGGCATGAATTTTTTAATCAATATTAGTATTAGTTATTCTTTATATATCGATATTCATCCATATTTATATATATTTGTTTTGTTATGTTATTGCTATATGTTATGGAATTAGGAGCTTCTTGCCTAACAAGGTCACATCCATGGTGGTTATGGAGAGATCCAGAAGGGGTGGAGAAGAAGGGTGTAAATTTGGCGATAATTGTGCCTTATTTAAGAATATTAATTATTCTTAATTAAGGTTTTTAGTACCATTTATGGCGACCATGATTGGGGCATTATTGGCCCATAGAGGCATTTAAGTGCCATAATGTTGGCTCGTTTATGTTTTTATTTTAATTTTTTCAAATTCGCTCATATTCATTTCATTCTGTTTTGTCTTATTTTCAGGATGTTTGAAAAAGATTTTAAGAATTATTTATTAAGGCTGCTTTCGAGAAGACGCGAACGTTGGTGTACAAGACAGTTGAGCTATAAACATAGATAGAAAGGATTAAAGAAGACATCTATTTTTAGTCTATTTTATAATCGATGTAATTTTTGTGGGGCACTCTTTTTCCCCCTTGTTTTTTTCCCATAGGGTTTTACTCTTGAGGGATTTTAACGAGGCCCTTTTTTTGTGGGTTATCGCTTCTGACTTGAAAGGTTATATTATCTAAACATCCGGAGTATTTACATACTTTCGGTTAGATGATATACCTTCTTGAACGAAGGAAACTCTGTCCATCCGGATTTGTAACTTTCGATCTTCGTTTAATACAACCATTTTTATGACCAAAAAAAAAAGTATGTATACTATTAAGGAATGAAAAAATATATTTATGTTATAATGTTATAACTAAAAGTTTATGTTATACTACCTGGAGAATATAAATTTAGAGAAAATTGGAGCATTTTCTTCATTGTTTATCATCACCAATATGAGGATAGTTGCTGCAAACAAGCAATGAGCCACGTGTATATTAAAATGTTTAAGGTGTAATATTCAAATGTAATGGTACAAAGTTTAAACACAATAAAAATAAATGAAAAATTAATAAATAACCTATATAACACATTCATAGACTCCTTATTTACTTATGCTATCTATTTTGCTTGCATAGTGGACATAAAAATAAGAAGTTTATACCACTATTGCAGTTTTGGATATTGTATAATGATGCAAAGAAGCATTATTCATATTCTTTTACCGATTTTTTTTCATATTAATAAGAATCAAACACATATTTATAATAAATTTTAAATATAATATATTAAAACTAAAATTTAGAAAAATCAAGTTCTTATATGAATATATCAGGAGTGGATCTAGATCACAACAAAATCATCACATATGTATAGGGTAAATATACAATTATTAAGTAAGAGATACACCAAAGGTGATATATCTAGCTACTAAAATGAAGAACAACTAACAGGCATATTTACCAAGCATGAGGACCATATATATTATATGTGTTCATGTGGTACATTTAAAATTGTAAAGAGTATATACCTATACCTGTATAACAAGGAGCAGCACAGTGAGATGGAACCCATGAGAGGAGAAGAGATCTAGAGGGGCCTCTGTGAAGAGATCTGGAGAAGGATTAGGGTCAGATGGAACCCATAAGATGATGAGAAGGGATGTGGAGAGGCGGGCTGCTACTTAGATTAGGGTTTTCCTGTCCCAGGTAATTATAAGTACCTCCCAAGGTGGGCTGGGCCTAGTGGCAAAAAAGTTTGTACTTAGTTATATTATTTTATAATAAAAACCCGAATAATGTCCAATTAGATTAATTAAGTGTCAATGCAAACTATTGGAAAATTTTTTGCTTTATAAACCATCTATTTTATATAAGTGTCAAACTATCCAAACACTCATAAATTAATTTTGATTAATAGAAAATAAACTATATGTTTATTATTAATAATATTTTTAAAAAAATTAAAATAACCTTATAGGTTAAAGTTCATAGTGGTTAGTAATAATATGTTACTATTTTTGAAGATACAAATAAATTATATTGTAGAAATTTTATCATTTAAATTTTAATATATTAGATTTATGGAAAATTTAATTTGAAAATTAAGTTCTTATAAAATATGATAACAAGTTAATCAATAATCAATATATATATATAAAGGAGAATGCGGGCGTCTCTACAATTGTTCGATTCAGTCTTCTAATTTTTCTTAAATTTCGGATAGAAAATATAGTTATAATTCAAAAAATCAGGTTCAAGAATTCTAAAAGTAATACAACTCTTTTCTTATCGAATTCTAAAGATGATACAATTCTTTTCTTATTTACAAATCTTAAAAGCAATAGGATTACTAGCAATTATTGATAAAATATAATTTATATTTAAAATTTGTAATGTAAGTTAATACAATTTTTATTTTCGATTAGCTCATCGTCACCATCTTCAACGATCAGATACTGATTATCACCAACTTAATTGTATTGCTTGCAAAAAAAATAAGCAATGATGGCACTGTGTTTTATATATTCAAAATAACAATTATTGAACAAATATAATTTAAAATACAATTCTTATTTTCAAAAGTTATAAAATTTATAATCTTATTATATTATTTTTTTCAAATTATATATCTAAATTCCAGAACCTCAAATTGTCTAAACAGGTTTGTAGAGCTAAACTCACGTCGTTCCATAATGTTCAAGAAGATAGCATATTTTAAGATCTTCACAACCTCATTCAAATAGTATGCATGGACTTACAACCAATCTCGATAATAGTTGGGTTCAATCTTATAATTTTCTTAAATTTCGAATAGAAAATAAAATTATAATTCAAAAAATCAAATTCATGGATCTTAAAGGTAATACAATTCTTTTTTTATTGGATTCTAAAAAAATAAATTCTTTTCTTATAATTTTCTTAAATTTCAGATTGAAAATATAATTATAATTTAAAAAATTAGGTTCAAGGATTCTAAAAGTTAATACGATTCTTTACTTTTTGGATTCCAAAGATAATACAATTCTTTTCTTATTTAGGAATCCCAAAAAAAATAGGATTATATTTATTTAAACTAACAATCATAGATAAAATAGGAATCATATATTGATTTTATGATAATGTAAATGATTCTTGATTAGTACTCTCTCTATTCCATCCATAATAATAGAGGGCGTTTGACTTTTTACGCGTATCATTAGGTGCTTTGACCACATAGCAAATGTTAATATTTTTGTAATTTTCTTTTTCTGAATAAAAATATAAATATAATATTTTTAATCGGAAAAAAAAAATTACAAAAATATTAATATTTGCTATGTGGTCAAACCTGCACATGATTTAGAATATGGGTCTTTCTAACAAAATTTGATGAATTTGGTGGATTTTGATTGGTTGGATTGATGTAAATGCAGGGGGGCCATCCATATTTATGATTACATGACCAATAAGAATGTACCAAACTCATAGATGTTAGCGCTTATTGTGTGCCCATGGGCACACCATAGAAAAACCGTTAGAATATATTATTAATATTTATATTTTTATTTAGAATATATTAATATTCTAAATTAATATATTAATTTAGAATTTTTATTATTAGGTATTGTGTTTGACGGCCACGCGAGGCGGCCCAAACTAATTTTTATCTAAATAATAATAATTTTTCTATTAGAATTATGTTTCACGGGAAAATGGCTAAAATAATTTTTTATCTATGTTATAATATATTTTCTTATTAAAACGGGACCACGGTTCAAAATAATTTTTATCCAATCATAATCTTTAATTTTATCATAATTAGAATAATTTTTATATTTATTTAAACTAACAATCATAGATAAAATATAATTTATATTTAAGATTTGTAAGGTAATACGTACAATTTTTATTTTCGATTTAGTTTTATAATTTTCTTAAATTTTGAATAGAAAATAAAGAATTTTAAAGATAATAATCATTAAAAAACTAATAGCAAAAAAACTAGAACCATAAAAGAATTATAATTTTTAACTAATAAATAGGAATCATAAAATAAAAAAAATTAATAAAATAATTTAGGATATATAAAATAGGAATCATATATTGATTTTATGATAATGTAAATGATTCTTGATTATTATTGTGTTTGACGGGCACGGGAGGTGGCCCAAACTAATTTTTATCTAAATAATAATAATTTTTCTATTAGTATTATGTTTGACGGGAAAGTGGCTAAAATAATTTTTTATCTATGTTATAATATATTATTTGTTAAAACGGGACCACGGTTCAAAATAATTTTTATCAAATTATAATCTTTAATTTTATCATAATTAGAATAATTTTTATTAGTATCGTGTTTGACAAGAAAGCGGTTCAAACTAATTTTGATCTAAATTATACTGTAATATTTAATTTTATCATAAAAATAAAAATATGGATTAATATTGTCTTTGATGGGATGGCGGTTCGAACTAATTTTATTATTAGTATTGTGTTTGACAGGATGATCATTTTAAAAAAAAAATAGAAATAGCAAGGCTTGTGCCAGCGAATGTGAGTACTCAAAGACAAAAAGGCAAAGACGTTTTAACATGGGTTAAAGGCATGGATTAAGGGAAAGCGAGCTATTTTAGAGTTAGATAACCATGTTGCATTAGTTCAAAAAAGTGATGATCATAGAAGTGAAGAAAGAGAGAGATGGGAAAAAGAGAAATCCACAGGCCGTTGAAGGCCAGGCTACGTTAGGAAGGTACCAAGGGTCATTATCTATTAATATGATTTATCATATTGTTATTGTGATATAAGGTTGGTGACCACCAAATATTTTACCCGGATATGGAGGGCGTCATATTTAACAAAGGTGACCCAAACAAAGTATGAAATTGTAACCACGGTCACCATATCTAGACAAATGCCATACCATGTACCTATATATAATATCTTCATAAATCTACACAACAAAGTATGTATACTATTAAGGAATGAAAAAATATATTTATGTTATAATGTTATAACTAAAAGTTTATGTTATACTACTTGGAGAATATAAATTTAGAGAAAATTGGAGCATTTTCTTCATTGTTTATCATCACCAATATGAGGATAGTTGCTGCAAACATGCAATGAGCCACGTGTATATTAAAATGTTTAAGGTGTAATATTCAAATGTAATGGTACAAAGTTTAAACACAATAAAAATAAGTGAAAAATTAATAAATAACCTATATAACACATTCATAGACTCCTTATTTACTTATGCTATCTATTTTGCTTGCATAATGGACATAAAAATAAGAAGTTTATACCACTATTACAGTTTTGGATATTGTATAATGATGCAAAGAAGCACTATTCATATTCTTTTACCATTTTTTTTTCATATTAATAAGAATCAAACACATATTTATAATAAATTCATAAATTTATAAATATAATATATTAAAACTAAAATTCAGAAAAATCAAGTTCTTATATGAATATATCAGGAGTAGATCTAGATCACAACAAAATCATCACATATGTATAGGGTAAATATACAATTATTAAGTAAGAGATACGCCAGATGTGATATATCTAGCTACTAAAATGAAGAACAACTAACAGACATATTTACAAAGCATGAGGACCATATATATAATATGTGTTCATGTTGTACATTTAAAATTGTAAGGAGTATATACGTATACCTGTATAACAAGGAGCAGCACAGTGAGATGGAACCCATGGGAGGAGAAGAGATCTGGAGGGGCTTCTGTGAAGAGATCTGGAGAAGGATTAGGGTCAGATGGAACCCATAAGATGATGAGAAGGGATGTGGAGGGGCGGGGTTTTCCTGTCCTAGGTAATTATAAGTACCTCCCAAGGTGGGCTGGGCCTAGTCACAAAAAAGTTTGTACTTAGTTATATTATTTTATAATAAAAACCCTAATAATGTCCAATTAGATTAATTAAGTGTCAATGCAAACTATTGGCAAATTTTTTGCTTTATAAACCATCTATTTTATATAAGTGTCAAACTATCCAAACACTCATAAATTAATTTTGATTAATAGAAAATAAACTATATGTTTATTATTAATAATTTTTTTAAAAAAAATTAAAATAACCTTATAGGTTAAAGTTCGTAGTGGTTAGTAATAATATGTTACTATATTTGAAGATACAAATAAATTATATTGTAGAAATTTTATCATTTAAATTTTAATATATTCGATTTATGGAAAATTTAATTTAAAAATTAAGTTCTTATAAAATATGATAACAAGTTAATCAATAATTAATAATACATAATGTTCATTACATAAAAAAAAGTCTATTACTAATTAAATTCAACTAAAACTTATATTAGAATTATTCTCTCTCTCTATATCTCTCTCACACGCACAGATATATATATATATATATATATCATTAAGTTATATATAATTATATAATCATAATTTTTTTTAAAATAACAAAGAGAAAATGAAACATTTTCAAGTAATAAATAATGTAACTACAACATATTTACAATGGTCAAAAATACCTTACAAAATGGTTATAATACCTTCTATAATAAAATTTTAGATTGATAAATTATATTGTTTTTGAGTTTTGAATTTAATTTTAATATTCCGAAAAGTGGGATGTTAGTTTCACAAGCTAAGCACTTGGCTTCATCTCTACATAATAAAATGCCTATTTGAATTCATATCCCAAGTTTGGAAAGCCCCTCTAGACAAAAAGAGTTGGACTTCTCAATTTCTACTTTTTGGTGCAAAACATGAAGATTTATTTTAAAAGATTTATATTTGTGGTATAGAGATATAGAATGGTATAAAGGATTATGATTAATTTAGAAGTAAGATTTAAAAAGGTAATCATAGATTTATGAAAATTCTTTCAAATAAATTTATGATAATATTTTGAAAAAGGAAAGGATTAATATTATTTAACTCGGATTTTAATGGATTGGTAATAATCCATAGATTTTAATGGATTATATCTGATTTTGATTTTATGCAGATTTTTTAATACTCAAAATCTCAAAAATTATGATGGAATTTCAAACACTATAAAATAGCCCGAACAATCTCATAAATTTCATGTTTTCTAAGTATAATTAAAATTATAATAGAATATAACTAGATTTTATTGGATATAATAAGATCCCAATAGACTACCCCCAAGATTTAGATGCAATTTTAAAAATCCGAGTTAAATATACCAAGATTATGAATGATTTTTTCTTAATCTCAATTGAATAACCCTATTTAATTCTAAAAGTAAGATTTATAGAAGGAAATTAAAGATTTGGGAAGCATTTTTGAAATAATTTTAAAGATAATGTTTAGGAAAAAGAATAAAAGATTAAGGGGGTGTATTAAGATGAAAGAAAGTTGTTTTTTCTATTGAGACATTTTTTCACCAGTTTTCAATTTTAGATTAAGTGATTTGTTATTTTTTGCTTAATATATATTCAGTTTATTTCATTTGAGTCGGATCATAAATTTTGACGAGGTCCTATTATGGACCACTTTATATATTGACAACTTTTCTCCAAAATAGAAATTTTTTTAATTAATTTTAGACCGCATATTCAATTAAGATTTTAAATGTACGAGAGTAATTTATTTTTTTTGCCACTAAATGTAAAAGAATATTGGACGTATTTAATTGGGATTCTATATTATGCAACAAAATCTACCGGTATTCATTAAGGATTTTAAATTTTCCTTAAAAATTTATGATATTTAGTTGAGATTGTTTTAAATCCATCAAAATCTGTTGATGAAATTATACAATATATTTTAAGATTTTTGAAATCGTTGTACTTAAATCCTAAAGAATCTGCCATATTTTATCAAAAAACCATACAAACTCAAATCAGATACAATTTCTTAAAATTCATAGATTAAAAATAATCTATGAAATCCTACTTGAATTTACCCTCTTAATACTGCACCCTTAAGATTAAGATGTTGGTGTGGCAACTGCACCCAATGTCAACTTTATTTTTTGGCATTTGTCTTTATTAAGTATGCCAAGAGTTTCACCGGAGCCCGATACACGTCCAACGGAAATACTGTGAAACCTCAACGAATAACAGGTATATAACCTAGGTCTCCCCTGGTTATTATCCAATTCATTGCCTCATTTTCGACAAGGCCAAACACCATATATGTGATGCTACTGGATCACTCCAACTTTCCTGCACTAGTAGCTTTTGCCGATTGTGCAATTTTTCAAAATTTAGTCATAGTTTGATAATAACAAATAACAAAGATTCTTCTATACTTGTACTTACCAAAATTTTAAATACGGTTACACCAGTTCTAGGTTCTCGGTGAAGAGGAGTGTCGTGTATCGGATCACATGCATTCCCCTTTGCAAACAAGTCCCAATGTTGATCATCAAATATATGGATTCAGACTAAATGTCTTATAATTTTGTAAATAATCTTTGACATTGAGATTTGAGACTCGTGCACCACTAATGACAAACAAAAAACTCTGAAACAATCATAGTACAAATATACATACCTCCGTTCGTGATCTGTTACTGCTGAAGAAATTAAACACCATTTTAGATGGAATTGGTAGGAAAAAAAAGAGCTCGAACCACTTAGCAGGTTGCCATGTGGTAGGCCAGGATCATCGATGACTCTTCTGCTCATCAACTTCACGTTTTCACCAAAATTGCCTTGCAACTCAGTCAATTTACCAGCCTTTGGACGGGTAATCCCAAAATTGCACTTTTATCAGAGATCTTGTTTGAATACTTTTACATAATTGTGGAATATATAATTATTATTTTTTAAAAGAAGCCAATAACTAGAGAAAGTAGGAAGGAGAGAACCCTGCATTTTAAACTGTATCTACACCTAA
The DNA here is from genome assembly GCF_001625215.2 of Daucus carota subsp. sativus. Lineage (NCBI taxonomy): Eukaryota > Viridiplantae > Streptophyta > Magnoliopsida > Apiales > Apiaceae > Daucus > Daucus carota. Next base: position 20,965,230 of record NC_030382.2, read on the forward strand.
CGAGTGATGTAACTAGATGGAAGAACCCTGCATTTTAAACTGTATCTACACCTAACAAGTGATGTAACTAGATGGAAGTCATAAAGCCATTGTTGTTTTATGAGGTGATCTCCTCTATCTGCAAATGAAGAGGGTTTATAACCAACTACATAACTGATATTATCTTCTCAAGTCCAGCTTTTAATATTTACAATGATTGCCAATTAACAACCAAGTGTAGAACTACAAAATCCATTACTGTATGGTTATGTCAAATTTTAGGCCGTATCTCTCCAATAAGTGACTATACACATTTTCTAATTACAAATATAAAGGCAAATGATTAATTAATAATTTATTGGACACAGATTGTAGTTTTGCTTAGTGTAGTTTTACTAAACTAACTTGCTCATAATCCTGCAGAGACTTTTGAGTCTAGTTTTACTAGTTTTGGATTTCCAGTTTTTAAATTATTTAAAAATATAATTATTTAATAAATTTTATATTTGAAAATATTATTCAATTTTAGTATTATTATTTTGTTCATAATTAATTAGTTTCAGATTTACTACTTTTATAAGAATAAATTATTCTAAAAAGATGATATAAAAATTAATATTTTTTCCCAAATTTAGTGTTTTCATGTTTAATAGATTATATTTTATAAATTAATAATTTAGAATTAATTATTATAATACTGTTTTCTTCTCAACCATGTCTAAATAATTGTTTGTTTCTTATGAGAATATGTGTCTTCCAAAGAGACCACCATGTCAGAGTCTAATGAGACTACATCTAATCCCCATGGACCAGTTGATCCAACCATTAATTACTCAGATGCTAACAACTGCTATGTTTGCTTAGCCGCAGCAGTTTCAACAGCAACATAACCAACAAGAGCAAGAACGAGTAAAACAACAACGACAGAAGACATAAATACATAAGGTAACTTTTAAGGCATTCCAAGCCGTCCTGTTTAAGGGGTCACAGATCCCGTAGATCCCAAGATATGGCCAAATGAAATGGAGATGTCCTTTGCCCTACTGAAGGAGGGATAATCAAAAGACAGAATTGATACTCTCAAGGTTTTGATGATCACATTGCCAGCAAGCTAATAGCATAAAACTGGTGCTTGTTAGCGAGCTATCAATGATATATGCATGTGCTAACAGCTTGATAAGTTTCAGTGTTATGTTCAACTGTCAGCAAGCTTACAGGTTGTCATTCAGGCTTATCAGCAAGCTCACAGCGTGAACAGAATAACAAATGGATAAGGATTAAAGTCGAAAAGCAAGGAGATTTATTAGGAAACGATTTGTAAGGACTTTAATATTTATATATGACTTATATAAATATTAGAGCTCAGTTTTAAATCAGTATTTCAAACAAAAACGATTTCCTAACTTATAGGAGTTTTTATCTCTTATTCGATCTTATCTAAAAACTACTCCTATTTGATTTCAAATTATGGTTTTATATATAAACGTTTTACTGAGATATTTACAACGTCTCTACACTTTTTACTCAGTAAGATATACATTGTTCAAACGTTCATTATTCAAGCAAATTAAACGTGAGGTTGTTAAGCCAAGAACGTTGGAAAATTTGTTGGATTATGACCGTTGGAATGGTTGTATAAATACTTGAGTGTGGTTTCCGTTTTGAGAGAACAAGAACACACTTCAAGCTTCTGAAATACAACACACTTACATTGCAAAATCCTTACTTGAGCTCTAGTACTTATATTCGATTATATATCTATATTGAGTTCATAGTTTCGGTTGTATTACACTCACACATTGTATTGTTCAAAGTGTAAAGGTTTGTTGCTGTGTATCGAGCTTGTGAAACAAGGGAACAAGGGGACTAGTTAGCTAGAAGAGTATACTTGGGAAGTATAGGTCTTGGAGAGCTTTTGGTTCGTGGTTCAGGGGTTTCAGCAAGCTGATAACAGGAACAAGGGATAAAGGGAGTTATATTATTGAATCATTGTAATCGTTAACATTATTGATTAATAATATAATCTCTTACCAGTTGGTAGGGGACCAGGACGTAGACCATTAGGGATAGGGGTCGAACCTGGCTAAAATTCTCTGTGTTGCTAGCTTACTGATTATATCTGTTTTGCATTGCATATGCATTGTTAGCTAGCTGACTGTTTACTCTGATAATTAACAGCAAGCTGTCTGTGACAGTATAACTATTCGGTAACATTAAAAATCGGTCATATTAGCCATAACACCTATTCACCCCCCCTCTAGGTGTGTAATTTCAATTGGTATCAGAGCGAGGTTTGTACTAATACTTCTGTAACAGGATTAGTATCGATCGATATGGCTGATAACTTTCAGGGAAAGTCCGATTTTAGAGCTCCTCTCCTCACGGGTTCTGACAACTACAATTGGTGGAAAGGCCAAATGGAGGCTCATCTATCCAGAGATCCCCTAATGCAAAGAGTTGTGCAAAGAGGTCCTTATGAATATCGTGATAGCGATGGCAAAGTCAAGGACGTTGATGTTCTCACAGCGGACGAGCTATCAAAGGTTGCTGCCAACGGAAAAGCAAGGAGTACATTGATCAATGGGCTGAATCAAGCTGAATATGACAAGGTCTCTTCTCTCAAATCTGCAAAAGAAATTTGGGATGCATTGGAGACATATCACGAAGGTTCAAAGGCATTAAAGAAAGTCAAGCTCGGGAAGCTTATGAAAGAATTTGGAAGCTTTGCTATCAAGAAGGGAGAATCCATTCGAGAAAGCCAAGCTAGATTCCAAGTCACTCTCAACAGTCTTGAAAGACTTGGGAAAAAGATTCCTCAATCGGAAATCAACATGAATATTCTAAATGCTGTTCCATTCGAATATGGTGCCAAGGTCACAGCATTGGAGTCAGCTCTCAATATTGATACTATGGATCACCTGGCTATATTTGCTGAGTTGGAACAATTTGAAGCTAAGATTGAAGCTAACAGCTCAGAAAGCAGCAAGCTGCCAACAGAGAAAATGAAGAACCTTGCACTGCACTCCTCTGTCAGCAAGCTGGAAACAGATGAGGAAACAGAATCAGATGAGGATCTAGCTCTTATGTCCAGAAAAATCAAAAGGATGATTGAAAAGAAAAACAAAATGAAGCGAGAAAAGGGTAAAGCTTTTGGTGCAAAGAAAGATCCAAAGGATGATGCATGTTTTGAATGTGGCAAGAAAGGACATTTCAAAAGGGATTGCTACAAGCTGAAAAACAAGTCAAAGCCGCCTAGACAGCAAGCTGATTACAAGAATAAAAAGAAATCCAAGGCCCTTCTTACTTGGAGTGATGATGAAGATGAGTCAGCTTCTGATGATTCTAGTGATGAGATGGTGAATTTGGCTCTTGTTGGTCTCGATGGCTCAATTGATACAACGGATTCAGATACGGACACTAACAGTGAGGTAAACTCTATTAATTCTGAATTACATGCTATTGATACAACTACTTGTGAACTAACCATGCAGGATAAGAGTTGTTCATCAATAATGGAACTCATTGATCTTAAGAATGAGAATTATGAGCTCGAGAAAGAAAACGTTCATTTGAAGAAAGTCATAGGTGATTTCTTGAATGAAAAGAGTGCCAAAGCTAGTAGTGGAATCATTGCTGCCCTCAAGGAACAGATCTCACAACTTGAAGGGAACAACTTGCAAATCCAAAGAAGGAATGATACACTCATGAAGGAACTCAGCTCGCTGAGAGCAGATCTTAAAGCTAAGGATACAAGCTTGGAGGCGTTCGAGTTAAGCAAATCCCAAAGCTTAGCCGAAATCTCTATTCAAGCTGAAAAGATCAAATCATTGGAGCAAGAAGTCAGAGATCTTCAGAAAGCCATGGGAAAGTTTGTTCAAGGAGAAGAAAGTCTCAAATCTATGATGAAACAAGCTAAAGGTTCTCATGACAAAGGAGGCATTGGTGCAGCTTCTACATCCACTTCTTCAATGAGATATGAAGGGAAAAATGGCATTCCATACAATTATGCCATGCCTTGGGTGACTTGTCACAAGTGTGGAAAGAAGGGCCATCTTGCTAATAATTGTCCAATGAAGAATTCTCAATCAGCAAGCTGGGAAAGGAAGTCAGCTCACAGGCAGTATGCTGACAACAGAAACAGACAGAAGACAGCTCCAAGACAGAATGCTGATAAGACCAGCAGAACATGGAAGAAGAGTTCTAAAGTGGTCCAAATGTGGATCAAGAAATCTGATCTTAATGTTCTATATGTTTTATCAACTAACACTGTTGGACCCAACAAAATTTGGGTACCAAAACGTTGAGTTGTTTGTGTTTGTTTTGTAGGTTTGTCTCGTGTCTAAAGTAAAGCCAAATCAATGGATATTGGATAGTGGATGCACTAGGCACATGAGTGGAGACAAATCTCAGTTTCTAAGCTTGAAGATGAAGAAGGGTGGTCGTGTCACAATTGGTGATAGCAAAACTCTTCCCATTCTTGGCAAAGGAACTATAGGTAATAGTATCATTTCTATTAACAAGGTACAATATGTCAAAGGTCTTACTTATAACTTGCTTAGTATAAGTCAATTATTTGATGATGGTCATATTGTTAACTTTGGTAAGAATGAATGTACTATACTTGTTGGTGCTAACAAAACTCCTCTAGTTGCAAAACGAGAAGGAAATATATATGTTTTGAACTTTGAAGAACAGGAGGCAGGTGTTTGTTTAGCAGCTGTGGATAATAATCCAGAAATTTGGCATAGAAGGCTTGGACATGCACATATGGATCATCTCAGCAAGCTGTCAGCAAAGAAGCTTGTTCGAGGACTACCAAAGCTTAAGTATGTCAAGATGGAGACATGTTCTGCTTGTCAATTGGGAAAGCAAACAAGGACTCCACATAAGGCAAAGAAAATGGTATCTACTTCTAAACCTTTAGAGCTTCTTCACTTGGATCTCTTTGGTCCCGAAGCTTATAAGAGTATTGGAGGTAAACAATATGCCTTTGTTATTGTTGATGATTATTCTAGATTCACTTGGGTATTATTCTTGCGTACTAAAGATTGTGCTTTTAGTGAATTTGAGAAACTAATCAAGTTGCTTGAGAACAAACTAGATACAAGACTTGTAGGTATTCGAAGTGATCATGGTGGGGAATTCCAAAAAGACTTCATTACTTATTGTGAAGAAAGAGGAATCTCACATGAGTTCTCAGCACCTCGTACACCTCAGCAAAATGGAGTTGTAGAGCGTAAGAACAGGTCCTTACAAGAAACAGCTAGGACATTGCTGCAGGAGAGCAAGCTGCCAAGAAGCTTTTGGGCAGAAGCTGTCAACACAGCAAGCTATGTTCTTAACAGAGTGCTAATCAGGCCAATTCTCAACAAGACTCCTTATGAACTGCTAAGGAAAAAGAAGCCTAACATCAGCTATTTCAAGGTGTTTGGATCTAAGTGCTTCGTACTCAAAACCATTGATAGGGATGGTAAATTCGATTCTAAATCTTATGAAGCTATATTCTTGGGTTATTCTTTAACAAGTCGTGCTTATAGAGTATATAATCTTGCTAAACATACTGTTGAAGAGTCTATTGATGTTTCATTTCAAGAGTCTACTGATGATCTTGCAAGGGATGAGGAAGAATGTGCAGGTACAGGTACTAGCAGCAAGCTGACAGTGAAGGAAACTGGGAATCAGCAGGCTGACAAGTCAACTGCCACAACTTCAGAAGGCAATAAAGCTACTGAATCCACTCCATCTCTTGAGGAAACCTTGGATAAGATGTCAAAGCTTACATTGGATGAATCCAGAGGTCAAACTTCATCAGCAAGCCAAAATGTTGTTGATCAGACTCCTCCTAGGCAGACTACAAGGAATGAAGAGGTCATAGCTCAACATAATCTACCAAAGTCAACTAGAACAGTGAAGAATCATCCTCCTCAGTTAATCATTGGAGATAAATCAGCTGGAATCAAGACAAGGAAAGCTCAAGCCAACATTTGTGCTTATGCCGCCTTCATAGCTCAAGAGGAACCAAAGAATGTTCAAGAAGCTTTACAAGATGAAAATTGGATCATGGCAATGCAAGAAGAACTCAACCAATTTGAAAGATGTGATGTTTGGGAACTTGTTGATCCACCAGAGGATGCTTCAATCGTTGGAACCAAATGGGTGCTCAAGAATAAAGTTGATGAATTTGGTACTATCACTCGGAACAAAGCTAGACTTGTTGCACAAGGATACAATCAGCAAGAAGGAATTGATTTTGATCAAACATATGCTCCGGTTGCAAGATTGGAATCTATTAGGATGCTCTTATCATTTGCATGCTACAAGAAGTTCAAGCTACATCAGATGGACGTCAAAAGTGCATTCTTAAATGGATATCTCAAGGATAAAGTCTATGTCAAGCAACCACCAGGATTCGAGGATGAAAAATATCCCAACCGTGTCTACAAGCTCAAGAAGGCACTTTATGGATTAAGGCAAGCACCTCGGTCATGGTATGAAAGGTTAAGTGAATTTTTGATCAAAAATGGTTTTATTAGAGGTAAAATTGATCCAACTTTGTTTACCATTATTAAAGGTCAAGATATATTAGTTGTTCAAATATATGTAGATGATATTATATTTGGATCTACTAATGATTCTTTGTGTAAGTGGTTTTCAAAGTGCATGCATAGTGAGTTTGACATGAGCATGATGGGAGAGCTCAACTATTTCTTGGGGCTCCAAATTAAGCAAACTCCAGAAGGAATTTATGTGCATCAATCCAAGTATATCAAGAATCTACTCAAAAGATTTGGATATGAAAATATCAAGGCGAAATCAACACCGATGAGCGTTGTCAGCAAGCTGACAGCAGATGAAAATAGTAAAGATGTTGATATTCGAATGTATAGAGGTATGATTGGAAGTTTACTTTATCTTACAGCCTCTAGACCTGATATTATGTATAGTGTTTGTGTTTGTGCTAGATTTCAAGCAAAACCAAAGGATTCTCACTTACAAGCTGTTAAAAGGATATTTAAATATTTAAGTGGAACCATTACTTTGGGCTTATTCTATCCTATCACAAATGCTTTTGATCTTGTTGGGTATAGTGATGCAGATTATGCAGGTAGTCAAACTGATAGAAAGAGTACAAGTGGTGTTTGTGCATTTTTGGGTCAAAGCTTAGTTTCTTGGTTAAGCAAGAAGCAAACTTCAGTTGCTCTATCTACGGCTGAGGGGGAGTATTTAGCAGCTGGTAGCTGTTGCTCTCAAATGCTATGGATGAGACAACAATTGAAGGACTTTGGAATCAAATGCAAGCAAACTCCTATCTTTTGTGACAACACAAGTACAATCAACATTTCAGAAAATCCAGTCAATCATTCAAGGACAAAACACATTGATGTTCGACATCATTTTCTGAGAGATAATGTTGCAAAAGGTGCTGTCAAGCTGATTTTTGTGGCTACAGCAGATCAGCTAGCTGACATCTTCACAAAACCTCTTCCTGAAGAACGATATGTTGTGCTGAGAAGGGAATTGGGTATGTGTGATGTGCAGTCAGCAAGCTAATAAGCTTGGTCCGGGTACTATCAGCTTACTCTTAGTACTTTACATAATTTTAATTATTTTTGCATGCAGGTCATTTCAAGTGATTATTTGCATTTTAGTTTAATTAATAAACTAACCGTTATGTGCTGATTCAGATAGAATTTTATGTGAGAATTTGTTACGTGATTATGTGATAATCTATGCATATTTATGGATTGTTTAAAATTCAAATTTCTGTATGGCCTATTTAAATGGAAATGTGATAGGAGTTGTTATGAAGATAATTACGGTTGGTTTTCGATATCTCATGACAGGATTTGGTAAAATTAGTTTAAATTTTAATTCAACTAGTTTTATTCCGAAAACAGCTCCCCTGATATTCATTCAAAAAGGGCTCAAACTTATCTTATCACCAAGTCTGTTCAACTTCCTCTTTAAAAAGCCCCAATCGTCTCCTAGGGTTTACTCACTGCTACTCAACCGATACACCTTACTCACTGGTTCAACGCTTCTCCTTCGATTCACGATGAGGCGCAAGACACGAGCTGCTGTGAAGGGTGCTGGTTCATCATCTGGTCCAACCAAGCGTCAATTGATTGATGAAGAGGATAAGACTGTGGTTGTTGCTACAATCGATTCCGGTAGTGAATCTGAGTTGTCTGGGGTTCAGCGTGCTGGAAAGGAATCTAAGCGAGTTAAGACTGAGGATAAGGCTGAGGGCAAGGACATTAGCACTCGCAAAATCATTCTGGGAAAGCCCTTGTCTGGTAAGGCTTTCATCGCTTGTGGTGTTGTTTCTTTGTTCTCTAAGTTAGGGTTTGAATCGTTTCTTGTCGATTTACCCAAGGTATGTTATCCATCGTTAGTCCGAGAGTTCTATTTGAATCTGCATGTGAATCCGACTGGTCAGTGTGTTTCCTTTGTTGCTGATACCAAAATCACCCTTTCACCCATGTTTTTGAATGCTATAATTCAATCTCCACCTTCACCAGTGTCTATATTTACTAAGCGTGGGTTTGTTCAACTTGAAAATTTTGATGTTAAGGATCAGTTCCATGTTCTGTTTGGAGCTGATGGACCTACTGAGACTTTTCCTTCCACTACCCAGATTTTACCTCTTGCACATGCTCTGTTTCGTGTGTCTATTGAAAATATTAGTCCTAGGTTAGGTACCAGGTCTAATCTCTCTGCTCAGGATGTGATTGTGGTGTCAATGATTATGGCTGGGAAAAGTTTTGATATGGGGGATTTAATTTTGAATACTATGGTTGCTGCAATTGAGGGTAAATCTACTGCTGGATTACCTTATGGGCTACTTTTAACTAGGATTTTTGAGTGGTTTGGAGTGGATTTTGAGGGGGTTGAGCGTGTTTCTGCTAAAGAATTTCTGGATGTTAAATGTCTCAATCAGTCTAACTTGAAATTGGAGAAAGATGGTTCTTTAACTGTTGTCGAAGTTGCTCCACCTTCTCCACCACCGGTTCAGCCTACTTCCACTGTTATAGGGGGAGTAAGTTTGTCAGAGAAGCTGGTTTTAGATTTCATGGATGAACTTCGAGCTAATCATCGTCAGTTGGTTGACGATCAAAGGAAATTGTCTGAGCAGCTTAAGGATTTGGCTCATGATGTTAAGATGTGGAAAGAGCTGGTTTTTGGGTTCAAGCAGGATACTACTCCTTCCAAGAATACTACAGGGTCTGGCAAGTCTTCTTTTGGGATTATGGATGTTTTTGAGTTCTATCGTCGTCAGTGTGCTCCAGGTACTTCTTCTGAATTGAGGGTTAGCACAGGCACCGGTGACAACGAAGGTGACAGTCCAGGTACTGAGGACAAAGAGCTTGCTATGGATGGCATGGATGGTGATGATACTAGTCCTAAGCCACGAACCGCGTTGGATGCTCTTAAGAAGGCTGCAGGCACTAATTCTGAGTTCGCTGCTGCTGGAAATTTGATGATGGAGCAAAATCGTATTGCTGCGGAGCTCAAGAAGAAGTTTGCAAAGGAGACGTCTGACAAGGATGATGAGGAGACCTAAGTTTCGAACCTTTTTAATGATTAAGGGGGAGACAATTTAGGAATAATCTAGTAAAATAATACTGTGCTTAAGTGTTTATCTGCTGCTTAAGTACTTTATTGGCCCTATTTGCTTTTGCTTCAGACTAAGTTTGTTAAGTTGTTGGATTTGGTTGAATTCAGTTCTCAGGTGGTTTATCCTGAGTTAAATTTGTTTAAGTTGTTTTGGATGCTTATCTGTATCCAGGTGGTTTATCCTGGTCAGATTATTATTATCTATGCAAGTACTTGGTTTGATATATCTACTGCTTTGCATGAAGTATTTGTTATATTTGATTCATGTGCTGAACTGTTATATATGTTAAGTTTAATGATATTAGATTGCTGTATTCAGGGGGAGTTTAATTACTTTTCCTAAATATGGTGTAATCATCAAAAAGGGGGAGATTGATACTCTCAAGGTTTTGATGATCACACTGCCAGCAAGCTAATAGCATAAAACTGGTGCTTGTTAGCGAGCTATCAATGATATATGCATGTGCTAACAGCTTGATAAGTTTCAGTGTTATGTTCAACTGTCAGCAAGCTTACAGGTTGTCATTCAGGCTTATCAGCAAGCTCACAGCGTGAACAGAATAACAAATGGATAAGGATTAAAGTCGAAAAGCAAGGAGATTTATTAGGAAACGATTTGTAAGGACTTTAATATTTATATATGACTTATATAAATATTAGAGCTCAGTTTTAAATCAGTATTTCAAACAAAAACGATTTCCTAACTTATAGGAGTTTTTATCTCTTATTCGATCTTATCTAAAAACTACTCCTATTTGATTTCAAATTATGGTTTTATATATAAACGTTTTACTGAGATATTTACAACGTCTCTACACTTTTTACTCAGTAAGATATACATTGTTCAAACGTTCATTATTCAAGCAAATTAAACGTGAGGTTGTTAAGCCAAGAACGTTGGAAAATTTGTTGGATTATGACCGTTGGAATGGTTGTATAAATACTTGAGTGTGGTTTCCGTTTTGAGAGAACAAGAACACACTTCAAGCTTCTGAAATACAACACACTTACATTGCAAAATCCTTACTTGAGCTCTAGTACTTATATTCGATTATATATCTATATTGAGTTCATAGTTTCGGTTGTATTACACTCACACATTGTATTGTTCAAAGTGTAAAGGTTTGTTGCTGTGTATCGAGCTTGTGAAACAAGGGAACAAGGGGACTAGTTAGCTAGAAGAGTATACTTGGGAAGTATAGGTCTTGGAGAGCTTTTGGTTCGTGGTTCAGGGGTTTCAGCAAGCTGATAACAGGAACAAGGGATAAAGGGAGTTATTTTATTGAATCATTGTAATCGTTAACATTATTGATTAATAATATAATCTCTTACCAGTTGGTAGGGGACCAGGACGTAGACCATTAGGGATAGGGGTCGAACCTGGCTAAAATTCTCTGTGTTGCTAGCTTACTGATTATATCTGTTTTGCATTGCATATGCATTGTTAGCTAGCTGACTGTTTACTCTGATAATTAACAGCAAGCTGTCTGTGACAGTATAACTATTCGGTAACATTAAAAATCGGTCATATTAGCCATAACACCTATTCACCCCCCCTCTAGGTGTGTAATTTCAAGAATTTGCGAGTTATTTTCTAAAACATGAAGCATATAATTGGTGGGAGTCGGTGTATGCAATGGAAGGTACGACCGAAGTTTCATGAGATAGATATAAAGAATTGCTCTAGAAATATTTTCCTCATTATATTCAAGATCAAATGGGGATAAATTTTTTGGCACTTAAGCAAGGTAACGGACTGTGGAAGAATACGAAGCTAAATTTACAGAACTAGTAAGGCTTGTGCTTGTGAGTACTGGAAGACAAAGTTTTAGCACGGGTTAAAGGCTCCATGAATTTACGGGGTAAACTGTTGGAATTTAATCGTAGCATGTTTATTATATTTGAATAATAGTCAGCTTCATGATCTGTAGGGGTTATGACTTAGTCAAATGAGTATTTAAGTTTGTTAGGTGGGTTAGTCGGTCAAGTGGTAGAGTGGCTATTTCCCAGGAGTTTAAGTTGCATGTTCAACGTCTAGAAATAGCAGTAGTTTTTCATTCTGTAAGTCACGAAGTTCAGAAATACAATTTGCTTTTCCCTTGCATTATTTTGTATATCTATTCTGGTTTCATCACTTGGTATCAGAGCCTGAACAAGGTATATGCCAAAGTACATACCCAGAGTAATGGCTACGGAGACGGACAAGAGGAAGGAGAGTGCAGTGGGATTGAACTACCCGATGTTGACAAAAAGTAACTATATTGTGTGGTCACTGAAGGTGAAAGTCTTTATGCAAGCACATGGTATTTGGGAGGCAGTTGAACCGAAGGACCCTGAGGCTGTGATAGAAGAGAAGAAGGATAAACTAGCCTTAGCTGCGATATATCAGTGCATTCCAGATGACATGTTGCTTACTATTGCAGAGAAGACGACAACCAAAGGAGCTTGGGACGCAATCAAAACTATGTGTTTGGGTGCAGATCGGGTAAGGAAAGCTAAAGTGCAAACAATGAAGGCAGAGTTTGAATCCCTACGGATGACAGATGGTGAGGCGTTGGATGATTTTTGTATGAGGTTAAATGCTCTGGTCACTAAGATACGTGAATTGGGAGAGGATATGGCAGAGTCATACGTGGTTAAGAAGCTGTTGAGAGCCATGCCTCCAAAGTTTCTCCAAATTACGTCGACAATCGAACAATTTGGGGACCTTGAGGTCATGACCGTTGAAGAAACTATTGGGTCTCTTAAGGCTCATGATGAAAGGCTAAAAGGATCGACTGAGCACACAAGCAACCAGTTGTTGCTGACAAAAGATGAGTGGAAGAAACGTGAGATTGGTGAAGGGCAATTACTAATGACCAAAGAAGAATGGGCCAAGAAATATGAGAAGGGAGGCACTGAAACATCAAGGAGTCAGAGAGGTGGTAACTACTACAATCTAAACAGGAGGCAAATCTGAGCTTTACCCAAGACGACGAACCCGCCCTGTTATTTACAGAGTCCACCAAAGAGGGATCGAAACAGTTGTTGCTAAATGAGAAGAATATGGTGCCTAAAATTAGTCAAGGGAACAATCAGAATGTGGACTCGAATGTTTGGTACCTGGACAACGGAGCAAGTCAACATATGACTGGGTATCGCACTAAATTTAAAGAGTTGAATGAGGAAGTGACGGGAAAAGTAAAGTTTGGGGATGGGTCTACAGTTGATATAAAAGGTAAGGGTACAGTGGCATTTTTGTCCAAAGATGGGAACGAGAAAGTGTTTCACGATGTTTACTACATCCCCGAGTTACGCAGTAACATTATATCGTTGGGTCAGCTTTCGGAATTGGGCAATGAGGTCGTGATAAAAGGGGAGTACATGTGGGTTTATGATGATCAAAGGCGGCTTCTCATGAAAGTTAAAAGGTCTGGAAATCGTTTGTATAAGATCCTCTTGGAGACGAGTCATGCAGGGTGTTTGATGTCTAAGGCGGAAGAATCAACATGGTTATGGCATACACGATTTGGGCATGTGAATTTTCAAGCAATGGCTTTAATGTCTGCAAAGGGTATGGCAGAGGGGTTGCCAGAGCTCATACAACCAAAGAAATTGTGTGTTGGGTGTTTAATGGCGAAGCAAACGAGAAAGATATTCCCTCGACAAGCTGATTTTCGTGCAAAGAAAAAACTTGAGCTCAATCATGGTGATCTTTGCGGACCAATTTCACCACCAACTGCTGGAGGAAATAGGTACTTCCTACTCTTGGTTGATGACTTTAGTCGAGTTATGTGGATATATATGTTAAAAGGCAAAGATGAGACATTTGAGGCTTTTAAGAAATTTACAAGGCTTGTTGAAAAAGAATCAGGAGAAACAATCAAGATTTTCCGAACTGATAGGGGAGGTGAATTCATGTCTAAACTTTTTATTGAGTTTTGTAATGAGGAAGGCATCACACGACATTTCACCGCTCCATACACCCCTCAACAAAATGGGGTTGTGGAGCGACGAAATCGTACTGTAGTTGCCATGGCTCGTAGCTTTCTAAAGGAGATGAATTTGCCTTCAAACCTTTGGGGTGAAGCTGTACGCCATTCGGTGTATATATTAAACAGGTTGCCAACAAGATCTCTGTCTAATGTGACTCCGTATGAAGCCTGGAATGGTGACAAGCCGAATGTTGCACATATTCGAGTGTTTGGTTGTGTGGCACACATGAAAGTGCCAAGTGTGCATACAACGAAGTTGGACAATAGAAGCAAATTGGTTGTGAATCTTGGCAGGGAAGCAGGGACCAAGGCCTATCGGTTGCTTGATCCTACTCAAGGCACAATACATGTCAGCCGTGATGTAGTTTTTGAAGAAGGGAGAGCTTGGGACTGGAGTAACCAGGGGACCAAAGAGTCAAATGGGCCTGCAAATATGTTCAAAGTTGTTGATTCTCAGACAAGATATGACACTGGTAACACCGCAGATGGGGATGAACTCAATCCACCACAAAGTATGGAGAATGTTGAGGTACAGACTCCAGCAGTTTCCTCGACAGTTGAAAGAGCAAGAACAGATAGACAAGACACTGCAGATGTCACCAGTGATGAAAGTGCCCCGCGAAAATTTCGTTCTATTGATGAAGTGTATAATGAAAGTGAGGAAGTGTTTCTTGATGATGATATGCTGTTGTTGGGGGTAGAAGAGCCAACAAATTACAAGCACGCACTGGCAGATCCAGCATGGACACAAGCTATGAAATCTGAAATCGAGTCCATCGAACGAAACAATACATGGAACTTAGTGGAGCTCCCGCCTGGACACAGGCCAGTTGGTCTGAAATGGGTTTTTAAATTGAAACGAGACACCAGCGGGAATATTATCAAGTATAAAGCACGTCTCGTGGCAAAGGGGTACGTTCAAAAACAAGGTGTAGATTATGAGGAGGTGTTTGCACCTGTTACCAGGCTTGAAACAGTACGTCTTTTACTGGCATTGGCAGCTCGAAATGGATGGGAAATTCACCATTTAGATGCAAATCAGCCTTTTTTAAATGGTGAATTGCAAGAAACGGTGTTTGTATCTCAGCCACCTGGTTTTGAAGTAAGAAACAAAGAGCATCTTGTCTACAAGCTATTGAAAGCTTTCTATGGTCTTCATCAGGCACCACGGGCCTGGTACGCTCGTCTCAATAGATACTTAGAAAGCCTTGGTTTTAGCAAATGCCCTTATGAGCAGGCAGTATACACGAAAAAGGAAGGGCCAGAGGTACTGATTATAGGTGTGTATGTCGATGACCTTCTGGTTACGGGTACAAATATCTTCAATATTCAAAAATTTAAAAGGCAAATGGGGGAGGAATTTGACATGACGGATCATGGCAAACTATCTCATTATTTAGGAATGGAGGTCAGTCAACAGTTGGGATACATTGAACTCAAACAGGAGTCGTATGCGAAGAAGTTGTTAGTTCGAGCTGGGATGGCAGAGTGCAGGTCAGCAAAATACCCAATGGAAACTTCAATTCAGCTGGACAAGGACGAAAAGGGAAAAGCCGTAGATGCCACTCAATTCAAGAGTATCGTGGGTGGGTTACGTTACTTGGTTCATACACGCCCGGATATAGCGTATGCAGTTGGAATTGTAAGTAGGTATATGGAGCGACCCACGGTTCTTCATCAAGCAGCAGTGAAGCGTATTTTGCGTTACATTAAAGGGACTACAAACTATGGCTTGATTTATTCAAAAGGAACAGGTAATCATTTGTTGGAGGGGTACTCGGATAGCGATCTTGCTGGGAACACCGAGGATAGGAGGAGCACTGGAGCAATGGCGTTTTATTTGAATGATAATCTGATTACTTGGGTTTCTCAAAAGCAGCGATGCGTGGCTCTTTCTTCCTGCGAACCTGAGTTCATGGCAGCTACTGCTGCTGCCTGTCAAGCGGTTTGGTTAAGAAATTTGTTGATTCAGATAACAGGGGTGACACACGGTCCAGTGATCATCTATGTGGATAATAAATCAGCTATCGACCTCGCAAAGAATCCGGTTTTTCACGGTAGAAGTAAGCATATCGACATTCGATACCACTTTATTCGTGAGTGCGTTGGACGTGGGGAAATTGAAGTCAAGTATGTGAGTTCGAATGAGCAGCGTGCAGATGTTCTTACGGAAGCTATGGCGACAGTGAAGTTCGAGCAGATGAGAGCTTTGCTTGGAATTCAGAATCTGCAGAAACATGCTTAGATTAGGGGGAGCATGTTGGAATTTAATCGTAGCATGTTTATTATATTTGAATAATAGTCAGCTTCATGATCTGTAGGGGTTATGACTTAGTCAAATGAGTATTTAAGTTTGTTAGGTGGGTTAGTCGGTCAAGTGGTAGAGTGGCTATTTCCCAGGAGTTTAAGTTGCATGTTCAACGTCTAGAAATAGCAGTAGTTTTTCATTCTGTAAGTCACGAAGTTCAGAAATACAATTTGCTTTTCCCTTGCATTATTTTGTATATCTATTCTGGTTTCATCATAAACCTTGCATATATATATATATATATAATCTTTCTTTTGCACCTATTTTACTCTTACATTCTACATGTTGTACTCAATTCATTTTGTCATATCTTGTACAGAAAAATTTGATCTGATGAAAAGTTTTCATTTGTTTTGTAAAACTAATATGTTAACATTGATAAAGTTGTTTTCTTCTCAACAATGTCTAAATAATTGTTTGTTACTTATGAGAATATGTCTTCCAAAAAGACCACCATGTCTATGCTCAAACTTTAGAGTCTAATAAGACTCCATCTAATCCACCTGGACCAGTTGATCCAGCAATTACTCAGATGCTACAAATGTTAGTTCAACAAACTTCTATGTTAGCTTAGCAGCAGCAGTTTCAAGAGCAACAGAACCAGCAAAAGTAAGAATGAGGAAAGTAGCAACGACATAAGACATATATACATATGATAACTTTTAAGGCATTCCAAGCCGTGAATTCTCCTGATTTTAAGGGGTCACCACATACGGAAGATGCCGAGATATGGCTAAAGACAGAATTTGCCGGTTATTTTCTAAAACATGAAGCATATTATTGGTGGGATTCGGTGTATGCAATGGTAGGTACGACGGAAGTTTCATGGGATAGATATAAGGAATTGCTGGAAAAAAAGTTTCCTCATTATATGCAAGATCAAATGGGGATATATTTTTTGGAGCTCAAGCCAGGTAACGGGATTGTGGAAGAATACGAAGATAAATGTATAGAAATAGCAAGGCTTGTGCCAGCGTATGTGAGTACTCAAAGACAAAAGGGCAAAGAGGTTTTAACATGGGTTAAAGGCATGACGAGCTATTTTAGAGTTAGATAACCATGTTGCATTAGTTCAAAAAGTGATGATCATAGAAGTGGAAAAAGAGAGAGATGGGAAAAAGAGAAAGCCACAGGCCATTGAAGGCGAGGCTACGTTAGGAAGGTACCAAGGGTCATTATCTATTAATACGATTTATCATATTGTTATTGTGATATAAGGTTGGTGACGAGCAAATCTTTGACCCGGATTTGGAGGGGGTCTCATTAAACAAAGGTGACCCAAACAAAGTATGAAATTTTAACCACATCACCATATCTAGACAAATGGTATACCATGTACCTATATATAATATCTTCATAAATCTACACAACAAAGTATGTATACTATTAAGGAATGAAAAAATATATTTATGTTATAATGTTATAACTAAAAGTTTATGTTATACTACCTGGAGAATATAAATTTAGAGAAAATTGGAGCATTTTCTTAATTGTTTATCATCACCAATATGAGGATAGTTGCTGCAAACAAGCAATGAGCCACATGTATATTAAAATGTTTAAGGTGTAATATTCAAATGTAATGGTACAAAGTTTAAACACAATAAAAATAAGTGAAAAATTAATAAATAACCTATATAACACATTGATAGACTCCTTATTTACTTATGCTATCTATTTTGCTTGCATAGTGGACATAAAAATAAGAAGTTTATACCACTATTGCAGTTTTGGATATTGTATAATGATGCAAAGAAGCATTATTCATATTCTTTTACCGATTTTTTTTCATATTAATAAGAATCAAACACATATTTATAATAAATTCATAAATTTATAAATATAATATATTAAAACTAAAATTTAGAAAAATCAAGTTCTTATATGAATATATCAGGAGTAGATCTAGATCACAACAAAATCATCACATATGTATAGGGTAAATATACAATTATTAAGTAAGAGATACACCAAAGGTGATATATCTAGCTACTAAAATGAAGAACAACTAACAGGCATATTTACCAAGCATGAGGACCATATATATTATATGTGTTCATGTGGTACATTTAAAATTGTAAAGAGTATATAGGTATACCTGTATAACAAGGAGCAGCACAGTGAGATGTAACCCATGAGAGGAGAAGAGATGAGGGGCCTCTGTGAAGAGATCTGGAGAAGGATTAAGGTCAGATGGAACCCATAAGATGATGAGAAGGGATGTGGAGAGGCGGGCTGCTACTAGGGTTTTCCGGTCCTAGGTAATTATAAGTACCTCCCAAGGTGGGCTGGGCCTAGTCACAAAAAAGTTTGTACTTAGTTATATTATTTTATAATAAAAACCCAAATAATGTCCAATTAGATTAATTAAGTGTCAATGCAAACTATTGGCAAATTTTCTGCTTTATAAACCATCTATTTTATATAAGTGTCAAACTATCCGAACACTCATAAATTAATTTTGATTAATAGAAAATAAACTATATGTTTATTATTAATAATTTTTAAAAAAAAACTAAAATAACCTTATAGGTTAAAGTTCGTAGTGGTTAGTAATAATATGTTACTATTTTTGAAGATACAAATAAATTATATTGTAGAAATTTTATCATTTAAATTTTAATATATTCGATTTATGGAAAATTTAATTTGAAAATTAAGTTCTTATAAAATATGATAACAAGTTAATCAATAATTAATAATACATAATGTTCATTACATAAAAAAAGTCTATTACTAATTAAATTCAACTATAACTTATATTAGAATTATTCTCTCTATATAATTAGGATCATGAGAAACCACTCTTAAAATAAAAACTAGAAACCAGTTTCCCTACCACTATTTATAAGTACGAGTATCACTAATTTATACTGCACTAATCACTGTCTTTATACAGTATGTAAAAATGATCAATTTCAACCGTAGTAAGGTTCTTGGTGGTAGGAAGCGGTGTATGATGATGGTAAGTAGTCGTTAGTTTTGTAAGTTATGATAGAAAGTGTATGTGACTATTGGTGATCATAGACAATGGTGGCAAGTCATAGAAACGTCTGGTAAGAGGTCCATTACTACGATTTGGGTGAGGATGATGGTCATATACGTTGCTATATATATTTATATTCGTGAGATATGCTATATATAAATTAGAGATATATTATGTACAAATTAGTGATTTCTGTAGTTAAAAATAGTGATAAAAAACTATCCAGAAACTGGTTTTTAGTTTTTAGGCTAATTTGGTTTCTATTAGAGTAGGACTCTTATTATATAATCATAATTTTTTTTAAAATAACAAAGAGAAAATAATGAAATATTTTCAAGTAATAAATAATGTAACTACAACATATTTAGAATGGTCAGAAATACCTTACAAAATGGTTATAATACCCTCTATAATAGAATTTTAGATTAATAAATTATATTGTTTTTGAGTTTTGAATTTAATTTTAATATTCGGAAAAGTGGGGATGTTAGTTTCACAAGCTAAGCACTTGGCTTCATCTCTACATAATAAAATGCCTACGTTTGAATTCATATCCGAAGTTTGGAAAGCCCCTCTAGACAAAAAGAGTTGGACTTCTGAATTTCTACTTTTTGGTGCAAAACATGAAGATTTATTTTAAAAGATTAATATTTGTGGTATAGAGATATAGAATGGTATAAAGGATTATAATTAATTTAGAAGTAAGATTTCAAAAGGTAATCATAGATTTACGAAAATTCTTTCAAATAAATTTTTGATAATATTTAGAAAAAGGAAAGGATTAAGATTATTTAACTCGGATTTTAATGGATTGGTAATAATCCATAGATTTTAATGGATTATATCTAATTTTGATTTTATGCGGAGTTTTGAATACTCAAAATATCAAAAATTATAATGGAATTTCAAACACTATAAAATAGCCCGAACAATCTCATAAAATTCATGTTTTTAAGTATAATTAAAATTATAATAGAATATAACTAGATTTTATTGGATATAATAAGATCCCAATTGACTACCCCCAAGATTTAGATGCAATTTTAAAAATTCGAGTTAAATATACCAAGATTATGAATGATTTTTTCTTAATCTCAATTGAATAACCCTATTTAATTCTAAAAGTATGATTTATAGAAGGAAATTAAAGATTTGGGAAGCATTTTTGAAATAATTTTAAAGATAATGTTTAGGAAAAAGAATAAAAGATTAAGGGGGTGTATTAAGATGAAAGAAAGTTGTTTTTTCTATTGAAACATTTTTCCACCAGTTTTCAATTTTAGATTAAGTGATTTGTTATTTTTTGCTTAATATATATTCAGTTTATTTCATTTGAGTCGGATCATAAATTTTGACGAGGTCCTATTATGGACCACTTTATATATTGACAACTTTTCTCCAAAATAGAATTTTTTTAATTAATTTTAGACCGCATATTCAATTAAGATTTTAAATGTACGAGAGTAATTTATTTTTTTTGCCACTAAATGTAAAAGAATATTGGACGTATTTAGTTGGGATTCTATATTATGCAACAAAATCTACCGGTATTCATTAAGGATTTTAAATTTTCCTTAAAAATTTATGATATTTAGTTGAGATTGTTTTAAATCCATCAAAATCTGTTGGTGAAATTATACAATATATTTTAAGATTTTGTAAATCGTTGTACCATATTTTATCAAAAAACCATACAAACTCAAATCAGATACAATTTCTTAAAATTCATAGATTAAAAATAATCTATGAAATCCTACTTGAATACACCCTCTTAATACTGCACCCTTAAGATGTTGGTGTGCCAACTGCACCCAATGCCAACTTTATTGTTTGGCATTTGTCTTTATTAAGTATGCCAAGAGTTTCACCGGAGCCCGATACACGTCCAACGTAAATACTGTGAAACCTCAACGAATAACAGGTATATAACCTAGGTCTCCCCTGGCTATTATCCAATTCATTGCCTCATTTTCGACAAGGCCAAACACGATATGTGATGCTACTGGATCACTCCAACTTTCCTGCACTAGTAGCTTCTGCCGATTGTGCAATTTTTCAAAATTTAGTCATAGTTTGATAATAACAAATAACAAAGATTCTTCTATACTTGTACTTACCAAAATTTTAAATACGGTTACACCACTTCTAGGTTCTCGCTCGGATCACATGCATTCCCCTTTGCAAACAAGTCCCACTGTTGATCATCAAATATATGGATTCAGACTGAATGTCTTATAATTTTGTAAATAATCTTCGACATTGAGATTTGAGACTCGTGCACCTCTAATGACAAACAAAAAACTCTGAAACAATCATAGTACAAATATACATACGTCCGTTCGTGATCTGTTACTGCTGAAGAAATTAAACACCATTTTAGGTGGAATTGGTAGGAAAAAAGAGCTCGAACCACTTAGCAGGTTGCCATGTGGTAGGCCAGGATCATCGATGACTCTTCTGCTCATCAACTTCACGTTTTCACCAAAATTGCCCTGCAACTCAGTCAATTTACCAGCCTTTGGACGGGTAATCCCAAAATTTTTATCAGAGATCTTGTTTGAATACTTTTACATAATTGTGGAATATATGATTTTTTTTTTAAAAGAAGCCAATAACTAGAGAAAGTAGGAAGGAGAGAACCCTGCATTTTAAACTGTATCTACACCTAACAAGTGATGTAACTAGATAGAAGAACCCTGCATTTTAAACTGTATCTACACCTAACAAGTGATGTAACTAGATGGAAGTCATAAAGCCATTGTTGTTTTATGAGGTGAATAGGTGATCTCCTCTATCTGCAAATGAAGAGGGTTTATAACCAACTACATAACTGATATTATCTTCTCAAGTCCAGCTTTTAATATTTACAATGATTGCCAATTAACAACCAAGTGTAGAACTACAAAATCCATTACTGTATGGTTATGTCAAATTTTAGGCAGTATCTCTCCAATAAGTGACTATACACATTTTGTAATTACAAATATAAAGACAAATGATTAATTAATAATTTATTGGACACAGAGTGTAGTTTTGCTTAGTGTAGTTTTGCTAAACTAACTTGCATCAAATCCTGCAGAGACTTCTGAGTCTAGTTTTACTAGTTTTGGATTTCCAGTTTTTAAATTATTTAAAAATATAATTATTTAATAAATTTTATATTTGAAAAGATTATTCAATTTTAGTATTATTATTTTGTTCACAATTAATTAGTTTCAGATTTACTACTTTTATAAGAATAAATTATTCTAAAGAGATGATATAAAAATTAATATTTTTTCCCAAATTTACTGTTTTCATGTTATATAGATTAATTTTATAAATTAATAATTTAGAATTAATTATTATAATATTGTTTTCTTCTCAACCATGTTTAAATAATTGTTTGTTTCTTATGAGAATATGTCATCCAAAGAGACCACCATGTTAGAGTCTATTGAGACTACATCTAATCCCCATGGACCAGTTGATCCAACCATTAATTACTCAGATGCTAACAACTACTATGTTTGCTTAGCCGCAGCAGTTTCAACAGCAACATAACCAACAAGAGGAAGAACGAGTAAAGCAACAAGGACAGAAGACATATATAGATATGGTAACTTTTAAGGCATTCCAAGCCGTGAGTCCTCCTTTTTAAGGGGTCACAGATCCGGTAGATCCCAAGATATAGCCAAATGAAATGGAGATGTCCTTTGCCCTACTGAAGGAGGGATAATCAAAAGACAGAATTTGCGAGTTATTTTCTAAAACATGAAGCATATAATTGGTGGGAGTCGGTGTATGCAATGGAAGGTACGACCGAAGTTTCATGAGATAGATATAAAGAATTGCTCTAGAAATATTTTCCTCATTATATTCAAGATCAAATGGGGATAAATTCTTTGGAGCTTAAGCAAGGTAACGGACTGTGGAAGAATACGAAGCTAAATTTACAAAACTAGTAAGGCTTGTGCTTGTGAGTACTGGAAGACAAAGTTTTAGCACGGGTTAAAGGCTCCATGAATAACGGGTTAAACCTTGCATATATATATATATATATATATATATATATATATATATATATAATTGTTTTACCTCCATTTAATTGTCTTATTAGCATAACTGTTATATTATTCGCACCTATTTTACTCTTACATTCTACATGTTGAAATCAATTCATTTTGTCATATCTTGTACATAAAAATTTGATCTGATGAAAAGTTTTCATTTGTTTTGTAAAACTAATATGTTAACATTGATAAAGTTGTTTTCTTCTCAACCATGTCTAAATAATTTGTTAGATATAATTGATGATTACTAATGTTCTTAAAGTTTGTTTTAGAACAGGAGTGATCAGAGTTTAAGCTGGAAGCTGATCAGAGTTTAATAAAGTCTGACCAGAGTTTGATAAAGTCTGATCAGAGTTTACATAGTCAAGGCTCATCAGAGTTTACACGTGGAAAGAGCTCAGAAGCAGATATACTTCAAGGAAGGATAGAAGCGGAGGAGTGATTTGCAGACTATGGAAACTAAACAGAAAACAGTAGCAATCTTTGATTGATAGAATACATAGCTGATTTATAAGATATCAAATCAGAGATTGATTTTGTAACTGTGTCTATATAAACACAGATTAGGGTTACTCTATAGGAGTTGAGTTATCGAGTACATTCTTAGAAGAACCCTAGCAGCTCTTAGTGATAATATATAAATCACTGAGAGAGTTTTTGTAACCATTCAAGCTTTGTGAATAAGAGTTTACTACTTTCAATCTCTTATATTGTCATACTGTGTTATTGATTGTGTTCACTATATCAACTTATATAGTGAGTTTATAGGACCTAACAAGTGGTATCAGAGCGAGCTCTGTTAAGATAACTACAGTGAGATCTTAATAACAATCATGTCTGAAAAATCACAAGCTTCGTCTTTTAGAGTTCCAAT
Source organism: Daucus carota subsp. sativus (assembly GCF_001625215.2). NCBI lineage: Eukaryota > Viridiplantae > Streptophyta > Magnoliopsida > Apiales > Apiaceae > Daucus > Daucus carota. Next base: position 20,989,021 of record NC_030382.2, read on the forward strand.
CCTTAAGGCATCTGAATATCCAGTCTGGAAAGAGAGAATGATCATATTTCTAGACTCTGTCGATCCAGAATACCTTGACAGGATCTATGATGGACCACATATGCCCACCAAGCTCTCTGTTGGGATTGCAGATGAACCTCAGAAGATGGTCCCAAAAGACAAGAAAGACTATACCCCTGAGGACATCTTGTCAATTGGTAAAGACTCAAAGGTGAAACACCTTCTGCACAGTGCCCTTGATAATGCAATGTCTAATAGGGTGATTGGATGCAAAACTGCTAAACAAATCTGGGATGCTCTGGAAACCAGATGTCAAGGAACTCAAGCCATCAAGAAGAACAGAAAAACCATCCTTACACGGGAATATGAGCACTTTGACTCAAAATCTGGTGAGTCCACTACCCCATATATAGCCTACAACAACATCAAAAAAATGATGCCATAACCTCAATTTATGTTGCAATAGCCTGAAAAAAGGCTACTGCAACATAAAATTTAAGTTGCTTTTTTTCATGTTGCCCTAGGCCTCTACTGCAACATTATGGTCATCTATTGCAACATGAGGTTTTCTGTTACAATAGCAACGCTACTGCAACATCTAACTACCCTATTGCAACTACAATTTTATGTTACGTTAGACCTCCTGATTTTAAAAAAAAGTGGGACCCGCGTCGGGTCCCACGTGTGGGTCCCTTTTATAGTCTCATGTTTGGACACCTGTTTGTCAATTGTTTACTGCAACATATATATGTGTTACTGCAACATCAAATAACAATTTTGCAATATTTTACTATATCAACTGCAACATTAAACTATTCTTTCATACAAATCAAAGTTTATAACAAATCCAACCAAACCAAACTACCTAACAAATCCAACCAAATCAAAGTATTAAACAAATCCAACCAAACATCACAGTACACTACACTATTATATAAATAAACATATTCTTGCATTTTGCTCGCACTTCCCAAGCTTGGAGAGTTCCAAATTCTGGAACAGTCAAGTCTTTGACTCTGTTAGGTTGATCCATTAACGGCTTAGGCTTTCCCTGAAACAATACAATGCAACTACTAAGCTGAGTTCCGGTAAATAAGCCATGCTTATTTTGAACAACTCAAATTATGTGGATTTAGTTGGACAGTAAACAGATAACACAATAAATTTGCAGTAGATAATGAAATTAACTAAACAGGGTAAAAACTTTGTCCATCATTAATATTGGTATATAGGCTGAAACACTTCTATTAACTAACTGCAGAGGTTCAAATCAAACCAAATCACTATACTATAATATAATTGTAATAGTTGTAGCTAGTTAAATAGATCTATGACTTGATTTGCATGTCTCACATGAAACTACTATTCCTCTTCCATCATTTTAAGTTCTGACAAATTTCATATTTTGGGGAAATCTTTTATTCCATTAAATTCAACTGATGTAATCCTACAAACCTGTATAGTGGTAGACAGATTAGTCCATTTTTATTGGTATTTAATCACAATGGTGTCCTCTTAGCTATTCATCAATTACAAAAAGGACACCAAGACACAACACAAGAAGCTACCTTGATACACTTCTAGTACAATTAAAACATCACTCCATGTGTCATTTTAAAAGGAGTAATTTGAAAGCAAACAGCTCTCTATCAAACCGCAGGCCGAAAGCTTCAAACTGGAAAATTATTACACTTTCCTAAAGATTGTGTATATCCCTGTAAATGATTTTATTATATTTAAAAGTAGACTCTAACCTTTCCACAAAATAGGGAGCAATCAAACCAGCAACAGCATCTGCAGGAGCTAATTTTTCAAGCTTCTGTTCCAAATTTGGTGTTGTAGCCTAGTACAAACATATAAAGTTAAGCTCAGTTCGATAAAGTTAAACATATAAACTTCAGAGTATATAGAATATAGTATATATACCCCTACACCAAAATTTGTGAGAAAGCTATCTACACAGAACTGAATAAAGTTTATATCATATAATCACACTTTGACCCTTTTATGAATGATAAGTATTTTCTACAATGATGCTTAAGTGCCAGAAGAAAGCATATCCCATTACCACTAATCTCTATTCTTTACCACTAATCTCTATTTTTTAGTTCATTAGTTCACATATATAAAGATTCAATAATATTGACAGGCTACAGTTTTATTATTGTAGGGGGAGTAATATGGCCAACTGGAAGCACTTTGATTTCAGACAGAATACGGAGTTCTAGTATATAAATATATGCTCATTCATTCTAATAACCAAATTCTTAGCCAAACCCATCTTAATGTTTCTGACAGATGCCAAGCCAACTGAATTAATATATGAGACCTAAATATATTAAACTATTCTAAGGTCACTAAACTACACATCACGCTGATTTAAAAAACCATTTTCTTCACATGTACAAAATAGAAGTTAACCTACGAGGTTCCTATACTCAAATCTACAAAGCCAGGGGAGTCATTAGCTTGTATATTACATCTTTTGTTTTTCAGGGTTTATAATCAGCATAGAAAAGTCCTGCTTGAGTAAGGTTTTCTTAGATGTAATATTATAACTCAAACTTGACAACTAAAACCTTATCAAGTTAACAGTGGATGAAGGCTATATGACAAGAAACCTCACCTGTCTAGATTGGTTCGCCAGGACAACCAATAACAGTTGTTTGACTGTTCTCCCTATTTTAGAATAACATAAAGTCTTTCCTGAAAGATAGTAAATATGATGAGCAAAAGTTGCAGGATGCATTTTACCAATGGAGAAATTAAATGACTCCCCGTGAAGGGAAGCACGGGTTTGAAGATTTTCGCGCACCGATTTCTCCAGTGATAACTGGTGTATTAGTGTATAGGGTCAGATAGTTTGATCTATAGAAACAAAAAGTCAGTAAATCACTCACGATATATAATTAGGTGCAAAAGTTTGGATATCTACCTGTGTTTTCATGTACTCTTTGGTAGGAAACTGAGGTCTGGCAGAGCTCATATTATCGATCAAGCTTGTCAAGCACTTGAGATTATTTTAGTATCAATATAATAAAAATAACAAATATACATAATACACATAATAGAATCTGTACAAGAGAAACAGAGTAGTAGAGTGTGTGTGTGTATATTAGCAAGTAAAATAGTAAATTAAATGTGTGTGTAAGAGAGAGGGGGAGACAGAGTAGGAGAGGGAGGGGAAGAGAATGAGAGAGATAGACAAAGACAACATAGAACAAACCAAAACTCATATACACAGAATCACATATATTTAAAATCAAACATAGATTTTAGAGAACAAAGATACATACTTACAAGCAAATATATGAGAGAGGAGTGTATCTTAAATCACAATCCAAGCAATTTGAAGCCCCCATTAAAGTGAAAAGCCCTAATTTGATGGAAGTCCTGATTGGATTGGAGCCCAATCTGATTGAAGCCTTGAAACAAACAGAGACACTAAATTAACAACGTTAAAGTGAAACTCATAATTCGAATCTCTTAAATAAATTGTAAGAAACTATAAATCTCAAGCCCTAATTTCAGTGAATGAATTAAGAAGCTTTAAATCGAAGCCCACAACTGAAGATCCGAAACAAAAAAGCCCTAATAAAGGTGAAATCCATTGAGAGAGACCCCGATTCAGTTGTCGTCAAAAGTGCCGGAGAGGTGAGTGAGGGGAGTTTGAGAAGAGAGGTGAGTGTAAAAGAGGTGAGTGAGCTGAGTGTGTGGAGACTGAAATGTGAGGTGTGTGAATTGAGACCGGGAGTTTTGCCGCTCTCCAATTTTGATACGCTTTTCAATTGTTTAATAAATTTTGCTGGCGTGTACGATTCTCAATAAATATCAATTCCAAGTTCTTTAATATACTAAAAAAATAGTTATTTACAATATTTTATATATTTGAAATTTTAATTAATTCCAATATCATTATTTTATTCATAATTTAGTTTCAAAGATATTACTTTTGTTATGATCAATTATTTTAAAATTTTATAATGATGATATGACTTATATCTGAAAATTTAGTGTTTTAACATGAATATTATATTTTATAAAATAACAATTAAAAATAATTAAAAGTCAAATATAATGTAAACACTACAATCTCATCAGAAACAATTAATATACTAATACTCTATGCAGCACATATATTTGGCTATTGCAACATATAATGAACGTAGATGGACAATGTTGCGATAGGTATTGTTTAGCATCTCTAATGCAACATTATTTTGCAACACTCGTGTTTAAACCATTGCGATAGGCCATATATGGCGTAGTGGTCCTTGACAGATCTGTATGACAGATTTGTCAAACTCTTGAATGACTTATCTCTGGTGAACAAGGAATATGATCTTGAAGACTCAAACCTCAAATTCCTTCTGGCTCTTCCTGAAAAATGGGATTTGAAAGTCACTACAATAAGAGACAATCTTGATCTTGGAGAAATGTCTCTTGATGATGTTTTTGGAAGACTGAAGACTCATGAACTTGAGATGGAGCAGAGGAGCAAACGTCATGGAGGCAAATCAAAGTCTGTTGCTCTAAAAGTTCAAGAGGAAGCTGTTAAAAGCAAGGGAAAAGCTCATGTCACAAAGTCTGACATTGAGTCATCAAACTCTGATGACTCAAACTCTGATGTTCCCTCAGACTCTGAAGAAAGTGATGATGAGATGATGCAGTTAGCAGCATTGATGGTGAAAAGCTTCAAGAAGTTGGCTTACAAAAAGTTCAACAAAGGCAAAAGTTTTTCAAGGAAAGACAGAAACTCTGACAGAGTTTATGATAAGAAGAACTTCAGGAAGAATGAGGGCAAGGAAGGAAAAGCTGGAAAAGCTGACAAGTATACCTGTTTCAACTGTGGTGAAAAGGGTCACTTTGCATCTGAATGCAAGAAAGCCAAGAAAGAAAAGGAAAAAGCCTTTATCACCAAGAAAGGAAACTGGACAGATACATCTGATTCAGAGGAAGAAGTCAATTATGCTCTGATGGCAAACACTGACAACAACTCTGAATCTACTGCTAAGGTACCTCATTCTACTCTTGCCTTTGATACTGAAGATATAACTGAGTTAAGATTGTTTCTTAAAACTTTGCATATCAGCTTTAGAGATCAGACTTTAGAGAATGAAAGATTAAAATCTGAAACTCTAAGTGTAAAGAAAAGGAATGATTATCTAGAAAAAGAATTAGTTCAGATGTTAGAAGTTCAGAAAGAGAGAGATGATGCTGTCATTGTCAAAGATGAACTATTAAAGAGGTATGCATCTCTTCAATCAGAACTTGCTAAGGAAAGAGATATTATTAAGACATGGACTAATTCAGGCAAAACTACTCAGGATATCTTAGGTAGTGGAAACTGGAAGAAGGGACTAGGTTACACTGATAACTCAAAAGCTGAGTCATCAAAAACAGAGTTTGTTAAAACTGAAAAACCTAAGGTTAAACCTGTTAAATTTGTTGCTGAATCCTCTAAGTCTAAACAGAGTAGACCAGAATCAGAGATTAACAACAATTTAAAATCTGAAAAGCCCAAACAGGTTAACATAGGATTGATGACTCAGAAACAGCTTAAGCACAAGCTTAAAGAGGTAAAGTCTGATAACAAAGACAAGGAGCCTAGGAAAAATAGAAATGGCAAGGTTGGAATAGACAAGAGTAATAACTACATGCCTATTCCAAATGCACCTAGGAAGATATGCCATAACTGTGGAAATACTAATCATCTTGCTAATTTTTGCAGGAAGAACAAGGACATTAACTCCTTACCTACAAAGTCTGGAGTTAGAAAAAGTAGTATTAGATATAAACCACAAGATCCATGTTTTCATTGTGGTAGTTTATGGCATTCTATTTATACTTGCAAAGAATATCATAGTTTGTATTATGATTATTATCAATTGAAACCTTCTTTGAAAAAGGTTAATAAAAACTCTGCAAGTACAAAATCTGTTTCAAGTGCAAACTCTGATCCAAAGTCTGTTAGCTCAAACTCTGATAATAATAATTCCGCTGCAAAAGCTAACAAACTTAATAAGGCCAAAGGATCCAAGCAAGTCTGGGTCCTTAAAACTAACAATTAGTGATCTTTGTGATTGCAGGGCAACAGGAAGAATATCCTAGTCTTGGACAGTGGATGTTCAGGACACATGACTGGAAATAAGGCCCTGCTGTCAGAGTTTGTGGAGAAAGCTGGCCCAAGTGTTTCTTATGGAGATGGCAACATAGGAAGGACTCTGGGATATGGCAATATCAATCTTGGAAATGTCATCATCTCAAATGTAGCTCTTATTCAAGGGCTAAAACACAATTTACTCTCTGTCAGTCAGATCTGTGACAGAGGATATCATGTTGATTTCTATGAAGAACACAGTGAGATAGTAAGCAAGTCAACAGGCAAGGTGGCAGTGATTGCTCACAGACATGGAAACATTTATGAAATCAACTTGCCTACAAACTCTGAAGGAAAAGCAATTTGCTTATCTACAAGAATCTCTGCAGAAGAAAGTTGGAAGTGGCATAAGAAGCTCTCACATCTCAATTTCAACTCCATAAATGAGCTCATAAAGAAAAAGCTTGTGAGAGGACTCCCTGAATCACTACTCACTTCAGATGGTCTATGTGATTCATGTCAAAAGGCCAAGCAGAGAAAGACATCCTTCAAAAGTAAGACTGAATTCTCAATAAAGAAGCCATATCATCTTCTACATGTTGATCTATTTGGACCAGTTAATGTACCATCCATTGCAAGGAAGAAATATGCTCTTGTCATTGTTGATGAGTATACTAGATACACTTGGGTATATTTTCTTCACTCTAAAGATGAAACAGCTTTGCATCTGATGGATCATGTGAAGCAACTAGACCATGGATCTGAAGACAAAGTAAAGATCATTAGAAGTGATAATGGAACTGAGTTCAGAAATTCAACAATGGAAGAGTTCTGCAAAGAAAGAGGTGTAGTGCAACAATATTCTGCACCTGGAACACCACAGCAAAATGGTGTAGTTGAAAGGAAAAACAGGACTCTAATAGAAGCTGCCAGAACTATGCTTGATGAAGCTAAATTACCTACTTATTTCTGGGCAGAAGCTGTTCAAACAGCTTGTTTCACTCAAAATGCAACACTGATTAATAAGCATGGCAAGACCCCATATGAGATGGTGAAGAAAAAGAAGCCAAATCTGAAGTACTTTCATGTATTTGGGTGCAAATGCTTTGTATTAAAGACTCATCCAGAACAGCTTACCAAGTTTGATTTAAAAGCTGATGAAGGCATTTTTGTAGGTTATCCTTTGACAACAAAGGCCTTCAGACTCTATAATCTAAGAACCAAGGTGATCATGGAATCCATACATGTGTCATTTGATGACAAGAGAATTATGGGTTTAGCAGACATAGATGATCATGAAGAACTGCATTTTGAAAATGAAGAAATATTCTCTGATTCGACAAACTCTGATGAACAGTCAAACTCTGACTGTGAGCAAAATACAGCAAACTCTGGTGAAAATTTACAAGTTCATGATGATGAAGCAAATGTTGAGGGGGAGCATCAGAATGTTTCAGACTCTACCCAAGACTCAAACTCATCAGAGAATGCTGACTCATCAGAGAATACTGATTCAAACTCTGATACTCTGATAGCACAAATTTAGGGGGAGCTACAGAGGAAGATCAACAGAATGAAGAGAGCATGGATCAAGGGGGAGGATCCAATGATGAAAGTAGCCAACTTCCACATGCTAGGAAGTGGACAAAATCTCATACACCTGATTTAATAATTGGAAATCCAGAAGCAGGTGTGCAAACAAGGACAGCTACAGCAAATGAGTGTTTACATCATTGCTTTCTGTCACAAACAGAACCTAAAAAGGTGGAGGAAGCTCTTCAGGATGCTGACTGGATTCAAGCAATGCAAGAAGAGCTAAATGAGTTTGAGAGAAATAAAGTCTGGACCCTAGTACCAAGACCTAAAGATAGATCCATAGTTGGTACAAAATGGGTTTTCAGAAACAAAACTGATAGTGAAGGTATCATTACAAGGAATAAAGCAAGACTTGTGGCAAAAGGGTATTCACAACAGGAAGGTATTGATTATGATGAGACATTTGCTCCAGTTGCAAGATTGGAGGCAATTAGAATCTTTCTGGCCTATGCTGCTCACAAGAAGTTCAAAGTATTCCAGATGGATGTCAAAAGTGCTTTTCTTAATTGGAAACTGGATAAAGAGGTATATGTTGAACAACCTCCAAGCTTTGTGGATCCAAAGCATCCAGACTATGTTTATAGATTGGACAAAGCACTTTATGGACTAAAGCAGGCTCCAAGGGCATGGTATGAAACTCTGGCTCAATTTCTTCTTGAAAGTGGATTTACTAGAGGTACCATAGATAAAACCCTGTTTTATTTGAATCATGGTAATGATCTGCTTTTAGTTCAAATCTATGTTGATGATATCATTTTTGGTTCCACTAATGCTAAACTCTGTCAAAGATTTGCCAAGCTCATGCAGTCTAGGTACCAAATGAGCATGATGGGGGAACTCAGTTATTTTCTGGGTTTACAAGTTAAACAGACTGAAGATGGGATCTTTATCAATCAAGCCAAGTATACCAGAAATCTCTTGAAGAAATTTGGTATGCAAGACAGTTCAGCTGCAACTACTCCTATGGCAACAGCAACCAAGCTAGACAAAGATACTGGTGCATCAGTGGATATCACAAACTATAGAGGAATGATTGGATCTTTGCTTTATCTGACTGCAAGTAGACCAGACATAATGTATGTCACATGTCTATGTGCAAGATTTCAGGCAGATCCAAGAGAGCCTCATCTGATTGCAGTAAAGAGGATATTCAGATATCTCAAGGGAACCACATCATTGGGATTATGGTATCCTAGAGAATCAGATTTTAGTCTAATTGGATACTCTGATGCAGATTTTGCAGGTTGCAAAATTGACAGGAAAAGCACAAGTGGGAGTTGTCAATTTCTGGGTGGAAGACTTGTTTCTTGGTACATCAAGAAGCAAAAGTCAATTTCAACATCAACAGCAGAGTCAGAGTATATAGCTGCAGGCAGCTGCTGTGCTCAAATTCTTTGGATGAAGAATCAATTGTTGGACTATGGGTTATCCTTTTCTAAAATTCCTATTTATTGTGATAACCAAAGTGCTATTGCTATGACAGGAAACCCAGTTCAACATTCTCTGACAAAGCACATCAGTATCAGATATCATTTTATAAGGGAGCATGTGCTGGAAGGAACCATTGAACTTCACTTTGTTCCCACAGAACAGCAGCTAGCAGACATATTCACCAAACCACTAAGTGAAGCAACCTTTACTAGGCTGGTGAATGAGCTAGGAATGATATCAGGAACTGAGTAAACATAATGGTCAGATCTTTCAAGTTTAAATTGTCAAATTACCATATGTATTGCTCACAAATTTGCCATGATATACTCTGATTTGTTAAACTCTGATGACATTCTCCGATCATATACTCTGTTTGTTATACTCTGATTGTCATTCTCTGACGATATTCTCTGATGTTTGTAAACTCTGAATCTTGCTAAATGATCTCATTTTATTTCTCTGAGACAAATAACCTGTGAAGATACTATGAAGCATGATCTGGATTAGTAATCATGAATCTCAGTTAAGTTCTTCAATCTTGATCTCAATTTTGTGCAACTTTTTACACTATATGCATGTTAATATCATTGAGACTTTATTACTTCACATATCTTAATTATAAGTGAGACTTATTAATTTGCATTTTCTCTCAGTAAATTAGACAGTGATTATAAACTCTGATGTTATTCACACCCCTGAAAATTAGCATGGTACTCCTTTGAGATCTTAGATGTCTATATGACAGTTACTGGGAAGACCCAAACATTTGTTGGTATTAAGTAATTGCTAAGATTTTATAATCTATGGTGACCAGTCACAATCTCTGATTACTGGAGAAATACTGTTGCAATATTATATTTAAAGGTCGTGATTCACTTACACTGAAAAGCATCCTGAAAAAAAAAAAAGGGGGGGGTTAGTTTATTTTATATATTTCTTCATCAGAGTATGTCTGTTGTCTATGTCTTGAGAGTTTAAATAAATTATTTTTGTCTACCTTATAATTACAAAATTGTGAAATTCTTTAGTCTCTGATTTAATATGTTAAATCACACACATTATTTCACAAGCACATTATTGAGCTATGGATTTTATGACAAAATCTGATTTTTTTTTGATGAATTTTCTAAACATCATGTCTTATTCTGAGGTACTTAGAAATTTATTTTCTTTGTTTTAATTCTCAGAGTTTAAAATTCGAGGGATTTGATCTTGATTTTTAAAATCTTGTACATTTCAGGAGTTTAAAAATTCAGAGAATGTGAAGAGAGTGTACCAAACGGCTGTATTGTTAGTGGGATTACATGTAAAACATTTTAATGGGAGAACGTGTAATCAGCATTTATAACTGCACAAGTTTTACTGCGCTCATGATTACTATTTTCTTTTCTCCATGCCACTAACATTCATCTACCAGTTAAAATCTGACAGGTGTCCAGCTGAACAAAAGCCCAAGCGTGTACAGCTAAACAAAATCTGAAGAGTTTATCACATCAGATTTTATTGCTTATTATTCACTTATACACTTCATCTTTACACACATCCTCTCAACAAACTCTTACGCTTTTCTCTCTGCAATTCAAATCTTCTCCTACACACTTTCTCAAACACCTTCCTTCCTTTACAAACTCTGCTCTAATGGCCACTTCAGCATTTACCTATGCAGGTGTGGAGTTTGTACCAAACAACCACACAGCCATTCTTGACACCACTGATGTTCCAAGGGATTATAATGTAATCCAGGAGTTTCTGGCACAAAGTGCCTTGGCTCGAGCTCTTACTGCACCGGCTAGATTATCTGGGAGTCAGATAATAACCTTTTGGCAAACAGGGCATTATGACAATGGTGGTGCAGCTGGATCACCATCCATTGTATTTGAGTATGACGGAGCGGAATATGCTGTCACTCCAGCCACCGTCCGAGCAGCATTCAACCTGCCAGAGGATGCTGCTTACATTACAAATGGAGATGCCAACCTCAGAACCATGATGACTGATTTGGGCTACTACGAATCTCTTGATAAATTGGGTCAATTAAAGCGTCCAGGACTCAGGAAGGATTGGAGCTTTTTCTTCGACTGCATTACCAGGGCCTTCCAGAAGAAATGCACAAACTGGGATGCCATACCCATGGATATGCTGCAAATTGGGTATTCTCTGATCTATTCTACTAATTTCGATTTTGGTAGATTATTTATTAGAAATATTGGTGAAAGAATGCATGAAAATCGTCAGATTGTATATTTTTCACGTTTTTGCCAATTGCTGTTTAATGCCACTGTTGGAGAAGTGGCTTTTGATGCTGCAGATGAGATCAAACCTTTTAAACTTCATAAAAGGGTTTTCAAAGATCTCATATCTAAAGATGAGAAGAGACCAGTTCTCAGGCCATTACAAATTCCAGCTCCATTAAGAGCTAGGCTGAATCTGCCTCCAGCACCACAGCAACAGCCTCAAAACCAACCACAACATCCAGTCTCTCCTACAGCCACCAGACAACCCAGATCATCTACACCAAAACCATCAAGGGCTACAAAGTCTGATGCAGCCCCTTCCACTGTGAAGACCAGAACCTCTGTTGCTACACAAGTTCTGAAGACAAAGTCTGATAGGCCAACAAACTCTGATACAGTTCCTACTATAAACTCTGAGACAGTCTCTAAGACTTTAAACTCTGAAGCTGCTTCTCCACCAAAGCAGAAAAGAAGGAGACTTGTTGCAGCTTATGAATATGATGATCTAGAACCCTCTCCTGCAACAAACTCTGAACCTACTCAGGCTAGCCCTAAGTCAAAAACAGTTAGATTTAAAGCAAGGGCAAACAAGCCTAAGAGGGCAAAGGTACCCATCACTGAGATAACTGATTTCACACTTGAGGAAGAGCAAGCACCATCCACTACACTTCCTGACTTATCTAAAGCTCTGATGGTGCATCCTCTTCAAGCTGTTCCACTCTCAACTGCTACAGCATCTTCTACTTCATCTGAAGTAGATGAGGAAATAATTTACAAGGAACAAGCTACAGCTGAAGCTGAGACAACAGTGTCTGATTCTCACATTCCAATCTCTGATCTTAGACCCTCCACTCCTATTCCTCAATCACCATTGAAATTTCCTGAGGGTGCCATCATTCATGATACAGCTCCAGAAAATTACAAGGCAGATGCTGTGATTACAGACTCTGACAAGGTAGCATTAGAAGCATTGCAGTCTCTTGCCAAAGCTGATGAGGAGCTCAGCAAATCAAAATCTAAAGATAAAGAGAATGTTGTTCCAGAACCTGTTAAAGATGCTGTTGATCCTGCATCTGATGATGATGAGGATGATGAAAGTTCAGATGATGAAAATGAGGATGAAGTCCCCTTGTCTCTTCAACAACAGAAATGGGAATCTACCAGTCAATACAATGCCAGACTGCAAACTCTGAAGCCAAACTCTGAGCCTCTTCCCAGGGATCTTCAAGTTGATCCACCTCATGAAGTATGGGATAAACTCTGGCTGAGTCACCAGCATTCTCTGGAGCCAGCAAAAGCTGAAGATTTCTTATCTATGGCAGAGAATAAAATTACAAACTCTGATGTCATGTCAAGCCTCAAAGCCACAGTTCTCTATCTGAAGACATTTCATACTGCTCATGCTCAGACATCTAAGTCAGTAGATGGTCTTAGAACAGAGGTAGCCAACTTTAAAGAAACTCAGAATATGGACAAGAAAAGGCATTTACTACCTCTGAAGGAAGACATGAAGAAGCTGGTGTCTGCCAATCAATCTCTGGAACAGAGGATGTCCAACATTGAGTCCACTCAAGAGACAATGTCCAAACAGCTTGAAGCCATCCAATCTTCACTTTCTCTGATAACCTCAGTACTGATTCCTGATGAGGATGATGTCAAAAAGGGGGAGAGAGTAGCACAAGTCAAATGCAAGTCTACTTCTCAAACTCTGAAAAGAAAGAAAAATGATGATGATGATGATGTGGATGACTTTACAAAGAACAAAAGATTTCAAGCTGCAACTGGAGGAAGAGTTTCAAACTCTGACAGTCAAAAACAGTCTAAGCAAAGCTCAAAGTCTGCTCCAGCTCCAACACACAATGTCACATCTAGATCAAAGCAAAGACCAGTGGCTGGATCAGATAAACCAATGACTGATGAAGAGTATGCTAGATTGTTATTTGAACAGGAAAATCCAGAAGCTAAATTGGATTTGGAGTTGATTGCTGCAGAGGAGGCAGAGCTAAAGAAAGAATATGAGCAAGCTATAACCTCAGGCAAAATCCAGAAACCTGCAAAATCAACTGCCAAACCAAAAGAAAAGGGGATACTGATAAAGGAAACTGCTATTGCTGATCAGAGTTTACCAATCAAAAAGGTATACTCTGAAGATGAGTATACATCCAAGGGAAAAAGCAAAGTAGATGAACACCTAGAGAAAGGTTTGATTCAGAAGAAGCCTACAACCTCTGACAAAGATCAAGTTGTAAAGGGAAAGAAATCAGAAGCTGCAATCTCTGACAAAGCTCATATTGCAGAATCACAAGAAGAAAAATTAACCTCTGACACAGCTCAAGTTAATAAGGAAGCAAAGAAAGACACAACCTCTGACAAGGCTCAAGCTGTGTTTAAACCAATAACAACTCCATTGCCAGGATTTGCAAAGCCAAGTCTGATGACTGAGATAAATTTCGACAAAGGCTCAATTCAACCAATCTCTCATCGAAAAGCAGGAAGAGATAAAGGAGGACTAGGATCTAAATATGAAAAATTTGATCAGAGTATAGGATCAATGTCAACAGACCCCTCATCTCTCTGTGCACCCAAGACTGGACCATTGAAAGAAAGAATGGACAAACTTGATTCAGTCCAACTGGTGAAGAATGACAGAGGTGATAACATTCTTATCTACTTCATGTCTGATGGAACAGTGTTTAGGGTTATTGAAGCTGATCTCTATGCTAAACACTGGGAGGAATTGAGATATGTCTCACACATATTTCAAGTGAAGAACAAGTCATGTCAACACATCTTAAATCTGCTCAAAGATCAAATCAGGAGAATGATGGGTATAACAGGAAACAAGAATGCTGGACCTTTTATTCCTAAGTACTTCAATCATCAAGGACAGCTAGTTGAGATGAAGAAGAATTCAGCAAAAATAGAAACAATAGCTGGAATCAGTACTCTTAGTTTCAATGAAGAGTCTGACAAAGGTTATTACATCAGGCTGGATAAAGACATGAGAAGAAACAAGATCTATGATCTCAGAGCTGCAATTTATCAAACTGGAGTTTCAGATCCAGAGCTAAGAGAGATCAAGAGACAGATGATCACAGCACTTGCAGAAGCTGAAAGAGAACTCCTCAGAGAATACTTTAAGACAGCTAATGGTGTCTATGAAGCTAAGGAGTAGAGTATCTGTAAGTTTTAAAAGTTTTCTGTTATATAGCTAAACTCTGTTGCATTTTACTTATTTGTTTTGACATCATCAATTATCTGTTAACTTGCACATAACATATTTATGCACAAGTTGGGGGAGATTGTTAGATATAATTGATGATTACTAATGTTCTTAAAGTTTGTTTTAGAACAGGAGTGATCAGAGTTTAAGCTGGAAGCTGATCAGAGTTTAATAAAGTCTGACCAGAGTTTGATAAAGTCTTATCAGAGTTTACATAGTCAAGGCTCATCAGAGTTTACACGTGGAAAGAGCTCAGAAGCGGATATACTTCAAGGAAGGATAGAAGCGGAGGAGTGATTTGCAGACTATGGAAACTAAACAGAAAACAGTAGCAATCTTTGATTGATAGAATACATAGCTGATTTATAGGATATCAAATCAGAGATTGATTTTGTAACTGTGTCTATATAAACACAGATTAGGGTTACTCTATAGGAGTTGAGTTATCGAGTACATTCTTAGAAGAACCCTAGCAGCTCTTAGTGATAATATATAAATCACTGAGAGAGTTTTTGTAACCATTTAAGCTTTGTGAATAAGAGTTTACTACTTTCAATCTCTTATATTGTCATACTGTGTTATTGATTGTGTTCACTATATCAACTTATATAGTGAGTTTATAGGACCTAACATAATTGTTTGTTACTTATGAGAATATGTCTTCCAAAAAGACCACCATGTCTATGCTCAAACTTTAGAATCTAATAAGACTCCATCTAATCCACCTGGACCAGTTGATCCAGCGATTACTTAGATGCTACAAATGTTAGTTCAACAAACTGCTATGTTAGCTTAGCAGCAGCAGTTTCAAGAGCAACAGAACCAGCAAGAGTAAGAACGAGGAAAGTAACAACGACATAAGACATATATACATATGATAACTTTGAAGGCATTCCAAGCCGTGAATTCTCCTGATTTTAAGGGGTCACCACATCCGGAAGATGCCAAGATATGGCCAAAGACAGAATTTGTCGGTTATTTTCTAAAACATGAAGCATATTATTGGTGGGATTCAGTGTATGCAATGGTAGGTACGACGGAAGTTTCATGGGATAGATACAAGGAATTGCTGGAGAAAAATTTTCCTCATTATATGCAAGATCAAATGGGGATAAATTTTTTGGAGCTCAAGCCAGGTAACGGGATTGTGGAAGAATACGAAGCTAAATTTATAGAAATAGCAAGGCTTGTGCCAGCGTATGTGAGTACCCAAAGAACAAAAGGCAAAGTGGTTTTAACATGGGTTAAAGGCATGGATTAAGGGAAAGCCAGCTATTTTAGAGTTAGATAACCATGTTGCATTAGTTCAAAAAGTGATGATCATAGAAGTGGAGAAAGAGAGAGATGGGAAAAAGAGAAAGCCACAGGCCATTGAAGGCTAGGCTACGTTAGGAAGGTACCAAGGGTCATTACCTATTAATATGATTTATCATATTGTTATTGTGATATAAGGTTGGTGACGAGCAAATCTTTGACCCGGATTTGGAGGGGGTCACATTAAACAAAGGTGACTCCATCTAATCCACCTGGACCAGTTGATCCAGCGATTACTTAGATGCTACAAATGTTAGTTCAATAAACTGTTATGTTAGCTTAGCAGCAGCAGTTTCAAGAGCAAACGAACCAGCAAGAGTAAGAACGAGGAAAGTAGCAACGACATAAGACATATATACATATGATAACTTTTAAGGCATTCCAGGCCGTGAATTCTCCTGATTTTAAGGGGTCACCACATCCGGAAGATGCCAAGATATGTGAAAGGATATCTTCGATATACAATTATTTATATATTTGTTTTGGTATTTGTGACAAACATTAAATTTAAATTCACTTAGTAATCCTCCCAATAGGTCATTGATTTAATTGTTAATCAAAGGTGGATATTTATTTTTGGCAAGTATTTTAAAATACCTTTCTTTCAAAATACATCCGTTTTCAAAAAGAAATTTTACGCAATAGTCGTGCTGAGGAGTTTCGGTATTTATCGATTGCCTCTTTCTTCCTATTGCAACATCAAATTACATGAGTTTGGATGAAGTATCATCTACATATGATATTCTTTAAATATCTCATGTAACATTATTTTCAAAATATATTTAAAGTAATTTATTCCATATCTAAACAATTTATTATCTTTCGGAATAAATTATTTTAAATTTTTTAAAAATTAAAGATCCTTCATTTTTCAAAGGTTTTATTTTTCTCAAGAAGGATTTATATTCTCCATATTAATATTTGTCTCAAAAATATTAATATCAAATTTTATCTCATTTTGAGGTATTTTTTCCCGGTCTCTCAAATTCATTATTTTTCAAAGAAAAATATCTTCGATACTTAGAAAGCACTTTCAACTTATCAAAAGCATGATTTATAATGAACAATATTTTTCTAAGTATTTTGGGATAAAAACTTTCGTCAAAGAGTCTACGCGATTTAACTAAAAGAAGAACTGTATCGGTTTTTCAAATATCACTATTCGTTAAGAAAATTGATTTAAATACTCTAAAATATTTCTCCATCCTCAAAAGTATTTTATATTTAAGGGAATATATTTTAAGTATTTAATAAAGTCTTAACTTTGGTCAAAAACTCTCTTCAAAATCTCAAAAGAATTTTCATTCGTTATTTGGACCCGAAAACCATTTTAATCGTTTTAATTCCAAATAAAATACTTCCACTTGTCCAAATGACTTGAAACTTGAGATTAGCCAGTTATATATTTTTGTTAGTGCGTGGTTAAATTTTCGTAATTTTTTGAGGACTTTCGTTCCAGAGCGTTTTTCTATCTGTCGTCCCAATATTCCACCGAACGTTTGACCAAGCTAGAGTTGACCAAAAATTACCAAACTTGGCAGGATACCATTTTCCAATATTCTAAGATTTATCATATTTTTTCCGGAATTTATTGAGCACGTTCTAAAAATCATAATATTCGGTGTAACGGAATTTAACCGTTTTCTCGAAATGCGTGCCACCTTATCCACAAGCTTGAGCATTTAGATGTGTGCTAATAAATGCAGGTCAACTAGTGCATTTAATGCATGTGTGCACATGGGGGACAAGTATGACAAGCATGGGAACAAGTGGGGACCATGTAACTTTAATTTGAATTTATTCATTTTAAATTCAAAATACTTCCACCCATTTTGCCTATAAATACAAGGCTCCCCCATTCATTTTTCACCAAGCTAATAGCCAAGCAAGTGCTGAGATTTTGCAAGTAGAAGCTCTCTCCAAATTTATACAAACACTTTCTTCATCTACTTCATCTTTAAAACCTCCGTTCCGCTCGTTATATTCGTATATTCTCGAGGTTTTAAACACCGAGGCTTTGCTCCACCCAACCAAGCCCCGTACCACTTAGCTTGCTCACAAACCACTCTTTCCGACCTCCCGAAGGGCTGTCCGAAGTTCGTTCATAAGCCAAATTCCTGCCGAACCTCTGGCGAATTTTTCCGGCGAACTTTTTGCGAAAATCGTGTAAGTGGTTTCTTTAGCTTCGTCTTATCCGAGTCTTAACCGACCATTTTTAAAAGAGCTTTTAAGCCAAATTTCTCTTCATCTCAAAGCTCTCTTTTTCTTTAACAATACAAAGCACAAGAGTTAGCCGCTCGTAATATCTATAATATACTTACGTGTGTGTGTGTTATATAACCTTTCTTGTTTACGTGAAGGTTCTCATATGTGCCGTGCTTCGTGAGAATATTTGCCTAAACGAGTTTAGTGGTGGTCCTCACCTTAGTGAGTTGATTAATACATACATACATATATATATATATATATATATATATATATATATATATATATATATATATATATATATCACCAACACTTTGTTCACACACCACAAAATACCCGTAGCTTGTCCCACGCGAGATTCGCTCGGTATTTCTAAAATCAGCTATATATATATTATAGCGGTGTTATAATCGCAAATCTTAGTGGCCCAAAACTCTACATCATTGTGCTATTGTTAAAGATTGCCAAGAACTCACTCTCTCGTGCAAAACGATATTTATATTCAAAGAGGAGTTATCTTGCAACGAAAGTGTAAATTAAAACACTTCGTATTATTCACTTCAAAGGTTATCATACCCGAAGTATTTTATATACTTAGTCAAAAGACAAGTATATTAGTCCATATAGCCAAAAGAGCTTAAAAGGACTTTATTTTATCGACAAACTCCAAGACACTTAAATCTTATTTATTTAGAGGATTTTGTACGATAAACGTATTCTTCGATTATAAAGACAAATCTATCGAAAAAGAATACTCTCAAGGTCTTAAGCTTTAAAAAGGCTTAAAGAACACTTGATCTTTGATATTCTAAGACCAAGAATATTATTGCCATACTCGGACTAGTGAATCTTGTCCAAAACTCTTTTTAAATAACAAGGTTGTTTTTCGTAGATATTGTTTTCTAGATTTTGCAGTGAGGTGAGGTGAAGTGAGGTGATCTTCGTTCTAAGACCCAAGTCCTAGACGAGCTAACGGGGAGTTAGTCGTCTTCGCACCGTGAGGAAGAAGAAAGACCCAAGACCTAAGACCTAAGATCCAAGACCCGCTTAAGGCTAGAAGAACAAAGACTACACACTTGGAGATACAACAATTTTGAGGAGGTGACGGGGAGTTACGCTCCAAGACAAGTCTTGTGATTTACATTTATAGTGAGGCGTTAACGGGAAGTTACGCTCCAAGATATATATTTGTAAAGGCTTCTCCGCCTACTGTAAAGGAGTTTCTTTATAGTAGAGAAAATCTCGAGTCCGGGGAGGAGCTCGGGGACTGGAGTAGGGGTGAGTGGACTCCACGGGTTGAGTTAACCACCGCGAACCAGGATAAAATCGCTCGTGTGGTATTTTCTTTCTTTTCATTTACTTCCGCACATCATAACTGCTTAAACTCTCGATACAAGCTTTTAAAAAGGGGATAAACTTTTTAAAACTATACTATTATTTTTAAATTGGCGATTAAGCTATTCAACCCCCCCTTCTAGCTTAATTATCCCCTATATCGGGACCTAACAATTGGTATCAGAGCAGTTGCTTTTATACGTTCTATTTGATACAAAAGTACTCCCAAAAGTAGATCCGATATGACTTATATCAATGCCATCGGTTGTAGTGAAGGTCTCTCAAATTCTAGACCTCCTTTATTTGATGGCACCATTATTTGATGGCACCAACTTTGCTACTTGGAAAACGAGATTTAGAATATATGCTAGATCTCAAGGAGTCAAAGTTTGGATGGCCATAGAAGATGGTATATATATCCCGACAAAAATAGTCGATGATATCACTATCGAAAAGAAAGTAAGTGAATATACACACGATGAAGAAGATCGTATGAATATTGCCGCTAAAGAGGAAACGGTTCTCACAAGTGCACTTGCAGAAAAAGAATACAAAAGAGTAAACAATTGCAAGTCCGCACAAGAAATGTGGAACAAATTAGTAGTTACCTATGAAGGAACTACAGATATTAAAGATTCTCGAATGGATACATTAATCCAAGAATACGAGAACTTTAAACTCCAAGAAGGAGAAAATATCATCGATATGGAAACGAGATTTACTCGTATAATCGATGAATTAGCTCAACTCGGAAAGAACTATACTCAAAACGAGAATAGAGTTCTTAAATCATTGCCTCCGAGTTGGAAAGTTAAAGTTACTACAATCAAAGAGATGCATAATATCAATGATTACCACATCGATAACTTATTCGGAAATCTTCGTGCATACGAAGAAGATAATATTCTGGATCTTGTCATTCCTAAAGTGGAAGACAAAAAGAAAAATATGGCACTAAAGTCCATATTAATCGATGAGGATGAAAACGACGAAGATTTAAACGAAGAAATAGCTCTTCTAACGAGACAACTTCGTCGTGTGCTTCAAAGCAAAGCTCAAAGATACGGAAAAGGCTTCCTTAAATCAAATAATCAACAAAGAGTTTTTAACTCTAATTGAAGGCCAAATTACTCTCAAAATTATACTCCAAACTATAAGAGTAATTATCCGTCTACGGGCTATAATAAGGGCAAGATCAATCAAAACCCTAATGGCTATAATAATGCCAACAATAATAATACTTACACTCCTCCAAAGCCAAAGGAACAAAATTCGGAGGAAACACAAGATGTGTGTTTTGAGTGTAAGCAACCCGGTCACTTTAAACGAGAATGTCCTAAGCTTTCTAAAGGACGAACTCTCGTGGCCGAAAATGGATGGGATTTGAGTGAAGACGAAGAGTCATCGGAAGCAAATGAAGAAGTGGTTAATCTTTGCTTAAATGCTCTAGAGGATGAAGCTTCATCAACGGATGTCTCCACGTCAAATCAAGAGGTACGTATTTCTTCTATGTCTTTACATAATCAACAACTTCTTAATCTATCTGATTTGAATTTATTAGATATTTGTAAAAACGACTTGATTGATCTATTGATGGAAATGAGTAGACAAAATAATCAACGATTTCTTACTTTATGGTCCGAGAAAGAAAAGATTGATGATTTATATAAAACTCAAACAGAAGAGTTGTCTCGGATCAAGGAATCAAACCTCATATACGAGGAAGAAAACTCATCTCTTTGTGAACAAAATGATCTCTTGAAAAATGAGATTAATGAGAACAAGGATGTTGTTATTAAATTAAAGATCGAAAACACATCCTTGGTCTTACAAAACGAAGAGTTGAAAAACAAGAAGCTACAAATAAATGAGAATTCTCAAAAGCTTCATGTTGACTTACTAAACTTGAAAATTCAAAATGAGTCATTAACTCATGAGGAGTCAACTTTGTTTTTCCAACAAAATCTCGAAAATGTTCAAGCCTTGAAAGAAAAAGATGAAAAATTCGAGTTTGAAACTCAAAGGCTTAAAGATGAACATTCAAAGATCTTAGATCAAGTTTTAAATCAAGAAAAGATTTTAAACGAAAAGATTAAAGTCTTGAGCAAAGAAAAAGAAGATCTTGAGATTACAATTCAAAAGTTCACAAAAGGAAATGAGATGTTGGATCGAATGGTACATTCAAAGATATCCTATAATCATGAAGGATTAGGATATGATAAAAATGCTCAACCAAAAGAGTTTGTACAAAATAAACAAACTACTTTTGTTCCCGCTACACCAATACATAAATGTTCTTATTGCAACAAGAATGGACATACCATTCAATATTGCAAATTTAAGAATGGTGAGATTAAAGGGAAGCACATATGGGTTCGAAAAGGAACTAAACCATATGTGAAGGTTGAACATGTACCAAACAAAAATGTTTCATCTACTCAAAGGCAACCAAGGTTTAGTTATGTTCAAAAACCTATTGCTTACCAAAATAGAAACACAAGGTATAATGCTAGTTCAAATGGTGAATCATCTAGAAGTCATTATATTCCTAGTCAACATTTCTATCATCAAAATGCCATGTATTATCGAAATGATAGAAATAACATGTATCGAGGTGGAAACTCACAAAGATATAATTATTCGAAAAACACTCGATATGTTGATAACAATGTGTATGCTAGGAATTATGCATCTAGAAACTCTTATATGCAAAATTATGCTTATACCATGCCTAGTTTCTATCATGCGAATTCAAATGCTTTTTATAATACACTAACCCAAGGACCCTCAAGACAAAAGGGTACCAACAAATTTAATTGATTTGTGTTGTAGGTGTGCCTTGTTGCTAAACAAGAAATGTGGTACCTTGATAGTGGATGTTCAAGACATATGACCGGTAATAAGTCACTTTTGAACGATATGAAAAAGGTTACCGCATGAAGCGTCACTTTTGGAGATAGCAGCAAGGGTAGTATCATTGGCATTGGAAATATTGGTAATGATCACTTCAAAATTTCTAACGTACAACTAGTTACGGGACTTAAGTACAATCTTCTCTCCATTAGTCAATTATGTGACAATGGATACAAGGTAATTTTCTATCCCACTCATTGTTCTATTTTAAATAAGGATGGAAAATTAGTACTTACTTGTCCTCGTAGCAAAAATGTGTACACATGTGATATGAGTAAACATAAAACTATATGTTTAATCTCCACTCAAGATGACCCTTGGCTATGGCATCGAAGATTAGGACATGCTAACATGAAGTTGATCAAAAATATATCAACAAATGATCATGTTAGAGGTATACCAAAAATAAACTTTCAAAAAGATCATACTTGTGAAGCTTGTGAGATTGGAAAACAAATACGTGCCTCTCACAAAGCTAAATTTGTGGTATCTACCTCTAGACCTCTCGAGCTATTACATATGGACTTAGTTGGTCCGGTTCCGGTACAAAGTCTCGGAGGGTGTTCTTATACTTTGGTAGTTGTTGATGATTATTCACGCTTCACTTGGACAGAATTTCTTAAATCAAAAAGTGATGCATTTGAATCTTTTTCTTCCTTATGTAAAAAGATTCAAAATCAACAAAATAATACCATTGTGTATATAAGAACTGATCATGGAAAAGAATTTGAAAATTCTAGCTTTACTACTTTTTGTGAGGAAAATGGAATTACTCACAACTTTTCTGCCCCATATACTTCTCAATCAAATGGAGTGGTAGAAAGGAAAAATAGAACTTTGCAAGAAATGGCAGGCACTATGCTTAATGAATATCGGCGACCAAAATATTTTTGGGCCGAAGCTATGTCAACTGCTTGTTATATTCTAAATAGAGTCTTATTAAGACCTATAACTCAAAAGACTCCATACGAGCTTTATTATGGTAAAACTCCTAAGGTGAGTTATTTTAGAGTATTCGGTAGTAAATGCTTTATCTTAAACTCTAAAGATTATCTTACAAAGTTTGATCCTAAATCAAGTGAAGGAATTTTCCTTGGTTATTCAAACAATAGTAAAGCATACCGAGTATTCAATCTTAAAACTCTTGTGGTGGAAGAATCTATGAATGTCGCTTTTGATGAATCAAAACCACCCTCGAAGTATATTGATCTTGTTGATAAAGAAGATGGTCAACAAGACAATGTTGAAAATGTTATTCGACAATTCGAAAATATGGATATGGGTATTTCCCCTCCTAATAATCCATTAGAATTGTTAGAAACCGAAGATGAACTACCTAAAGAAGTTCCTATTATTCGAAGTCATCCTTTGGATAATGTCTTAGGAGACTTGACTAAAGGAGTTCAAACTCAGCCACAAGTTCAAAATGTTGTGAATCACTTGAGTTTTCTTTCACAAATTGAACCTAAAACTGCTAAAGAAGCTTTGCTTGACGAGGATTGGATATCCGCAATGCAAGATGAATTGACACAATTCACTCGCAGCAAAGTTTGGGAACTCGTTCCAAAACCCGAAAATACTTCCATAATTGGAACTAAATGGGTGTTTAGAAATAAACTTGATGAAAATGGAACGGTAGTTCGAAATAAAGCAAGATTAGTTTCTCAAGGATACACTCAAATGGAAGGAATAGATTTTGATCAAACTTATGCACTGGTAGCTCGAATTGAATCGATTCGTATGCTATTAGCTTTCGCGTGTCATAAAGATTTCAAAGTGTATCAAATGGATGTTAAATCCGCCTTCTTAAACGGGATATTAGAAGAAGAAGTTTATGTTAAACAACCTCCCGGTTTTGAAGATGCTATTAACCTCGATCATGTATATAATCTATATAAAGCTCTATACGGGTTAAAACAAGCTCCAAGAGCTTGGTATGAAAGGCTAAGTAAATTCCTCTTAGAAAATAATTTCAAGATGGGAACGGCCGATAAAACATCATTTACGAGACAAGAAAAAAATAATATATTACTTGTCCAAATATACGTAGATGACATTATTTTTGGATCAACAAATAATGATCTATGCAAAGAATTCTCTGAAAAAATGAGTAAGGAATTCGAAATGAGTATGATGGGTGAGTTAAATTTCTTTTTGGGTTTGCAAATTAGGCAATCCGATGAAGGCATTCATATATCACAATCTAAGTATTGTAAAGAAATGCTAAAGAAATTTGACATGGAAAATGCAAAACCCTTATCTACTCCTATGTCTACTTCCGATAAATTAATGGAAGATCCTAAAGGGATTCCAGTCGACACTAAGAAATATCGTGGTATAATAGGTAGTTTATTATATATTACCGCTAGTAGACCTGAAACTCAATATAGTGTTTGTAAATGTGCACGATTTCAAGCGGCACCAAAGGAATCTCATTTATCCGCTGTCAAACGGATATTACGATATTTAAAAGGCACAATAAATCTTGGCCTTTGGTATCCAAAAGGTGTACCATTTAATCTAGTATGTTTTTCTGATTCGGATTATGTCGGACATTTAGTCGACAGAAAAAGTACTAGTGGTACGTGTCAGTTTCTGGGTGGATGTTTAGTTTCATGGTTTTCAAAGAAACAAAACTCCGTGTCTATATCCACTACGGAAGCTGAATATATAGCCGCCGCAAAATGTTATGCTCAAATATTATGGATGAAACAAACATTGGCGGACTATAATATTAAATTTGATGTTATATCTATTTGGTGTGATAACACGAGTGCTATTGATTTAAGCAAAAGTCCCGTGTTACACTCAAGATCTAAACACATAGATATACGTCATCATTTCTTACGTGATCATGTCAATAAAGGCGACATAAAAATGCTCATATAGAAACTGAGAATAATATCGCTGACATGTTCACTAAGCCATTGAGTTCCGAACGATTCGCTAAACTCCGATTGGATTTAGGAATGTTAGAATATTCAAAGTAATTATCCTTGGCATATTTACATAAATATTAGAATATTTATCATGTATATTAGTCATCTTACGTGTAAGTAATATTGTCAATCAAATTTTGAGTATACTCTGAGAATTCAGATTTGTCAATAATTAATTTATTGATCGGATTTTCATGAGTCAAAATTCAATTTTTGGAATCATTGGTAGTATTACTTGGGCGAGCGAATATTTTTGGATATCCGGAAATATTTCTAAGATACTAATTATATGACATTTGTTCTAAATAAGCATAATAGTACTTTTGCCAAATAATTACTTATTTAACCATAACAAATTGTTAAATGGCTAAAAATCCATTCAAAAATATATGGATTATTCATTTACCTAAATTAAAGGGTAAATTATTAATAATATTATTATATCTCCAATATATCATCTAGAGATATTTTACCAAATAAAATCAATTCTATTTACATGAATTGGGTAAAATATTTCATTGAAGAATTATATTATATTATTATTACACATAAAATTTTTTGTCCAATATGTGCTCAAAATTATTTTTGCTCCTTACAAAATATTGGATAAAATTTATTTATGTGAAAAACTATTGTTATATACTTTTACAAAAATCTTTTCGATTTTACAAAATCAAAAACAAATCCAAATGATTTTCAAAAACAGTTTTTAGTTTTTAAAGTTCGGTCAAACCCGACCCACCAAGTCAGACCAACCCGTTTTTATCAAATCTTTTGATCTGAACCGTAGACAAAACCCTAGGACGAATCCTAGCCATTCATTTGCAAAATACATATAGTCATTTTGCTGAATCTCGTCACAATCTCTCCCTCGCCTCTCTACTGTAGCTCTCGGAATTCTCTCGAGTTCTCTTCATCTCTCCGGCGAGTCGAGACGATTTCTCACCTATTTTTCTCAAAATCTTCTTAAATACTACACTTTTCGAGTCTCTTCTTTCGTATTTGATGAGATTCGTCTTGATTCTTGATGGGTTGGGTAACATCAATCGAGAGTTGACTGAGAAACTCGCCGGCGTCTCAATCGACGGCGAGTCTAAGTCGCTTCTCCATATTTTGGAGCTCTTCTGATCTCCTGCATCTGTGTTTCTTTGATTTCGATCAAAAGCCCTAATTTTTGGATCGAAATTTCGAAACCCTAACTTGAATGTCGAGTAGTTTTGCAGGTACTCTACGACGATGGTGAAATCGAAGCAGGAAAAAGATAAATCGAGGCCGAAATCAGCAATCGCAGCTCGGAAAAGGAGAAACCCTAATTAGGGTTTGTAAATTAAGGGATAAGCGATGCGTAGCTGTGGAAATTGGAGGTGATTCTCGACGATTCAAGTCGATTCAGAGCAGTCAAAGACTTCAACACCTCCATCTAAACTCGATTCGTCAAGTATGGTAAGGATCCAAGCAAGTTTCTATGCGCTTGGACAAGGTGAGGGGTTTTAGACGGATGTGCATTCGGCCCTTGTAGGATTAGAACACAAAAATTGCATGACTCACTCACAATTAGTATAGCTTGAACTGATTGTTGGGTTTTAATGGATTTTTGATGTGTTCGAATGGAAATCTGTTGCTATATGACTAGCTGTTATGATTCTTGAGATTGCATATGATGGTACTACATTTCTCTGGATGTTTTTAATTCGAAATTTGTGATTTTAGGCTCATTTGGTTCAACCCTGCTGAATTGTGTTTATGTGATCGATTGGATTAAATTTGAGTATATGGACTGAATAGGTGTCATGACTTGAGTCTCTGGGAAATTACATAGTATATATGATAATAAGGTGTGTGAGGTTTTGATGAATTCTACTTGTTTTTGTCAAAATATGATAAAATTGATCTTTGTGTTAATATTCTGTTTTAAAATGCCTAATTGCTTATATATATCATGACTGTATGTGATTATATGAATTTACTTGAGTTTTATATGATAAGTGAGTTATCTGTGATGACTGTTGAATTCATCTTGCCAAGCCTAAAATTACTCACTTAGTCCTTGTTGTTAAATGATTGATTATAAAATTATTTGATATATATGCAAATTTTCCTGCAAAGATTATGTTTTCTGTGCTTAAATGAATAATCTCAAGTTGAATTTGATGATTTTATGGTAAATTAAGTTAGTCATGATTTATTGAGATGATTGGGATAATTTTAGAAGTGTATCTTAGTGTATTCTGTCAAATTGGCTCCTATTGAATTCAAAATGCTATATACTTGATTCCTTGTTGAATTTGTGTACTTATAATCTGTCTTGGGTAGTCTGGCTCTTGTTTGAAATAATATGCATGCTCTGAGTTGCTGCAGTTGGATAAGATAAGGTGTTGTGTCATAAAATGCTCAGTTATAAGGTCAACTGCTAGAAAATGATATAATTTTGCTAT
Organism: Daucus carota subsp. sativus; assembly: GCF_001625215.2. Classification (NCBI taxonomy): domain Eukaryota; kingdom Viridiplantae; phylum Streptophyta; class Magnoliopsida; order Apiales; family Apiaceae; genus Daucus; species Daucus carota. The sequence continues at coordinate 21,016,746 of NC_030382.2, forward strand.
CTAGAGTACTTGAAATCACCTAGACTTTTGAATTTTGTGATTAGTTTAATAAAATTTGGATGCTCTGTGCTCCTCTGGTGTGATTACTTTGATTTGTAGCAAAATGCCCGGATATGATGTGTAAAACAGTCAAATTAGTATTAAAACTCTAGGTGAATGTTCTATTATATGATTTAGATGGTAAAACACCTTGGATGGCTTAAAATTTCACTCTGTAATGACTCTATATCATAAGATTTCTCAAAATCTTTTTACTAAGTATAGATTATGCTTGAAATGCCATGATTGCCTGATCTGAGTATATATATTATAATGATTCTGCTAAATAAATTTGATTTAAGGCTAATTCTTCTAGTTGATGTTTGTTATATGATATGTGTGTGTTATATTGAACTCTTTGTGTAAAAGATCATTTTTGGTTCCTACTATAGAAAAACAGAGTCCTTGACATGCTTAAAATTGAAATACAGTTTATGTATGCTTAGTCTGTTTTGATGATTTAAAGTAACACATGATTTGCTTGATTTCAAAGATTTGTTCTATATCATGAGTTAAGTATTGACTAAATTTTGCAATGAGCATGCTAGAACTGAACCTATATCTGTATTTGTCTGTGATGCTTTTCATAAAATTGGCTAGTTGAATTTTATATTGATATACATCTATGACTCTGTAACTTGCAAGTTGGATACAAGGTAATTTTCTATCCCACTCATTATTCTATTTTAAATAAGGATGGAAAATTAGTACTTACTTGTCCTCGTAGCAAAAATGTGTACACATGTGATATGAGTAAACATAAAAATATATGTCTAATCTCCACTCAAGATGACCCTTGGCTATGGCATCGAAGATTAGGACATGCTAACATGAAGTTGATCAAAAATATATCAACAAATGATCATGTTAGAGGTATACCAAACCCTAACCCTAACCCTAAATCTATAACCAAGCCTTACACTCCTCCAATCCAAACACCAAACCTTCAAGAGATATCACCTATTACCTATAACAAGAGGAATAAGTATGATACTGGTCCTAGGTCTCCTAAGTTGTTGAATCTGTCCAATGTGGGTAAGTTAGCTAAGATGATGGTAGCTTGTCAACCTGGTATGATGGTCTCTTTGCCTCAACAAGGTGAAGTTCAAAATATTATCAATGGGTGTAAGTGGGATAACATCATATTCTATAGGGGTCAAAACTTTCATACTTATATTATGGGAGAATTTATGGGAATATGATTACCACTAAGAATCAATATGGTCTATTTGAGATTAATACTATGGTTCAAGATACACATATTCATGTTGACGTGATCACTGTGTGCAAAGCTTTGAAAATTGATCTTGATATATTCCCTCAGCCCTGCATCAATATATATGATACCTTTAAGTTTGAAAAAGATGAGTTTGAGAAGTTTCTTAAGTTGTTCTGTGGTTGTGAACTGCCTATTGGTCTATCTGTTGAAAATTGTTGGATTAGCTTTAAACACCTTTTGCCTGTCTATCAACAGATTGCTATGATTATAAGAGCTAATGTGTTACCCAAGCCTGCAAATGACCAATACTTTGATTTTGCTGATCTAAAAGTCATGTATCAAATGGTCACTAACACTGTGGAGTTCAATATTGCCTATGTGATCATTTTACATATGTTCTTAGCTTTCCAACTTGACTATATGCCCTATGGATTGCTCCTAACTGCTATATTTGAGTTATATCATATCTCAATGCTTAGAGTATTTGCTGAGAAAGTTGAATTCTGTTATGTTGAGAAATTGGTTATTCATAAGGTTCCCTTGTGTGAAGTTAAGCCCTATAGGTTCATCCCCCTAGGTAAAACAAAGGAGGAGGCCACACATGACTATATTAGGGAAAATGAGATTCTTAAACATGTTATCAAAGATTTTCAAGTTAAAATTGATGATAACAACACAAAGATTAGGGGACTTGAGGATGATAACATAGAAATCAATGCTAGGCTTGCTGAGATTGAGACTAAACTTGGGGCTTCTAAGGCTGTTGATTCTGAGAATTTGAATGCTAAATGTGGTGATTTGAATCAAGTGATTACTGAGAATGAGCTTGCAGAAGTTGGTATTTCTGTGAAACCTGGTGATTTGCCTGAGTTGAATGATTTTCCACCAGACCTTGGTTATGTGGCTGCTGTTGAAGCTATGTTGGATGAGTAGTCTGGCTATACTACTCAAGTTTCTAATATTTTGTTTTGCAGGACAGTGCTGAGTCCTGAGTTACGCTAGTTTGTTTATGTTTGTTTGCTTCAGGAAGGCTTGATGAGTTTCATTCTGTATGTTGGATAAAATTTCTATTAATCAACCAAGTGAACTGATTTACAAGAAATTACTTTTGATTAATATAATCCAGCTTTATTATTATTCAGTTGCAATCTTTACTTCTGCAAACACATACACACACAATTTATATTATTGTCTGCAGAATGTTGGATCGATTTATCTGCACTTCGATCGCATTATATTCGAGAAATGTCTTAAAATATTATAAAGACACTCTAAAATTTTACAAATTTGTTTCGATCTATCTGAATTTCGAAACATTTAAGCAATGAATTATCAATCAGTTTCGATTTATCAGGATTTTGATTATTTTAATTCATTCAAAATGAAAAGCTTTCGAATATATATATACACATATACTATTTTCAAGATAATCAACGAAATTCAATAATCGATCTATCCGCATATCGATTCACTTATATATACTATATCGATTATCAAGTCCGTATATCAATATTCCGATTAATTCAAAATTAAGTCTTGAATCAAATATCCCTCGAATATTAAGCTCTCAAAATTGAGTTTGAGAAATTCGATTGAATCATTCTACTTTATAAATCTTTGGTACGAATCAAATCCAAAGTATGATTATATTGAGGTATACAATACCCCGAAAAATTATTCATCTCTCTAAAGGGAAGAGAAATGTTATACCTCCTTAAATTATTATCTCAAAAAGGAGAAGAGAATTATCCTGAAAAAGATAAGTAAAAGGAGGAAGAGTATAATAATACCTCCAAAATTTTTAAAGATCCCTTGAAATATTTCGTTATAGAAATTTATTCTCTTACTAAAGGGAAGCAATTATTTCCCTTATTTCCAAAAAGGGAAGAGAACTCATTATACCCCCCTTATTTTAACAAAAGGGAAAGAGAAGCTCTTTTACGAGTACGAAAAAAAAAGAAATTCTTTTTGGTCTTTTGTCAAACAAAAGGAGAAGAGAAGCTATATAACTACTTCAATTGATATTTCACAAACGATATCATAACAATTGGGTATCTATCTAAAAGTTATATAGCTATCAAAATTTAAAATCTTTTGATATTTCCCTAAGGCCAAAAATAGATAATATACATATTATTTTATCCTAACAAATGTTTGACTTTTGCAGGGACTATCAAGGATTACTAGTGCTTCTAGGATTTTCGTGTGAGAAAAATTTAGTTTTCAAAACTCATGCATACACTGAGGGGAAGCACACATACAAATTTATACAAGCTAATAGCCAAGCAAGTGCTGAGATTTTGCAAGTAGAAGCTCTCTCCAAATTTATACAAACACTTCTTCATCTACTTCATCTTTAAAACCTCCGTTCCGCTCGTTATATTCGTATATTCTCGAGGTTTTAAACACCGAGGCTTTGCTCCACCCATCCAAGCCCCGTACCACTTAGCTTGCTCACAAACCACTCTTTCCGACCTCCCGAAGGGCTGTCCGAAGTTCGTTCATAAGCCAAATTCCTGCCGAACCTCTGGCGAATTTTTCCGGCGAACTTTTTGCGAAAATCGTGTAAGTGGTTTCTTTAGCTTCGTCTTATCCGAGTCTTAACCGACCATTTTTAAAAGAGCTTTTAAGCCAAATTTCTCTTCATCTCAAAGCTCTTTTTTTTTTAACAATACAATGCACAAGAGTTGGCCGCTCGTAATATCTATAATATACTTACATGTGTGTGTGTGTGTTATACCCTTTCTTGTTTACGTGAAGGTTCTCATATGTGCCGTGCTTCGTGAGAATATTTGCCTAAACGAGTTTAGTGGTGGTCCTCACCTTAGTGAGTTGATTAATACATACATATATATATATATATATATATATATATATATATATATATATATATATATATCACCAACACTTTGTTCACACACCACAAAATACCCGTAGCTTGTCCCACGCGAGATTCGCTCGGTATTTCTAAAATCAGCTATATATATATTATAGCGGTGTTATAATCGCAAATCTTAGTGGCCCAAAACTCTACATCATTGTGGTATTGTTAAAGATTGTCAAGAACTCACTCTCTCGTGCAAAACGATATTTGTATTCAAAGAGGAGTTATCTTGCAAAGAAAGTGTAAATTAAAACACTTCGTATTATTCACTTCAAAGGTTATCATACCTGAAGTATTTTATATACTTAGTCAAAAGACAAGTATAGTAGTCCATATAGCCAAAAGAGCTTAAAAGGACTTTATTTTATCGACAAACTCCAAGACACTCAAATTTTATTTATTTGGAGGATTTTGTACGATAAACGTATTCTTCGATTATAAAGACAAATCTATCGAAAAAGAATACTCTCAAGGTCTTAAGCTTTAAAAAGACTTAAAGAACACTTGATCTTTAATATTCTAAGACCAAGAATATTATTGCCACACTCGGACTAGTGAATCTTGTCCAAAACTCTTTTTAAATAACAAGGTTGTTTTTCGTAGATATTGTTTTCTAGATTTTGCAGTGAGGTGAAGTGAAGTGAGGTGATCTTCGTTCTAAGACCCAAGTCCTAGACGAGCTAACGGGGAGTTAGTCGTCTTCGCACCGTGAGGAAGAAGAAAGACCCAAGACCTAAGACCTAAGATCCAAGACCCGCTTAAGGCTAGAAGAACAAAGACTACACACTTAGAGATACAACGATTTTGAGGAGGTGACGGGGAGTTACGCACCAAGACAAGTCTTGTAATTTACATTTATAGTGAGGAGTTAACGGGAAGTTATGCTCCAAGATATATATTTGTAAAGGCTTCTCCGCCTACTGTAAAGGAGTTTCTTTATAGTAGAGAAAATCTCGAGTCCGGGGAGGAGCTCGGGGACTGGAGTAGGGGTGAGTGGACTCCACGGGTTGAGTTAGCCACCGCGAACCAGGATAAAATCGCTCGTGTGGTATTTTCTTTCTTTTCATTTACTTCCGCACATCATAACTGCTTAAACTCTCGATACAAGCTTTTAAAAAGGGGATAAACTTTTTAAAACTATACTATTATTTTTAAATTGGCGATTAAGCTATTCAACCCCCCCTTTTAGCTTAATTATCCCCTATATCGGGACCTAACAATATGGCCAAAGACACAATTTGCCGGTTATTTTCTAAAACATGAAGCATATTATTGGTGGGATTCGGTGTATGCAATGGTAGGTACGACGGAAGTTTCATGGGATAGATATAAGGAATTTCTGGAGAAAAATTTTCCTCATTATATGCAAGATCAAATGGGGATAAATTTTTTGGAGCTCAAGCCAGGTAACGAGATTGTGGAAGAATACGAAGCTAAATTTATAGAAATAGCAAGGCTTGTGCCAGCGTATGTGAGTACTCAAAGACCAAAAGGCAAAGAGGTTTTAACATCGGTTAAAGGCATGGATTTAGGGAAAGCGAGCTATTTTAGAGTTAGATAACCATGTTGCATTAGTTCAAAAAGTGATGATCATAGAAGTGGAGAAAGAGAGAGATGGGAAAAAGAGAAAGCCACAGGCCGTTGATGGCGAGGCTACGTTAGAAAGGTACCAAGGGTCATTATCTATTAATATGATTTATCATATTGTTATTGTGATATAAGGTTGGTGACGAGAAAATCTTTGACCCGGATTTGGAGGGCGTCACATTTAACAAAGGTGACCCAAACAAAGTATGAAATTTTAACCACATCACCATATCTAGACAAATGCCATACCATGTACACAACAAAGTATGTATACTATTAAGGAATGAAAAAATATATTTATGTTATAATGTTATAACTAAAAGAATAAAAGATTAAGGTGGTGTAATAAGATGAAAGAAAGTTGTTTTTTATATTGAGACATTTTTTCACCAGTTTTCAATTTTATATTAAGTGATTTGTTATTTTTTGCTTAATATATATTCAGTTTATTTCATTTGAGTCGGATCATAAATTTTGACGAGGTCCTATTATGGACCACTTTATATATTGACAACTTTTCTCCAAAATAGAAATTTTTTTAATTAATTTTAGACCGCATATTCAATTAAGATTTTAAATGTACAAGAGTAATTTATATTTTTTGCCACTAAATGTAAAAGAATATTGGACGTATTTAATTGGGATTCTATATTATGCCACAAAATCTACCCGTATTCATTAAGGATGTTAAATTTTCCTTAAAAATTTATGATATTTAGTTGAGATTATTTTAAATCCATCAAAATATGTTGGTGAAATTATACAATATATTTTAAGATTTTTGAAATCGTTGTACTTAAATCCTAAAGAATCTGCCATATTTTATCAAAAAACCATACAAACTCAAATCAGATACAATTTCTTAAAATTCATAGATTAAAAATAATCTATGAAATCCTACTTGAATACACCCTCTTAATACTGCACTCATAAGATGTTGGTGTGCCAACTGCACCCAATGCCAACTTCATTTTTTGGCATTTGTCTTTATTAAGTATGCCAAGAGTTTCATTGGAGCCCGATACACGTCCAACGGAAATACCGTGAAACCTCAACGAATAACAGGTATATAACCTAGGTCTCCCAAGGTTATAATCCAATTCATTGCCTCATTTTCGACAAGGCCAAACACGATATGTGATGCTACTGGATCACTCCAACTTTCCTGCACTAGTAGCTTCTGCCGATTGTGCAATTTTTCAAAATTTAGTCATAGTTTGATAATAACAAATAACAAAGATTCTTCTATACTTGTACTTACCAAAATTTTAAATACGGTTACACCACTTCTAGGTTCTCGGTGAAGATGAGTGTCGTGTATCGGATCATATGCATTCCCCTTTGCAAACAAGTCCCACTGTTGATCATCAAATATATGGATTCAGACTGAATGTCTTATAATTTTGTAAATAATCTTCGACATTGAGATTTGAGACTCGTGCACCACTAATGACAAACAAAAAACTATGAAACAATCATAGTACAAATATACATACCTCCGTTCGTGATCTGTTACTGCTGAAGAAATTAAACACCATTTTAGGTGGAATTGGTAGGAAAAAAGAGCTCGAACCACTTAGCAGGTTGCCATGTGGTAGGCCAGGATCATCGATGACTCTTCTGCTCATCAACTTCACGTTTTCACCAAGATTGCCCTGCAACTCAGTTAATTTACCAGCCTTTGTACTGGTAATCCCAAAATTGCACTTTTATCAGAGATCTTGTTTGAATACTTTTACATAATTGTGGAATATATAATTATTTTTTTAAAAGAAGCCAATAACTAGAGAAAGTAAGATGGAGAGAACCCTGCATTTTAAACTGTATCTACACCTAACAAGTGATGTAACTAGATGGAAGAACCCTGCATTTTAAACTGTATCTACACCTAACAAGTGATGTAACTAGATGGAAGTCATAAAGCCATTGTTGTTTTATGAGGTGATCTCCTCTATCTGCAAATGAAGAGGGTTTATAACCAACTACATAACTGATATTATCTTCTCAAGTCCAGCTTTTAATATATACAATGATTGCCAATTAACAACCAAGTATAGAATATGTCACATTTTAGGCAGTATCTCTCCAATAAGTGACTACACAGATTTTGTAATTACAAATATAAAGACAAATGATTAATTAATAATTTATTGTACACAGAGTGTAATTTTGCTCAGTGTAGTTTTACTAAACTAACTAGCATCAAATCCTGCAGAAACTTCGGAGTCTAGTTTTACTAGTTTTGGATTTCCAGTTTTTAAATTATTTAAAAATATAATTATTTAATAAATTTTATATTTGAAAAGATTATTCAATTTTATAAATTAATAATTTAGAATTAATTATTATAATACTGTTTTCTTCTCAACCATGTCTAAATAATTGTATGTTTCTTATGAGAATATGTCTTCCAAAGAGACCACCATGTCAGAGTCTAATGAGACTACATCTAATCCCCATGGACCAGTTGATCCAACCATTAATTACTCAGATGCTAACAACTGCTATGTTTGCTTAGCCGCAGCAGTTTCAACAGCAACATAACCAACAAGAGCAAGAACGAGTAAAGCAACGACAGAAGACATATATACATATGGTAACTTTTAAGGCATTCCAAGCCGTGAGTCCTCCTGTTTAAGGGGTCACAGATCCGGTAGATCCCAAGATATGGCCAAATGAAATGGAGATGTCCTTTGCCCTACTGAAGGAGGGATAATCAACAGAATTTGCGAGTTATTTTCTAAAACATGAAGCATATAATTGGTGGTAGTCGGTGTATGTAATGGAAGGTACGATCGAAGTTTCATGAGATAGATATAAAGAATTGCTGTAGAAATATTTTCCTCATTATATTCAAGATCAAATGGGGATAAATTTTTTGGAGCTTAAGCAAGGTAACGGACTTTGGAAGAATACGAAGCTAAATTTACAGAACTAGTAAGGCTTGTGCTAGTGAGTACTGGAAGACAAAAAAGGCAAAGTGGTTTTAGCATGGGTTAAAGGCTCCATGAATTAATGGGTTAAACCTTGCATATATATATATATACATCTCTCTTTTGCAATTATAATTGTTTTACTTCCATTTACTTGTCTTATTAGCATAACTGTTATATTATTCGCACCTATTTTACTCTTACATTCTACATGTTGTACTCAATTCATTTTGTCATATCTTGTACAGAAAAATTTGATCTGATGAAAAGTTTTCATTTGTTTTGTAAAACTAATATGTTAACATTGATAAAGTTGTTTTCTTCTCAACCATGTCTAAATAATTGTTTGTTACTTATGAGAATATGTCTTCCAAAAAGACCACCATGTCTATGCTCAAACTTTAGAGTCTAATAAGACTCCATCTAATCCACCTGGACCAGTTGATCCAACGATTACTCAGATGCTACAAATGTTAGTTCAACAAACTGCTATGTTAGCTTAGCAGCAGCAGTTTCAAGAGCAACAGAACCAGCAAGAGTAAGAACGAGGAAAGTAGCAACGACATAAGACATATATACATATGATAACTTTTAAGGCATTCCAAGCCGTGAATTCTCCTCATTTTAAGGGGTCACCACATCCGGAAGATGCCAAGATATGGCCAAAGGCAGAATTTGCCGATTATTTTCTAAAACATGAAGCATATTATTGGTGGGATTCGGTGTATGCAATGGTAGGTACGATGGAAGTTTCATGGGATAGATATAAGGAATTGCTCGAGAAAAATTTTCCTCATTATATGCAAGATCAAATGGGGATAAATTTTTTGGAGCTCAAGCCAGGTAACGAGATTGTGGAAGAATACGAAGCTAAATTTATAGAAATAGCAAGGCTTGTGCCAGCGTATGTGAGTACTCAAAGACCAAAAGGCAAAGAGGTTTTAACATGGGTTAAAGGCATGGATTAAGGGAAAGCGAGCTATTTTAGATTTAGATAACCATGTTGCATTAGTTCAAAAAGTGATGATCATAGAAGTGGAGAAAGAGAGAGATGGGAAAAAGAGAAAGCCACAGGCCGTTGAAGGCTAGGCTACGTTAGGAAGGTACCAAGGGTCATTATCTATTAATATGATTTATCCACTACACCATAGATGGTCTAAAGCAATGGTCAATAATGTTGCATTAAGGGTCATTTTCTGTTGCTAAAGGTCCTTTTTTCAAAAAGGCAACGCTTCGATACTGTTGCCTCTGCGAGCATGGCCTTAGACCCTTAAGGCAATGCTTACTCCGAAAAATGCAACAGCAAAATGGTTGTTGCTTTCAGAATATATTGCAACAGTAGATGAACACAAAGGCAACAGCAATCTGTGTTGCATTATCCTTCAGGATAAAAATACAGATCAGTGGGCCCCCCACGTGGGTCCCGCTCCACTGCCACGTGGCAGCACTGTGGGCCCCACTGGTGGGGCCCACAGTTGTGCCACGTGGCAGTGGAGCGGGACCCACGTGCGGGGCCCAGAGGTGAAACGTGGCAGTGGTGGGGCCCACCATATCCACGTGGCAGTCGTGGGTCCCATTGGTGCCACGTGGCAGGTGTGGGGCCCACTCCGGTGCCACGTGTCCATGTGGGTCCCACAGTTTCCAGGTGGCAGTTGTGGGTCCCCCTTTTGTTGCCACGTGGCAGTCGTGGGTCCCATGGATGCCACGTGGCCGCAGTGGCCCATAGTCAAATGCAACGGTAGGTTTTTTTAATGTAACACTGTTTTTTCGCTGAATGCAACAGTAAAGTATTATATTGAAACAGTACACTATCATTATGTAACAATAAAAGAAGTCAAATGCAACAGTGAATTAAAATATTTTTGCAATAACTGGTCTGCAATTACAACATTCCCATTTAATTCCAAGCATACAATATGTTCCCAATCAACATCAATCCACCATTTACATAAGAAATCAGAAATCTACTACTGTGATGCCATCATAAACCCATCCACATCACCAAGAGTATCCCAACAACACATTTTTGCCAAAAGTACATAATTTACCAACAAAAAGTGAAGTACAGATAGACATGACCATAAGAATATCATTAAACAACCACATCAGCAAAATACCAAGTTCAGTTCCATTGTTGCTACCAGAAATAAGCATATGACGACTAAGAAGTAGCACCATCCGTGATTGGAGTGCCATTTCCATCAGCCTCACTTGAAATAGTAGCACAGAAGTTCCCGACATCGAGATTCATACCAGGATTAGCTTCTCCCAACTTTTTGAGTAACATCGCCATGTTCTCTTGGACTTTCCTGTTGACCTTATCTTCCAATTCAGTTTCAAGATTTTGTCTTATCTGGTTTGTAAGTTCAAGGACATAAGGGTCTTGTGTTGTAGGATCAGCAGTTGAGCTCGAAGTACCAAGACGTGAACCATTCCTTCCCAACAACCATCCTCGACCTTTAGATTTGCCTCTCTGAACCACAAGGTTTGGATCACGTCCTTGATTCATCATCCTTTTAATCCGCTTCTACAAGTCACAAGTTGTAAAAATTATGCATATTAAGGGCAGAATACAACTTATAATTTAATTTTGTGAAATATTATAAATCAATTATGCATATTAAGGGCAGAATACAACTTATAATTTAATTTTGTGAAATATTATAAATCAGTTATACAAGAAATTAGTGCAATAAGGAAAACAATGAGTGCAAAAATCAACAAATTCAATTCGCAATCAATTCTACAAATTCAAATCTATACACTTGAAGTCATGTGATTATTAAGTCATGTCAATTAATTGGAGAACTTGTAGGCTAAGCACTATTTATTAAGTTGAAAATGGGTGTGATTCAGGCTACATGATATATTTTGATGTTAAATGTAATAATTAGACATAACAATGTCAAAATTTCATCAGTATCGTAACATATTTACACGACAGCGCTTAACTTTGCTCTATCAAGTGATTATCAATTTAATCTCTAAACTTCATAATCATAAATTAGACACTCTCACTTCAGAAAGATTTAGCAGTAATATTTTCTGGGCTTTTAAATATTATTTATATACACATGTACAATGAAAAATATGAATAAGAAGTATACTTACAATTCTTTTATCCACTATTTTAGTCGTCTTGTAATCTCGGCCTGTTTTGCGTTCACGAGTTTCCAAGTAAACTTGTGCATCTGATGGCTCGCCCTGGTTTGGGTCTTTCTTTTTCTGGGAAAAGTTAAAATACGAGACACTACTCAGGAGCCAATATTGTTTAATTTTAGACATTTACCATGAATTAATAATTTAAAATACATACCAACTTGTCCCTAACTTGCGCAAGAGATTGGGGACCTAAAGTGTGTGTTTCTGTGAATGAATTCCTACGCGCTGCATTGTCCTCAGCAATTGACTGTAGGATAAAAATAATAAATTATAATGGTTAAAAATATTGACAATGATGCAGATGTTTTAAAAATTTTAAAAAATTCATCAAAGTACCTGAACTTCTTCATCTGCCCAATAGTTCAAGAGTTGTTTGAAATCCTCCAATGGGATATCCTCAGGCTTATTTTCTAACCTCTTTTTATCGGATTCAAACCTTGAGTAGTACTTCTTCTTCACACGAGATTTATACACCCTCCAAGAATCATTGAGAGTTGTATTCACCCATTTCTTTCCTTCATCCGGGATGATATACCTTTCCTGTAAATACAACAAACATAAAGTAACTTCTATAGCACGTCAAAGCACAATTAATCATCGACTATAAAACCATAATAACTGAAAATATATAAACAAGAGTGAAATGTAATGTAAGCAGATAAGGGTATCATATTTACCCTCGTATACTCCCACATTTTATTCTTCAATTGGTCTGGGACAACACGCCAATTTATGTGAGTAAGCGAGACATTGTCCTTTACCACTGTTCCAAGAAATCTACTTAACTCAGCAACAACCTTTCCATCACTCGAAACTGGTTGACCACGTTCATTCAACGTAATAACTGGTCTCCTATCAGCAGTCCTTCCATGGATTTTTTCCAACTTTGACCGTCCTCTTGGCTTTCTAGGAGCAGCCTCTTTATGTACCATGCATGCAAAAAATGGACAAATAAAACATTAATGTCTATTTTACACAGTTATACAAGAAATTGATTCCACACATATACTATATGATTTTTAATATTTAAACTAGAATAATATCACCTAATTTAAAAATAAAGGAGGAATAAAACATAGCTAACATGTATACGACTATAAACTATTATACAAATTGTATACGACTATAAATGCTTATATATAATTTACAAGCACCACTTGTCTCAGCTCCAATATCTTCCTTATTTGCTTCAGGAACATCATGTTCGATTATATCTGGAAGCCCTTGCTTTTGTCGCTCTCGTAATGCTAAATATGCATAGAGTGATCCGGCAGCTTCGAACTCAGTTGACTGTTTTAACTTTTTACTGCATGTCGGTCTTATACGATTCACACGCAAGGAACTTGTCACATCCTTCTCCGGTGCTTCCTTCTCTACTGTTGTGGTGGTGCGAATAGGTTCATTGTCATTTTCATCTGGAGCAGAAGTGAGTCCATCCCCTATCACAACAGTAGCATTTGGTCGTGACCGTGTTCTTGGTCCAGGTGCAGAGGCATTTTTCTTAGCTTTTTTGCTCCTCTTATCCTAAGAGAAAACACATGATCAGTTCTATAGTTTTCAATGTAATATAAGAAAAACAAGTTGTAGTAAATTCTAGGCGTAGTGCCACAATCACATATAAATGGAATGTAATAAAGTGATCTTAAAGTAATAATCTTCATTTTCCGTTCAATCAACATATAATTATAATAACTTATTATATAATTATGTATCTTATTCAATTCTGTTCTTAATTCACTTTTTTCTGGAAAATGCATAATTCCCCATATAAAAATTCTTTTATGTATATCATAATAACATTAGTTTCCATTTTATTGTACTAGTCTCATGTATAATAGGACATTATATATTTAATTACCTCAGTAGTTTCGACACTAGTATCCTCACTTTCATCCTCTGGATTATAGTCATCACCCCCTTCCTGCACTTTATCCTTCCCTTTCCTTTTATTTGATGCACAAGGTTTCATAACAGCTGCTTACTTTTTCACACCAAGTTCTTCCATCCTTTTTTGGGTTTCATTCATTCGAGCAATTCTAACTTGTTCATAATCTGATACTGGTACTGGTACTGGTACTGTTGGCTGCGGTGGCAATTCCTGTAATGAAAACACAAAAAGAGGGAAATATAAGTCCCTTAAATATCGGAAGAAGAAGAAATTACAATTTTAAATTGTACCTCATCAGATATGGAATTCCCCTCTGAATCTTCATCATCACCTAAATCCTTTTGCAAATCTAATTTTCTACGAGCACTCCCCGTGACCTTCCGAGTTTCTTCTGTATTTCTGGTTTTCATACCTGGCGAGGCTGCAGTTTTCTTGTTTGGACAATAGTGAGGTGACTTCCTTTTAAACTTATTTTGATGCTGTTGTAGTTGATGCGTTGTAACAAACTGACGCTTCTGTGAAATCTTAGTGGAAACTGTAACACAAAGAATAATAATGCGTGCATTACTTATTTAGCATAAAAAAGGAAAACTAAGGCGGAAATAATCCATATATGTACATATATATATATATATATATATATATATATATATATATTTGCAGAGCTACGTACCTTGCACGATTTTTTTCCTTGGCCTTACAGTTACATGAGGTTGCATTTGAGGCAATGGCTCAACCTCCTTATCAACAACATTATCAATGTAAAACTCCACTTCATCATCAGCAATGCAATTAAAAACATGTCCGAGCACATCATTGTCATCCTTGACTAGTTTCCAACCACCTTGAATTCCTTTACTGATATAAACTCCCCCAATTTCCAAGAAGTGGAGGTAGTCCTTGATAAACTCCATGAGTACCGTGTAAGAGAACTCATCCACAGATACGTTTGGTATCAGCATTCTGTCTCCGCCAGTGTAAGCTGTCCTTCCAAACTCACCCTCATAGTACAGCCTAATTAATATGCACTGTATCAGCTACCATCCTGCTATGACATTCAAACAAACATTAGTCTGATGCATTTCATATACACATATACATTACAAATAAAGTCAACAATTTAGAAGTACAACAAGTGCATGGTAATACTGAAAAACAACATCAAAATAGGAATAATAGAATAAAGACTTAAAAGAAAATAAACATTGACTACAAAAGTAGATTACATTCAACAAGTACGAATGGAAGAAGCAAAAATATACGTCAATTACATCCCAAAATATAATTTGCTTACATCAGCAAGTACGAATGGAAGAAGCAAAAAAAATACGTAAATTTTATTAAACAGAAACTTGTTTTATAGGGACATCATCTCTACACCAATTCTTATTGATAAATTCAGTCCCTTGTACAGCAGTGGTGTCTATGTCATTCAGAACATGCTTGTTCGAGTCCTCCTCACTTGCAAGCTCAATTTCAGTGTCACACCAATCCCGTGGCAGTTTTTTAATAACATAATTCACTGATTTTTCCGTTGGATCTTCAATGTAAAATACTTGCTGCACTTGTGAAGCCAGGCAATAAGGATCAGATTTAAAACAAAATCTGCTAGTGTTCACTCGAGTTAGACCATATGGATCTTTTTCCTCTTGGTACCAGCAACACCTAAATAGGACCATAGTAAATTCCCCCCAGTAATCAATTTCTAAAATTTCTTCTATTCTTCCATAGTAGTTTACATTCCCAACTACTGGTTTTTGATCTTTGGAACTAGCAAAGCTAGTGGTTTCGGCAGTCATAAAAACCCCACTATTTTGAGTTGTACATCGAGAATCTCTATACATTGTGTAGAATCTATATCCATTCACTACATAACCACTAAACCTCTTGGCTGTTCGGTTAGGACCCAATGCTAGCACCTCCAATTCTCTTGAAACATTAACCATTTTTCCAACCTCTTCTTTTAACCAGTTGACAAACTCTTCAGTGTGTGTTCGTGCCCTCTTGTATTTTTTTAAATTTGCATCAGCATCCAACAAAGCTTGATGCTTCCTAAAAAACAAATATTGAGTTAAAGACTATCCCTAAAATTCATATGCTACTTTAAGTAAATAGAGATTTAGAGAACTTACTTCATCAACTGCTCTATTTCCTTATTTTCGCAGTTGAACAATATATACCGATGACTTGCTTTCCAATCTGCATCTTTTAAATGAAACATTTTCCCTTCTTTATTCCTTCTTGTTCCGATATGATATTCCACCTGTGTTGGAAAGCTTCCGTCTATTTTTTCTGCTGCCCCATCATCATCCAAAAATCTATTACAGAAAGTTACGCATTCCTCAGCCAAGTAACCTTCTGCAATTGAACCTTCAGGTTTACTTCGATTACGAACATAAGATTTCAGCTTTGCAAGATAGCGTTCAATTGCAAACATGTTCCGAAGGTGCTCTGGCCCACCATATTCTATTTCTCGACATAAATGAACAAGCAAGTGAATCATTACGTCAAAGAAAGCAGATGGAAATATAATCTCTAAATTGCAAAGAATGTCGACGATATCTTCTTGCAATTTCTTCAGATCAGTAGGATTTATTACCTTGCTCCATAAACCCCTAAGGAATGCACTCAACCTTATTAAGGGTAAGGCAACCTCAGGTTTTAATGACTTTCTCACAGCGAATTGTAACAAATAATGCAAAATAAAGTGAGCATCATGGCTTTTATACCCAAGGACTTTCCTCTCTTGCACAAACCGGCTAATGTTAGAAGCACAACCATATGGCAGTTTGGACTTCTTCAACACACTGCAAAAAATCTCCTTCTCTTTGTTTGTCATGTCGAATATTGCAGCTCGAATTTCGAGGTGTTTCCCATCAGCAGATAAAACCGGATGGAGTTCTTTTCTAATACCAATCTCTTGTAAATCTAAACGAGCATTTACGTGATCTTTCGATTTCCCCCCAATATTAAGTAAAGTACCTAAGATATTATCACACACATTCTTCTCTATGTGCATAGCGTCAAGGTTATGACGAAGAGGATTATGAGACCAATAGGGCAAATCAAAAAATATTGACTTTTTTTTAAAAGGGGATTTTACTTTTTTCTGTTTCTTTTTTTTCTTCCCAAATTGGTTTTCAAACCCCCGCAACAACTCTTCAATTTCAGTTCCCGTTAAAATTTCAGGGCACTTCCCAGTTTCAATTTCGCCGTTAAATCTTTTTTTATCTAGCCTCCATTTGTGTGTGGGTTCAAGGAATTTCCTATGGTGCATATAACACATCTTCCTGCTATGTTTTAAATAACTAGAAGATGTCTCGTAATGGCATACGGGACATGCGAATTTTCCCTTTGTGCTCCAACCCGACAACATGGCATACCCCGGGAAATCGCTAATTGTCCATAATACCCTTGCACGTAAAGTGAAATTCTTACCAGCTAAGGCATCATAAGTTTCGACACCAACATCCCATAGTTCCTTTAACTCCGCAATCAAGGGCTGCATGAACACATCGATACTGTTCCCGGGAGAATCGGGTCCAGATATTATTGTCGAGAGAATTAAATTCTCTTGTTTCATGCATAACCAAGGCGGGAGGTTGTAGTTGACCAATATAATCGGCCATGTACTATGACTCAAATTCATGGAACGATAGGGATTAAATCCATCTGCTGCTACACCGAGATTTATGTTACGGTTTTCTGTTGAAAACAGAGGACAATTGGAATCTAATGCCTTCTAAGCGAGTCCGTCAGCAGGATGTCTTAATTTCCCGTCTCTTTTTCGCCACATCATGCCAAGTCATTAGTTTCGAATAATCTTTGCACATGAATAACCTCTGCAGCCTTGGTTTTAGGGGAAAGTACCTCATTATTTTTGAAGGCACTTTGTGTATCAACTTATCTGGATCACTATTAGCAGCAGTTCCCTTCTTTTCTTGTACAACCCACCTCGAAGCGCCACAATTATCACACACTTCTTTATCACTATTTTCAGCCCAAAACAACATGCAATTGTTTGGGCATGCATGTATTTTTTGATAATCTAGTCCTAGATCCTTGATAATATTCTTTGCTGCAATAAAGGATTGAGGCAGGACAGCATTAGGGAATGCATCTTTCATCAACCCTAGCAGATCTCCGAAAGCAGATTCGGTAATTCCATGAACACACTTTAAATGATAAAGTCTGATCATGAAACTTAGTCGTGAAAATTTGGTGCATCCAGGGTACAATGGTTGTTTGCCTTCTCTAACATGACGATAAAATTTTGCAGCCTCTTTGTTTGGTCCTTGTTCACCCTCATTTACATTTTCGAACCCCTTTCCCGTACAATCAAACATATCATCTAAATTATCTTCGAAACCCTTCCCCGTTTCGCAATCCATAAAGTCATCTATATCACTTAATTTAGTATGTGCAACCTCACATATCCATTGTACGTGTACCAGCGAAGGTCCATTACAAATAAGATGGTCATAAATACTATCTCGACCTAACCATAGACGTTTGGCACATTTTCTGCAAGGGCACTGCATTTCATCCCCTTTTCCGAATATGGGGAAGCCCTTTTGTAGAAAACACTCTACGCCATCTAAATATTCCTGACTATATCTAGGAAAGTCTATCCAAAGAGTATATTCCTCATCCATTTGATCACTGTAACTTTGAGTCCCACCTTCCCAAAATAAGAACCCAAAAAAGGCCAAACACCAATTAGAATACATAGACCATTATGTATTTATTTATATGCAGCCTATCAGGTCATTATGTATTCTTTATATGCAGCCTATTATGTATAGCATTATAGTTAAAAAAAAACATCATATACTAGTCAATTTTATAATTAATAACAGATATATGGTATTAGTATTATACACAGACATACAACTCGGAATTCTAATTCTAATTTCAAAATTTGCATGGAATCTGTCACCTCAGACTGTCAATCTGCAACAAGCATACACATACAGTTCACGCATACAAAGTTTATACATAAAGAGAACTTACACAATATGGAGAAATTTATAAGCAGATAAAGCATACACAAGTTGTTATCCTCACACTCGTATTTTACAAGTGATAATACATACACTTCGAAACATGTGTTCATATAAAGAACTGGAAACACATATAATTTTGTAACAGATAGCCATCTAGATTATCATTTATACAAATACATTTCATGACATGTGTTCACAGAATTAAATAAAATACACACACACTTCAAACATACAAAGTTGGCTTGGAAAATTACCTTATAACGAAGTATAGATTATAAGATTGAGCGAAACTCGATTCCCGAATATATTTGCAGAGCTGCAGAACAAGAAGAAAAAAAATCAGATAAATAGTTGTTATCGATAATCATGCATATACACTTGATAAAGCATAAAATTTAAACAGATAAATAGTTGTTAACAATAATCAGGCATATACACTTGATAGAATGTATAAATAAAGGCCATGTATATGTATAATTCAACTCTCACATAGATATAATCATATAATTAACTAAGCAGGACAACAAGTATTACGAAAACAAATCACCAATCAAACAGATGAGATCATTAAGCACAGTACATATACATAACAAACAGATCAGTTCAAGTCAGTGTTCAAATTTCATGCAAGTAACTATTTTCTACTTTTCCGAGGTCGACATACAAGTCAATTACGAGTTGCTTTTACAAAATAATAAAAACTCTAATATTTTGCATATGAGACCCTCATACAAACCATTTCACTTGAAGTACCCAGAATCAATAAACACAAATATCAATAAACAAGACCCTAAGTGTAGTCCATCACCCAGCAAAATAAATACATGAACACAACAAAATATATATATGAACTATATATGAAACCAGGAATTAAATAAATACCGTACCTATGACCATTTCTTAACTCAGCCAACAAAATATATTATCAATGATATATTTGAAGTCATAAAGAGACCCTCATATATACATAGCAATCACAATAAACACAACATAACACTCTGTCTCTCACTCTCTCTGTCTCTCTCCCACACTCATTCTCTCCACCTCTAATTTGTCTCTCTCTCCCACACACACTCTCTCCCTCTCACTCTCTCTGTCTCTATCTGTCTCACTCTCTCTGTCTCTCTCTCTCCCACACTCACTCTTCACACCTCTTATCTGTCTCTCTCTACACACACTCACTCTCTCCCTCTATCCCCATCTCTCTCCCTCTCACTCTGTCTCCATCTGTCACTCTCTCCCACTCTCTCTCCCACACTCACTCTCTCCCTCTGTCACTATATCCCCATCTCTCCCCCTCTCACTCTCTCTCCCACCCTCTCTGTCTCTCTCACTCCCTCTCTCTCTATCTCTCTCTTTCAACATCCAAATCGAATCAAATATACTCAATTACATTCAACTACATACAAAAAACCCTAATTCGAAAGCCCTAATTTGAGTTACAAATAAAACAATAGAGAAACAACAATGGACTAAAACAAAATCAAAGGTTACCTTGATAATATCCCTAATTCGAAACCCTAATTTGAAAGCCCTAATTTCCAAGCTATAATTACCTGCATAATTAAAGAAAACAGTTAGTAAGAAGCTAAAAACAGTTAGTAAGGTTAAATGAAGCAAATAAGTAAGAGGTATGCTCCGATTTCAGCTTCTTCGGGCCGAACTCCGTGGATTTGAGCTTCTTCAGCGGAAACCCTAGTTTCGTACTTACTAATTGAGAGAGAAGTGAAGAAATGCAGGTTGAGCGGAGGTCGGAGTGAAGAAATGGAGATGGTGAGCTGGTGAGGTCGGAGTGAAGAAATGGAGATGGTGAGTTAGAGAAATGGAGATGGTCGGGTGAAAGGGGGGGCTTAGACAAAATTTTGGTTTTGTCGGGGTGGGGGGAAATGAAATATTCTGGGGTTAATTTCCCGCTTGAGTGAAATTAGATGTAATATTCAATTACTTAATTATATATAATATATCTCAATTAACTAGTTTATATTTTTAATATAAAAATAATATTTTTAAATGATTTATGTTTTAGTTTAATATATTTAGGAATTATTTAATATTAAATATTTCATTTTAAAATAATATTAAAGTAAAAAACTAATTAACGGGTACCGGGAATCTCTGTTGACCACTGTTTGACTACTATGAAATCTGATCAGACACATCTGAAAATTTTGAAGAAAAATCTCACAACACTGGAATCAATAGGTATCAGCATCCGTACGGTCGGATCGTTGAAAAAGAGTCGCAGAAATAATAGAATTACAATTCGTGCCAATCTGGCTACAGAGGAGCTCTGTTGACCACTGTTTGACTATTATGAAATCTGATCAGACACATCTGAAAATTTTGAAGAAAAATCCCACGACACTAGAATCAATAGTTATCAGCATCCGTACGGTCGGATCGTTGAAAAAGAGTCGCAGAAAAATACAATCACAGTTCGTGTCAATCTGGCTACAGAGAAGCTTTGTTGACCATTGTTTGACTATTATGAAATCTGATCAGACACATCTGAGAATTTTGAAGAAAAATCTCACGACACTGGAATCAATAGGTATCCGCATCCGTGCGGTCGGATCGTTGAAAAGAGTCGTAGAAAAAATAGAATCATCACAGTTCGTGCCAATCTGGCTACAGGGCAGCTCTGTTGACCACTGTTTGACTATTATGAAATCTGATCATGACACATCTGAAATTTTTGAAGAAAAATCTAACAACACTTGAATCTATAGGTTTTAGTATCCGTACGGTCGGATCTTTGAAAAAGAGTCGGAAAAAAATAGAATCACAAATCGGGCCAAACTAGCTATTGCGAACCTCGATCTGTTGACCACTGTTTGACTATCATAAAATCAGATCAGACAAATTTTAAATTTTTTACTAAAAATCACACCACACTGGAATTGATAGGTAGTATCATCCGTACAGTCGGATCGTTAAAAGAGGTAAGTGAAAAATTTAAAATAGCTAATATTGTGAAGGTAACACAATTTTATGATCAAACGCAACGCTAAGAACCAAATGCAACAGTTCACCTGCCACGGCATCACGCCACGTCAGCATTCGCGGGACCCACTGGTGGGACCCACTGCAACGTCATACTGACACGTCAGCCTTCTGGACCCACATGTGGGCCCCACTGCCACGTCAGCATGCCACGTCAGCATGCCACGTCAGCAGGGTGGGGCTCACATGTGGGGCCCACTGCCACGTCAGCATGCCACGTCACCAGTGTGGGACCCACATGTGGGGTCCACCTGCCACGTCATCATGCCACGTCAGGAAGGTGGGGCCCACTGCCACGTCAGCAAAGCCACGTCAGCAGCTGTGGGCCCACAAGTGGGTCCCACTGCCACGTCATCATGCCACGTCAGCATTGTGGGACCCACTGGTTGGCCCATTGCCACGTCAGCATGCCACGTCAGCTGTGTGGGGTCAACTGGTGGGACCCACCTGCCACGTCAGCATGCCACGTCACCATTGTGGGGCCCAGTCGTGGGGCCCACTGCCACGTCAGCGGATAATTGTTTAATATTATTATTTATTATTAATACTAAGCAACAGTAAATATAATAAAGCAACAGAAAATTGCTTGTTACATTAACGTGAGTCAATTGCAATAGTAGATTTATGTATAATGCAACACGATTGGATCACCGTTGCTGTTATCCAAAAATATCATAGCTAAGGCAACGCTGTGAGAGCAACGCTTTCAAAGACCATTGCATAAGCCCATCTATGGTGTAGTGTGAAGTTGGAAACAACTTGTAGCTTCATTCTAGACTCGTTTGAAGTGGAAAACAATTTGTAGCTTCATTTTCGGTTGTTTAAAATTAGAATCAACTGAAAGTTTCATTCTTGACTCGTTTGAGCCCGGAAACAACTTGTTGATTCATTATTGGCTGGATTGAAGTTGGAAACAACATCTAGCTTCATTCCAGACTCGTTTGAAGTTGAAAACAACTTGTAGCTTCATTTTCAGTTGTTTAAAATTAGAATCAACTTGTAGTTTCATTCTTGACTCGTTTGAGCCTGTAAACAACTTGTTGCTTCATTATTCGCTAGATTGAAGTTGGATGCAACTTGTAGCTTCATTCTAGACTCGTTTGAAGTTGAAAACAATTTGTACCTTCATTTTCGGTTGTTTAAAATTAGAATCAACATGTAGTTTCATTCTTGACTCGTTTGAGTCTGTAAACAACTTGTTGCTTCATTATTGGCTAGATCGAAGTTGGAAACAACTTGTAGCTTCATTCTAGACTCGTTTGAAGTTGAAACCAATTTGTAGCTTCATTTTCGGTTGTTTAAAATTAGAATCAACTTGTAGTTTCATTCTTGACTCGTTTGAGCCCGGAAACAACTTGTTACTTCATTATTGGCTGGATTGAAGTTGGAAACAAAATGTAGCTTCATTCCAGACTCGTTTGAAGTTGAAAACAACTTGTAGCTTCATTTCCAGTTGTTTAAAATTAGAATCAACTTGCAGTTTCATTCTTGACTCGTTTGAGCCTGTAAACAACATGTTGCTTCATTATTGGCTAGATCGAAGTTGGAAACAACTTGTAGCTTCATTCTAGACTCGTTTGAAGTTGAAAACAATTTGTAGTTTCATTCTTGACTCGTTTGAGCCCGGAAACAACTTGTTGCTTCATTATTGGCTGGATTGAAGTTGGAAACAACATGTAGCTTCATTCCAGACTCGTTTGAAGTGGAAAACAACTTGTAGCTTCATTCTTGACTCGTTTGAGCCCGGAAACAACTTGTTGCTTCATTATTGGATGGATTGAAGTTGGAAACGACTTGTAGCTTCATTCCAGACTCGTTTGAAGTTGAAAACAATTTGTAGTTTCATTCTTGACTCGTTTGAGCCCGGAAACAACTTGTTGCTTCATTATTGGATGGATTGAAGTTGGAAACGACTTGTAGCTTCATTCCAGACTCGTTTGAAGTTGAACACAACTTGTAGCTTCATTTTCGGTGGTTTAAAATTAGAATCAACTTGTAGTTTCATTCTTGACTCATTTGAGCCTGTAAACAACTTGTTGCTTCATTATTGGTTAGATTGAAGTTGGAAACAACTTGTAGCTTCATTCTAGACTCGTTTGAAGTGGAAAACAATTTGTAGCTTCATTTTCGGTTGTTTAAAATTAGAATCAACTTAAAGTTTCATTCTTGACTCGTTTGAGCCCGGAAACAACTTGTTGCTTCATTATTGGCTGGATTGAAGTTGGAAACAACATCTAGCTTCATTCCAGACTCGTTTGAAGTTGAAAACAACTTGTAGCTTCATTTTCAGTTGTTTAAAATTAGAATCAACTTGTAGTTTCATTCTTGACTCGTTTGATCCCGTAAACAACTTGTTGATTCATTATTGGCTAGATTGAAGTTGGATGCAACTTGTAGCTTCATTCTAGACTCGTTTGAAGTTGAAAACAATTTGTAGCTTCATTTTCGGTTGTTTAAAATTAGAATCAACTTTTAGTTTCATTCTTGACTCGTTTGAGCCTGTAAACAACTTGTTGCTTCATTATTGGCTAGATTGAAGTTGGATACAACTTGTATCTTCATTCTAGACTCGTTTGAAGTTGAAACCAATTTATAGCTTCATTTTCGGTTGTTTAAAATTAGAATCAACTTGTAGTTTCATTCTTGACTCGTTTGAGCCCGGAAACAACTTTTAGCTTCATTATTGGCTGGATTGAAGTTGGAAACAACATGTAGCTTCATTCCAGACTCGTTTGAAGTTGAAAACAACTTGTAGCTTCATTTTCAGTTGTTTAAAATTAGAATCAACTTGCAGTTTCATTCTTGACTCGTTTGAGCCTGTAAACAACATGTTGCTTCATTATTGGCTAGATCGAAGTTGGAAACAACTTGTAGCTTCATTCTAGACTCGTTTGAAGTTGAAAACAATTTGTAGTTTCATTCTTGACACGTTTGAGCCCGGAAACAACTTCTTGTTTCATTATTGGCTGGATTGAAGTTGGAAACGACTTGTAGCTTCATTCCAGACTCGTTTGAAGTTGAACACAACTTGTAGCTTCATTTTCGGTTGTTTAAAATTACAATCAACTTGTAGTTTCATTCTTGACTCGTTTGAGCCTGTAAACAACTTGTTGCTTCATTATTGGCTAGATTGAAGTTGGATGCAACTTGTAGCTTCATTCGAGACTCGTTTGAAGTTGAAAACAATTTGTAACTTCATTTTCGGTTGTTTAAATTAGAATCAACTTGTAGTTTCATTCTTGACTCGTTTGAGCCTGTAAACAACTTGTTGCTTCATTATTGGCTAGATTGAAGAGTGATACAACTTGTAGCTTCATTCTAGACTCGTTTGAAGTTGAAACCAATTTGAAGCTTCATTTTCGGTTGTTTAAAATTAGAATCAACTTGTAGTTTTATTCTTGACTCGTTTGAGCCCGGAAACAACTTGTTGCTTCATTATTGGCTGGATTGAAGTTGGAAACAAAATGTAGATTCATTCCAGACTCGTTTGAAGTTGAAAACAACTTGTAGCTTCATTTCCAGTTGTTTAAAATTGGAATCAACTTGCAGTTTCATTCTTGACTCGTTTGAGCCTGTAAACAACATGTTGCTTCATTATTGGCTAGATCGAAGTTGGAAACAACTTGTAGCTTCATTCTAGACTCGTTTGAAGTTGAAAACAATTTGTAGTTTCATTCTTGACTCGTTTGAGACCGGAAACAACTTGTTGCTTCATTATTGGCTGGATTGAAGTTGGAAACAACATGTAGCTTCATTCCAGACTCGTTTGAAATTGAAAACAACTTGTAGCTTCATTCTTGACTCGTTTGAGCCCGGAAACAACTTGTTGCTTCATTATTGGATGGATTGAAGTTGGAAACGACTTGTAGCTTCATTCCAGACTCGTTTGAAGTTGAAAACAATTTGTAGTTTCATTCTTGACTCGTTTGAGCCCGGAAACAACTTGTTGCTTCATTATTGGATGGATTGAAGTTGGAAACGACTTGTAGCTTCATTCCAGACTCGTTTGAAGTTGAAAACAATTTGTAGTTTCATTCTTGACTCGTTTGAGCCCGGAAACAACTTGTTGCTTCATTATTGGATGGATTGAAGTTGGAAACGACTTGTAGCTTCATTCCAGACTCGTTTGAAGTTGAACACAACTTGTGGCTTCATTTTCGGTGGTTTAAAATTAGAATCAACTTGTAGTTTCATTCTTGACTCCTTTGAGCCTGTAAACAACTTGTTGCTTCATTATTGGTTAGATTGAAGTTGGAAACAACTTGTAGCTTCATTCTAGACTCGTTTGAAGTGGAAAACAATTTGTAGCTTCATTTTCGGTTGTTTAAAATTAGAATCAACTTAAAGTTTCATTCTTGACTCGTTTGAGCCCGGAAACAACTTGTTGCTTCATTATTGGCTGGATTGAAGTTGGAAACAACATCTAGCTTCATTCCAGACTCGTTTGAAGTTGAAAACAACTTGTAGCTTCATTTTCAGTTGTTTAAAATTAGAATCAAATTGTAGTTTCATTCTTGACTCGTTTGAGCCTGTATACAACTTGTTGCTTCATTATTCGCTAGATTGAAGTTGGATGCAACTTGTAGCTTCATTCTAGACTCGTTTGAAGTTGAAAACAATTTGTAACTTCATTTTCGGTTGTTTAAAATTAGAATCAACTTGTAGTTTCATTCTTTACTCGTTTGAGCCTGTAAACAACTTGTTGCTTCATTATTGGCTAGATCGAAGTTGGAAACAACTTGTAGCTTCATTCTAGACTCGTTTGAAGTTGAAACCAATTTGTAGCTTCATTTTCTGTTGTTTAAAATTAGAATCAACTTGTAGTTTCATTCTTGACTCGTTTGAGCCCGGAAACAACTTGTTGCTTCATTATTGGCTGGATTGAAGTTGGAAACAAAATGTAGCTTCATTCCAGACTCGTTTGAAGTTGAAAACAACTTGTAGCTTCATTTCCAGTTGTTTAAAATTAGAATCAACTTGCAGTTTCATTCTTGACTCGTTTGAGCCTGTAAACAACATGTTGCTTCATTATTGGCTAGATCGAAGTTGGAAACAACTTGTAGCTTCATTCTAGACTCGTTTGAAGTTGAAAACAATTTGTAGTTTCATTCTTGACTCGTTTGAGCCCGGAAACAACTTGTTGCTTCATTATTGGCTGGATTGAAGTTGGAAACAACATGTAGCTTCATTCCAGACTCGTTTGAAGTTGAAAACAACTTGTAGCTTCATTCTTGACTCGTTTGAGCCCGGAAACAACTTGTTGCTTCATTATTTAATGGATTGAAGTTGGAAACGACTTGTAGCTTCATTCCAGACTCGTTTGAAGTTGAAAACAATTTGTAGTTTCATTCTTGACTCGTTTGAGCCTGGAAACAACTTGTTGCTTCATTATTGGATGGATTGAAGTTGGAAACGACTTGTAGCTTCATTCCAGACTCGTTTGAAGTTGAACACAACTTGTAGCTTCATTTTCGGTGGTTTAAAATTAGAATCAACTTGTAGTTTCATTCTTGACTAATTTGAGCCTGTAAACAACTTGTTGCTTCATTATTGGTTAGATTGAAGTTGGAAACAACTTGTAGCTTCATTCTAGACTCGTTTGAAATGGAAAACAATTTGTAGCTTCATTTTCGGTTGTTTAAAATTAGAATCAACTTAAAGTTTTATTCTTGACTCGTTTGAGCCCGGAAACAACTTGTTGCTTCATTATTGGCTGGATTGAAGTTGGAAACAACATCTAGCTTCATTCCAGACTCGTTTGAAGTTGAAAACAACTTGTAGCTTCATTTTCAGTTGTTTAAAATTAGAATCAACTTGTAGTTTCATTCTTGACTCGTTTGATCCTGTAAACAACTTGTTGATTCATTATTGGCTAGATTGA
Source organism: Daucus carota subsp. sativus (assembly GCF_001625215.2). Taxonomy (NCBI): domain Eukaryota; kingdom Viridiplantae; phylum Streptophyta; class Magnoliopsida; order Apiales; family Apiaceae; genus Daucus; species Daucus carota. The sequence goes on from NC_030382.2 coordinate 21,044,348, forward strand.
AGTTGGATGCAACTTGTAGCTTCATTATAGACTCGTTTGAAGTTGAAAACAATTTGTAGCTTCATTTTCGGTTGTTTAAAATTAGAATCAACTTTTAGTTTCATTCTTGACTCGTTTGAGCCTGTAAACAACTTGTTGCTTCATTATTGGCTAGATTGAAGTTGGATACAACTTGTAGCTTCATTCTAGACTCGTTTGAAGTTGAAACCAATTTGTAGCTTCATTTTCGGTTGTTTAAAATTAGAATCAACTTGTAGTTTCATTCTTGACTCGTTTGAGCCCGGAAACAACTTGTTGCTTCATTATTGGCTGGATTGAAGTTGGAAACAACATGTAGCTTCATTCCAGACTCGTTTGAAGTTGAAAACAACTTGTAGCTTCATTTTCAGTTGTTTAAAATTAGATTCAACTTGCAGTTTCATTCTTGACTCGTTTGAGCCTGTAAACAACATATTGCTTCATTATTGGCTAGATCGAAGTTGGAAACAACTTGTAGCTTCATTCTAGACTCGTTTGAAGTTGAAAACAATTTGTAGTTTCATTCTTGACTCGTTTGAGCCCGGAAACAACTTGTTGCTTCATTATTGGCTGGATTGAAGTTGGAAACAACATGTAGCTTCATTCCAGACTCGTTTGAAGTTGAAAACAACTTGTAGCTTCATTCTTGACTCGTTTGAGCCCGGAAACAACTTGTTGCTTCATTATTGGATGGATTGAAGTTGGAAACGACTTGTAGCTTCATTCCAGACTCGTTTGAAGTTGAACACAACTTGTAGCTTCATTTTCGGTGGTTTAAAATTAGAATCAACTTGTAGTTTCATTCTTGACTCATTTGAGCCTGTAAACAACTTGTTGCTTCATTATTGGTTAGATTGAAGTTGGAAACAACTTGTAGCTTCATTCTAGACTCGTTTGAAGTGGAAAACAATTTGTAGCTTCATTTTCGGTTGTTTAAAATTAGAATCAACTTAAAGTTTCATTCTTGACTCGTTTGAGCCCGGAAACAACTTGTTGCTTCATTATTGGCTGGATTGAAGTTGGAAACAACATCTAGCTTCATTCCAGACTCGTTTGAAGTTGAAAATAACTTGTAGCTTCATTTTCAGTTGTTTAAAATTAGAATCAACTTGTAGTTTCCTTCTTGACTCGTTTGAGCCTGTAAACAACTTGTTGCTTCATTATTCGCTAGATTGAAGTTGGATGCAACTTGTAGCTTCATTCTAGACTCGTTTGAAGTTGAAAACAATTTGTAACTTCATTTTCGGTTGTTTAAAATTAGAATTAACATGTAGTTTCATTCTTGACTCGTTTGAGCCTGTAAACAACTTGTTGCTTCATTATTGGCTAGATCGAAGTTGGAAACAACTTGTAGCTTCATTCTAGACTCGTTTGAAGTTGAAACCAATTTGTAGCTTCATTTTCGGTTGTTTAAAATTAGAATCAACTTGTAGTTTCATTCTTGACTCGTTTGAGCCCGGAAACAACTTGTTGCTTCATTATTGGCTGGATTGAAGTTAGAAACAAAATGTAGCTTCATTCCAGACTCGTTTGAAGTTGAAAACAACTTGTAGCTTCATTTCCAGTTGTTTAAAATTAGAATCAACTTGCAGTTTCATTCTTGACTCGTTTGAGCCTGTAAACAACATGTTGCTTCATTATTGGCTAGATCGAAGTTGGAAACAACTTGTAGCTTCATTCTAGACTCGTTTGAAGTTGAAAACAAAACAACTTGTAGCTTCATTCTTGACTCGTTTGAGCCCGGAAACAACTTGTTGCTTCATTATTGGATGGATTGAAGTTGGAAACGACTTGTAGCTTCATTCCAGACTCGTTTGAAGTTGAAAACAATTTGTAGTTTCATTCTTGACTCGTTTGAGCCCGGAAACAACTTGTTGCTTCATTATTGGATAGATTGAAGTTGGAAACGACTTGTAGCTTCATTCCAGACTCGTTTGAAGTTGAACACAACTTGTAGCTTCATTTTCGGTGGTTTAAAATTAGAATCAACTTGTAGTTTCATTCTTGACTCATTTGAGCCTGTAAACAACTTGTTGCTTCATTATTGGTTAGATTGAAGTTGGAAACAACTTGTAGCTTCATTCTAGACTCGTTTGAAGTGGAAAACAATTTGTAGCTTCATTTTCGGTTGTTTAAAATTAGAATCAACTTAAAGTTTCATTCTTGACTCGTTTGAGCCCGGAAACAACTTGTTGTTTCATTATTGGCTGGATTGAAGTTGGAAACAACATCTAGCTTCATTCCAGACTCGTTTGAAGTTGAAAACAACTTGTAGCTTCATTTTCAGTTGTTTAAAATTAGAATCAACTTGTAGTTTCATTCTTGACTCGTTTGATCCTGTAAACAACTTGTTGATTCATTATTGGCTAGATTGAAGTTGGATGCAACTTGTAGCTTCATTCTAGACTCGTTTGAAGTTGAAAACAATTTGTAGCTTCATTTTCGGTTGTTTAAAATTAGAATCAACTTTTAGTTTCATTCTTGACTCGTTTGAGCCTGTAAACAACTTGTTGCTTCATTATTGGCCAGATTGAAGTTGGATACAACTTGTAGCTTCATTCTAGACTCGTTTGAAGTTGAAACCAATTTGTAGCTTCATTTTCGGTTGTTTAAAATTAGAATCAACTTGTAGTTTCATTCTTGACTCGTTTGAGCCCGGAAACAACTTGTTGCTTCATTATTGGCTGGATTGAAGTTGGAAACAACGTGTAGCTTCATTCCAGACTCGTTTGAAGTTGAAAACAACTTGTAGCTTCATTTTCAGTTGTTTAAAATTAGAATCAACTTGTAGTTTCATTCTTGACTCGTTTGAGCCTGTAAACAACATATTGCTTCATTATTGGCTAGATCGAAGTTGGAAACAACTTGTAGCTTCATTCTAGACTCGTTTGAAGTTTAAAACAATTTGTAGTTTCATTCTTGACTCGTTTGAGCCCGGAAACAACTTCTTGTTTCATTATTGGCTGGATTGAAGATGGAAACGGCTTGTAGCTTCATTCCAGACTCCTTTGAAGTTGAATACAACTTGTCGCTTCATTTTCAGTTGTTTAAAATTAGAATCAACTTGTAGTTTCATTCTTGACTCGTTTCAGCCTGTAAACAACTTGTTGCTTCATTATTGGCTAGATCGAAGTTGGAAACAACTTGTAGCTTTATTCTAGACTCGTTTGAAGTTGAAAACAATTTGTAGTTTCATTCTTGACTCGTTTGAGCCCGGAAACAACTTGTTGTTTCATTATTGGCTGGATTGAAGTTGGAAACGACTTGTAGCTTCATTCCAGACTCGTTTGATGTTGAACACAACTTGTAGCTTCATTTTCGGTTGTTTAAAATTAGAATCAACTTGTAGTTTCATTCTTGACTCGTTTGAGCCTATAAACAACTTGTTGCTTCATTATTGGCTAGATTGAAGTTGGATGCAACTTGTAGCTTCATTCTAGACTCGTTTGAAGTTGAAAACAATTTGTAGCTTCATTTTCGGTTGTTTAAAATTAGAATCAACTTGTAGTTTCATTCTTGACTCGTTTGAGCCCGGAAACACTTGTTTGCTTCATTATTGGCTGGATTGAAGTTGGAAACACATGAAGCTTCATTCCAGACCGTTTGAAGTTGAAAACAACTTGTAGCTTCATTTTCAGTTGTTTAAAATTAGAATTAACTTGCAGTTTCATTCTTGACTCGTTTGACCTGTAAACAACATGTTGCTTCATTATTGGCTAGATCGAAGTTGGAAACAACTTGTAGCCTTCATCTAGACTCGTTTGAAGTTGAAAACAATGTAGTTTCATTCTTGACTCGTTTGAGCCCGGAAAACAACTTCTTGTTTCATTATTGGCTGGTTGAAGTTGGAAACGCTTGTACTTCATTCCAGACTCCTTTGAAGTTGAACACAACTTGTAGCTTCATTTCGGTTGTTTAAAATTAGAATCAACTTGTAGTTTCATTGTTTGACTCGTTTGAGCCTGTAAACAACTTGTTGCTTCATTATGGCAGATTGAAGTTGGATCAACATGTAGCTTCATTCTAGACTCGTTTGAAGTTGAAAACAATTGTAGCTTCATTTCGGTTTTTAAAATAGAATCAACTGTAGTTTTCATTCTTGACTCGTTGAGCCTCGGAAACAACTTGTTGTTTCATATTGGCTAGATTGAAGTGGAACCAACTTGTAGCTTCATTCCCAACTCGTTGGAAGTTGAAAACAACTTGTAGCTTCATTTTCGGTGTTTTAAAATTAGAATCAACTTTAGTTCATTCTTGACTTGTTTCACACAGCTGTAAACAACTTGTTGCTTCATTATGTGGCTAGATAGAGTTGGAAACAACTTGTGCTTCATTCTAGACTCGTTTGAAGTTGAAAACATTTGTAGTTACATTCTGACCGTTTGAGCCCGGAAACAACTTGTTGTTCATTATTGGCTGGATTGAAGTTGGAAACGACTTGTAGCTCATTCCATCCGACTCGTTGAAGTTGAACACAACTTGTAGCTTCATTTTTTCGGTGTTTAAAATTAGAACAACTTGTAGTTTCATTTTGACTCGTTTGAGCCTGTAACAAATTGTTGCTTCATTATTGGTTAGATTGAAGTTGGAAACAACTTGGAGCTTCATTCTAGACCGTTTGAAGTGGAAAACAATTTGTAGCTTCATTTTCGGTTGTTTAAAATTAGATACAACTTGTAGTTTCATTCTTGACTCGTTTTAGCCCAAAAAAAACTTGGCTTCATTATTGGATGGATTGAAGTTGGAAACAACATCTAGCTTCATTCCAGACTCGTTTGAAGTTGAAAACAACTTGTAGCTTCATTTTCAGGATTTTAAAATTAGAATCAACTTGTAGTTCATTCTTGACTCGTTTGATCCTGTAAACAACTTGTTGATCATTATTGGCTAGATTGAAGTTGGAAACAACTTGTAGCTTCATTCTAGACTCGTTTTGTCTCTCTCTCTCTCTCTCGCTCTCTCTCGCTCTCTCGAGCTCTCTCCTCTCTCTCGCTCTCTCTGCGCTCTCTCTCTCTCTCTCTCTCGCTCTCTCTCTCTCTCCCTCTCTCTCTCTCTCTCTCTCTCTCTCTCTCTCTCTCTCTCTCTCTCTCTCTCTCTCTCTCTCTCTCTCTCTCTCTCTCTCTCTCTCTCTCTCTCTCTCTCTCTCTCTCTCTCTCTCTCTCTCTCTCTCTCTCTCTCTCTCAGATATATAAATATCATTAAGTTATATATAATTATTTAATCATTTTTTTTTTAAAATAACAAAGAGAAAATGAAATATTTTCAAGTAATAAATAATGTAACTATAACATATTTACAATGGTCAGAAATACCTTACAAAATGGTTATAATACCATCTATAATAGAATTTTAGATAATAAATTATATTGTTTTTGAGTTTGGAATTAATTTTAATATTCCGAAAAGTAGGGATGTTAGTTTCACAAGCTAAGCACTTGGCTTCATCTCTACATAATAAAATGCCTACGTTTGAATTCATATCCCAAGTTTGGAAAGCCCCTCTAGACAAAAAGAGTTGGACTTCTGAATTTCTACTTTTTGGTGCAAAACATGAAGATCTATTTTAAAAGATTTATATTTGTGGTATAGAGATATAGAATGGTATAAAGGATTATGATTAATTTAGAAGTAAGATTTAAAAAGGTAATCATAGATTTATGAAAATTCTTTCGAATAAATTTATGATAATATTTAGAAAAAGGAAAGGATTAAGATTATTTAACTCGGATTTTAATGGATTGGTAATAATCCATATATTTTAATGGATTATATCTGATTTTGATTTTATGCGGATTTTTGAATACTCAAAATCTCAAAAATCATGATGGAATTTCAAACACTATAAGATAGCCCGAACAATCTCATAAAATTCATGTTTTCTAAGTATAATTAAAATTATAATAGAATATAACTAGATTTTATTGGATATAATAAGATCCCAATTGACTAACCCCAAGATTTAGATGCAATTTTAAAAATTCGAATTAAATATACCAGGATTATGAATGATTTTTTCTTAATCTCAACTGAATAACCCTATTTAATTCTAAAAGTAAGATTTGTAGAAGGAAATTAAAGATTTGGGAAGCATTTTTGAAATAATTTTAAAGATAATGTTTAGGAAAAAGAATAAAAGATTAAGGGGGTGTATTAAGATGAAAGAAAGTTGTTTTTTCTATTGAGACATTTTTCCACCAGTTTTCAATTTTAGATTAAGTGATTTTGTTATTTTTTGCTTAATATATATTCAGTTTATTTCATTTGAGTCGAATTATAAATTTTGACGAGGTCCTATTATGGACCACTTTATATATTGACAACTTTTCTCCAAAATAGAAATTTTTTTAATTAATTTTAGACCGCATATTCAATTAAGAATTTAAATGTACAAGAGTAATTTATATTTTTTGCCACTAAATGTAAAAGAATATTGGACGTATTTAATTGGGATTCTATATTATGCTACAAAATCTACCCGTATTCATTAAGGATTTTAAATTTTCCTTAAAAATTTATGATATTTAGTTGAGATTATTTTAAATCCATCAAAATCTGTTGGTGAAATTATACAATATATTTTAAGATTTTTAAAATCGTTATACTTAAATCCTAAAGAATCTGCCATATTTTATCAAAAAACCATACAAACTCAAATCAGATACAATTTCTTAAAATTCATAGATTAAAAATAATCTATGAAATCCTACTTGAATACACCCTCTTAATACTGCACCCTTAAGATGTTGGTGTGCCAACTGCACCCAATGCCAACTTTATTTTTTGGCATTTGTCTTTATTAAGTATGCCAAGAGTTTCACCGGAGCCCCATACACGTCCAACGGAAATACCGTGAAACCTCAACGAATAACAGGTATATAACCTAGGTCTCCCCTGGTTATAATCCAATTCATTGCCTCATTTTCGACAAGGCCAAACACGATATGTGATGCTACTGGATCACTCCAACTTTCCTGGACTAGTAGCTGAAATTACACACCTAGAGGGGGGGTGAATAGGTGTTATGGCTAATATACCCGATTTTTATAAGTTACCGAATAATTAATCTGTCAATGACAGCCTGCTGTTAATTTTCAGAGTAAACAGTTAGCCTGCTAATAAGATAAATGCAATGCAGATAATGTAAAGCAGTATGCTAGCAACACCAAGAATTTTAGCCAGGTTCGACCCCTAACCCTAATGGTCTACGTCCTGGTCCCCTACCAACTAGTAAGAGATTATATTATTAATCAAGAAATATCAACGATTACAAGATTCAATAATATAACTCCCTTTCTCCCTTGTTCCTGTTATCAGCCTGCTGAAACCCCTGAACCACGAACCAAAAGCCTACCAAGACCTATACTTCCCAAGTATATTCTCCTAGCTAACTAGTTCCCTTGTTCCCTTGTTTCACAAGCTGGATACACAGCAACAAAACATTACACCTTGAACAATACAATGAATAAGTGTAATACAACCGAAACTATGAACTCTCAATATAGATATATATACGAATATAAGCACTAGAGCTCAATAAAAGATTTAGCAATGTAAAGAGTTGTATTTCCGAAAGCTTAGTGTGTTCTCCTTGTTCTCTACCGAAAATGAAAGCACACACAAATTTATATACATCATACCAACGGTCATAATCCAACAAATTTTCCAACGATCTTGGTAACAACCTCACGTTTAAATTTGATTTGAATAATGAAATTGGATGACATAAGTTTACTGAGTAAAAGATAAATCACGTTTGAGATCATCTCAGTAAAGTATTTAAAAATAAAACCCGTTTGAAACAAAATAGGAGTTTGTTAAAGATAAGATTCTTTTGAGATAAAATCTCCTATTGGAAAACGTTTTTGAATGAAACTCTTTATAAAACTGAGCTTTAATATTTATATAAGATATATACAAATATTAGAATCCTTACAAAGTCGTTTCCTATTAAATCTCCTTGAAAATAGACTTTGATCTTTATCCGATTGTTTCCCTGTTCACGCTGTAAGCCTGCTGATAGCTTGTAAATATTCCTGTAAGCTTGCTGACAGCTATAATCATGCTAACATCCTGAAATACTGTTAGTCCGCATAAACAACCTTTGATAGAATGCTTACACATATCAGTTTCATGTTATTAGCTTGCTGTTAGTGTTATCATCAAAACCTTGAGAGTATCAATCTCCCCCTTTTTGATGATTACACTATATTAGGAAAAGTAATAAACTCCCCCTAAATATAGCAATCTAATATCACTAAACTTTCACACATATCACAGAGAATAAAATCTAACAAATATATCTATTTCACAGATATGCAAAATTTAACACAGAAACAATTAATCAAACCAAATTGCATAGATATTTCAAATAATCCTAACCAGGATAAACCACCTGGTATCCATAAATATTATCCAACAAACCAACTTAAACAACTTAACTCAGGATAAACCACCTGAGATCACCAAATTCAAATCCAAACAAACCAACACAAAAACTTAGTCTTAGAGCTTAAAGCAAGCAAGCAAATGAAACTTAGGGCCAATAAAGTACTTAAGCAGATAAACACAAACTTAAGTAAAGTCTTATTTTCCTAATTTCCTCCCCCTTAATCATTAAAAAGGTTGAGAAAATCAAGTTCCAGCCTTGTCCTGATCATCCTTCTCCGCCGCAAATTTCTTGGCAAGCTCAGCAGCAATAAGATTTTCAGCCAGCAGCGCATTCCCAGCATCAGCATACTTGGAATCAGTTCCAGCAGCTTCCTTCAATGCATCCAAAGCTGTCCTTGGCCTTGGGCTATCTGTGGCATCATCTTCTGAAGTGAAGGTGAACTTGACATCAGACGAACCCCCAGAACTGAACATACGCTTGCGAAGCTCATAAGCAATACTCCCGGAGCTGCATTTTTCCGGAGAGTTCCCAGTTTTTCCACCAAACATAATATCCTTCCAGAATTGATACTGGTTGGACAATTCTTCCATCTGTTCAGAGAGCTGCTTTTGACCATCCACCAGCTGCTTGTGATTAGAACGAATCTCTTCCATATAGTCATGAATCTCTTGAGCAGAGATTCCCAGATCAACCACATTGACAGATTGTGATGGAGGTGGAGGTGGAGGAACCTCAACCACAACCAGATTCCCATCCTTATCCAGCTTCAGACTTGATTGAGTTAGGAATTTCATATCAAGAAATTCCTTAGCAGTTACAGTGTCCTCATCAACAAATGACACTTCAAACCATTCAAACACTCTTGTCAACAACAACCCATAAGGTAAGCCACCAGAAGACTTACCCTCCACAGAATCCATCATATTTTTCAGAATCAAATCAGGTAGATCAAATTTCCTACCAGCCATTATCATCGAAACAACCACAATATCTTGCGAAGATAAATTAGACCTAGTACCAAGTCTAGGACTGACATTCTCAATAGACAGCTTAAACAAAGCTTGTGCAAGGGGAAGTAGTTGAGTAGTCGAAGGAAACGCATTCTCAGAAACAATTTCAGACCCAGTGATTAATTTTAACTGATCTTTGTGAGAAAAACCCTCAATGTCCTTAGGTCCTCGTTTAGTGTGTATAGACACAGTAGATGGTGGTATTTTCAAGATCGCACCCAAAAACATAGACGACAAACATATCTTGACATCCGAGACAAACGACACATATTGATCTGACCCAACCAGTTGAAGGTTTGCATAAAACTCACGCACTAAAGCAGGATAACAAGTTTTAGGCAAATCAACTAAGAAAGATTGAAACCCTAGATCCTCAAACAACTTGACAATGCCACAAGTAAAGAAAGTTTTGCCGGAAATAGGCTTACCCAAGATAACTTTCCGACCGGCGAGTCTGCGAACAGCAAGAACTTCCGATTTGACCTTCTTCTGACCCGATTCAATTCCAGTATCACCGCGATTGACCCCAGACAACTCATCACCGCTGTGCACAGTGACCAACTCATCATCATCCTCATCAATTAGCTTTCTCTTTTGGGAAATCGAAGAGGGCTGTGGGGTGTGGGCTTTGACGTTAGCTCTCGTCTTCTTCCTCATTGCGACACGGAGACCGATTGAGGCTATGGTGAGTACGAAGAGTTTTCGGAGAAGTAGCGATAAAACCCTAGCTTCTCGAGGAGGGTTGTATATGTAGTTGAAGAGGCGTGGAGTGAGTAGAGATTTTAAAACTCTTTTAACAATTATCAGGGGAGTAGTTTTAGGAATAAAATTAAACGAAGTAAAACTCCTAAAATAATTCATGTTAATCTTTTAGCTCCCGAACAATTTAAAACATCTAATAACCACTTATCACTTATCACATCTATATATATACTTAGTGTAACTAATTTGAATTTTAAACTTATCATAAATTACACAGATAAGCACAAAGTCACGTATCAAAATTCAACACAAAAATTCATCAGTCTAAGCACATAACGGTAATATCATTTATGTACACATAAATCAATTTAACACTTAAACTGACCGGCATGCAAAATAAATAAAAATTATATAAAATGCTAGGAGTAAGCTGATAGTACCCGGACCATGTTTAAGAGCCTGCTGACTGCACATCACACATACCCAATTCCCTTCTCAGCACGACATAACGTTCTTCAGGTAGAGGCTTTGTGAAGATGTCAGCTAGCTGATCTGCTGTAGCCACAAAAATTAGCTTGACAGCACCCTTTGCAACATTATCTCTCAGAAAATGATGTCTAACATCAATGTGCTTTGTCCTTGAATGATTGACTGGATTTTCTGAAATGTTGATTGTACTTGTGTTGTCACAAAAGATTGGAGTTTGCTTGCATTTGATTCCAAAGTCCTTCAATTGTTGTCTCATCCATAGCATTTGAGAGCAACAGCTACCAGCTGCTAAATACTCCCTCTCAGCCGTAGATAGAGCAACTGAAGTTTGCTTCTTGCTTAACCAAGAAACTAAGCTTTGACCCAAAAATGCACAAACACCACTTGTACTTTTTCTATCAGTTTGACTACCTGCATAATCTGCATCACTATACCCAACAAGATCAAAAGCATTTGTGATAGGATAGAATAAACCCAAAGTAATGGTTCCACTTAAATATTTAAATATTCTTTTAACAGCTTGTAAGTGAGAATCCTTTGGTTTTGCTTGAAATCTAGCACAAACACAAACACTATACATAATATCAGGTCTAGAGGCTGTAAGATAAAGTAAACTACCAATCATACCTCTATACATTCGAATATCAACATCTTTACCATTTTCATCTGCTGTCAGCTTGCTGACAACGCTCATCGGTGTTGATTTAGCCTTGATATTCTCATATCCAAATCTTTTGAGTAGATTCTTGATGTACTTGGATTGATGCACATAAATTCCTTCCGCAGTTTGCTTAATTTGGAGTCCCAAGAAATAATTGAGCTCTCCCATCATGCTCATGTCAAACTCACTATGCATGAACTTTGAAAACCACTTACACAAAGAATCATTAGTAGATCCAAATATAATATCATCTACATATATTTGAACAACTAATATATCTTGACCTTTAAAGATAGTAAATAAATTAGGATCAATTTTACCTCTAATGAAACCATTTTTGATCAAAAATTCACTTAACCTTTCATACCATGATCGAGGTGCTTGCCTTAACCCATATAGTGCCTTCTTGAGCTTGTAGACACGGTTGGGAGACTTTTCATCCTCGAATCCTGGTGGTTGCTTGACATAGACTTCTTCCTTTAGATATCCATTTAAGAATGCACTTTTGACGTCCATTTGATGTAGCTTGAACTTCTTGTAGCATGCAAAAGACAATAGCATCCTAATAGATTCCAATCTTGCAACCGGAGCATAAGTTTGATCAAAATCAATCCCTTCTTGTTGATTGTATCCTTGTGCAACAAGTCTAGCTTTGTTCCGAGTGATAGTACCAAATTCATCAACTTTATTCTTGAACACCCATTTGGTTCCAACAATTGAAGCATCCTCTGGTGGATCTACAAGTTCCCAAACATCACACCTTTCAAATTGGTTGAGTTCTTCTTGCATTGCCATGATCCAGTTTTCATCTTGTAAAGCTTCTTGAACATTCTTTGGTTCCTCTTGAGCTATGAAGGCAGCATAAGCACAAATGTTGGCTTGAGCTTTCCTTGTCTTGATTCCAGCTGATTTATCTCCAATGATCAACTGAGGAGGATGATTCTTCACTGTTCTAGTTGATTTTGGTAGATTGTGTTGAGCTATGACCTCTTCATTCCTTGTAGACTGCCTAGGAGGGGTCTGATCAACAACATTTTGGCTTGCTGATGAAGTTTGACCTCTGGATTCATCCAATGTAAGCTTTGACATCTTATCTAAGGTTTCTTCAAGAGATGGAGTGGATTCAGTAGCTTTATTGCCTTCTGAAGTTGTGGCAGTTGACTTGTCAGCTTGCTGATTTCCAGTTTCCTGCACTGTCAGCTTGCTGATAGTACCTGTACCTGCACATTCTTCCTCATCCCTTGCAAGATCATCAGTAGACTCTTGAAATGAAACATCAATAGACTCTTCAACAGTATGTTTAGCAAGATTATACACTCTATAAGCACGACTTGTTAAAGAATAACCAAAAAATATAGCTTCATAAGATTTAGAATCGAATTTACCATCCCTATCAATGGTTTTGAGTACGAAGCACTTAGATCCAAAAACCTTGAAATAGCTGATGTTAGGCTTCTTTTTCCTTAGCAATTCATAAGGAGTCCTGTTGAGAATTGACCTGATAAGCACTCTGTTAAGAACATAGCTTGCTGTGTTGACAGCTTCTGCCCAAAAACTTCTTGGCAGCTTGCTCTCCTGCAGCAATGTCCTAGCTGTTTCTTGTAAGGACCTGTTCTTACGCTCTACAACTCCATTTTGCTGAGGTGTACGAGGTCCTGAGAACTCATGTGTGATTCCTCTTTCTTCACAATAAGTAATGAAGTCTTTTTGGAATTCCCCACCATGATCACTTCGAATACCTACAAGTCTTGTATCTAGCTTGTTCTCAAGCAACTTGATTAGCTTCTCAAATTCACTAAAAGCACAATCTTTAGTACGCAAGAATAATACCCAAGTGAATCTAGAATAATCATCAACAATAACAAAGGCATATTGTTTACCTCCAATACTCTTATAAGCTTCGGGACCAAAAAGATCCAAGTGAAGAAGCTCTAAAGGTTTAGAAGTAGATACCATTTTCTTTGCCTTATGTGGAGCCCTTGTTTGCTTTCCTAATTGACAAGCAGAACATGTCTCCATCTTGACATACTTAAGCTTTGGTAGTCCTCGAACAAGCTTCTTTGCTGACAGCTTGCTGAGATGATCCATATGAGCATGTCCAAGCCTTCTATGCCAAATTTCTGGATTATTATCCACAGCTGCTAAACAAACACCTGCCTCCTGTTCTTCAAAGTTCAAAACATATATATTTCCTTCTCGTTTTGCAACTAGAGGAGTTTTGTTAGCACCAACAAGTATAGTACATTCATCCTTACCAAAGTTAACAATATGACCATCATCAAATAACTGACTTATACTAAGCAAGTTATAAGTAAGACCTTTAACATATTGTACCTTGTTGATAGAAATGATACTATTACCTATAGTTCCTTTGCCAAGAATAGGAAGAGTTTTGCTATCACCAATTGTGACACGTCCACCCTTCTTCATCTTCAAGCTTAGAAACTGTGATTTGTCTCCACTCATGTGCCTAGTGCATCCACTATCCAATATCCATTGATTTGGCTTTACTTTAGACACGAGACAAACCTACAAAACAAACACAAACAACTCAACGTTTTGGTACCCATATTTTGTTGGGTCCAACAGTGTTAGTTGATAAAACATATAGAACATTAAGATCAGATTTCTTGATCCACATTTGGACCACTTTAGAACTCTTCTTCCATGTTCTGCCAGTCTTATCAGCATACTGTCTAGGAGCTGTCTTCTGTCTGTTTGTGTTGTCAGCATACTGTCTGTGAGCTGACTTCCTTCTCCAGCTTGCTGATTGAGTATTCTTCATTGGACAATTATTAGCAAGATGGCCCTTCTTTCCACACTTGTGACAAGTCACCCAAGGCATGGCATAGTTATATGGAATGCCATTTTTCCCTTCATATCTCATTGATGATGTGGATGTAGAAGCTGCACCTATGCCTCCTTTGTCATGAGAACCTTTAGCTTGTTTCATCATAGATTTGAGACTTTCTTCTCCTTGAACAAACTTTCCCATGGCTTTCTGAAGATCTTTGACTTCTTGCTCCAATGATTTGATCTTTTCAGCTTGAATAGAGATTTCGGCTAAGCTTTGAGCTTTGCTTAACTCGAATGCCTCCAAGCCAGCATCCTTAGTTTTAAGATCTGCTCTCAGCGAGCTGAGTTCCTTCATGAGTGTATCATTCCTTCTTTGGATTTGCATGTTGTTCCCTTCAAGTTGTGAGATTTGTTCCTTGAGAGTAGCAATGATTCCACTGCTTGCCTTGGCACTCTTTTCATTTAAGAAATCACCTATGACTTTCTTCAAATGAACATTTTCTTTCTCGAGCTCATAATTCTCATTCTTTAGATCAATGAGTTCCATAATTGATAGACAACTCTTATCCTGCATGGTTAGTTCACAAGATGTTGTATCAATAGAGTGTAATTCAGAATTAATAGAATGTACCTCACTATTAGTCTCTGAATCTGAATCAGTTGTCTCTATTCAGCCATCGAGACCAACAAGAGCCAAGTTAACCATCTCATCACTTGAAACATCAGAAGCTGACTCTTCTTCATCATCACTCCATGTGAGAAGTGCCTTTGATTTCTTTTTGTTCTTGTAATCAGCTTGCTGTTTAGGCGGCTTAGACTTGTTTTTCAGCTTGTAGCAATCCCTTTTGAAATGACCTTTCTTGCCACATTCGAAACATGCTTCATCTTTTGGATCTTTCTTTGCACCAAAAGCTTTGCCCTTTTCTCGCTTCATTTTGTTTTTCTTTTCAATCATTCTCTTGATTTTCCTGGACATAAGAGCTAGATCCTCATCTGATTCTGTTTCCTCATCTGAATCCAGCCTGCTGGCAGTAGAGTGAAGTGCAAGATTCTTCATTTTCTCAGTAGGTAGCTTGCTGCTTTCTGAGCTGTTAGCTTCAATTTTAGCTTCAAATTGTTCCAACTCAGCAAATATAGCTAGGTGATCCATAGTATCAATGTTGAGAGCTGACTCCAATGGTGTGACCTTGGCACCATATTCGAACGGAGCTGCATTTAGAATATTCATGTTGATTTCCGATTGAGGAATCTTTTTGCCAAGTCTTTCAAGGCTGTTAAGAGTAACTTGGAATCTTGCTTGACTTTCACGAATGGATTCTCCCTTCTTGATAGCGAAGCTTCCAAATTCTTTCATGAGCTTTCCGAGCTTGACCTTCTTTAGACCTTGTGAGCCTTCATGATACGTTTCCAATGCATCCCAAATTTCCTTTGCTGTTTTGAGAGAAGAGACCTTGTCATATTCAGCTTGATTCAGCCCATTGATCAATGTACTCCTTGCTTTTCCATTGGCAGCAACCTTTGATAGCTCGTCCGCTGTGAGAACATCAACGTCCTTGACTTTGCCATCTTTATCAAGATATTCATAAGGACCTCTTTGCACAACTCTTTGCATTAGGGGATCTCTGGACAGATGAGCCTCCATTTGGCCTTTCCACCAATTGTAATTGTCAGAACCTGTGAGGAGAGGAGCTCTAAAATCGGACTTTCCCTGAAAGTTATCAGCCATATCGATCGATACTATTCCTGTTACAGAAGTATAAGTACAAACCTCGCTCTGATACCAATTGAAATTACACACCTAGAGGGGGGGTGAATAGGTGTTATGGCTAATATACCCGATTTTTATAAGTTACCGAATAATTTATCTGTCAATGACAGCCTGCTGTTAATTTTCAGAGTAAACAGTTAGCCTGCTAATAAGATAAATGCAATGCAGATAATGTAAAGCAGTATGCTAGCTAGCAACACCAAGAATTTTAGCCAGGTTCGACCCCTAACCCTAATGGTCTACGTCCTGGTCCCCTACCAACTGGTAAGAGATTATATTATTAATCAAGAAATATCAACGATTACAAGATTCAATAATATAACTCCCTTTCTCCCTTGTTCCTGTTATCAGCCTCCTGAAACCCCTGAACCATGAACCAAAAGCCTACCAAGACCTATACTTCCCAAGTATATTCTCCTAGCTAACTAGTTCCCTTGTTCCCTTGTGTCACAAGCTGGATACACAGCAACAAAACATTACTCCTTGAACAATACAATGAATAAGTGTAATACAACCGAAACTATGAACTCTCAATATAGATATATATACGAATATAAGCACTAGAGCTCAATAAAAGATTTAGCAATGTAAAGAGTTGTATTTCCGAAAGCTTAGTGTGTTCTCCTTGTTCTCTACCGAAAATGAAAGCACACACAAATTTATATACATCATACCAACGGTCATAATCCAACAAATTTTCCAACGATCTTGGTAACAACCTCACGTTTAAATTTGATTTGAATAATGAACGTTTGGATGACATAAGTTTACTGAGTAAAAGATAAATCACGTTTGAGATCATCTCAGTAAAGTATTTAAAAATAAAACCCGTTTGAAACAAAATAGGAGTTTGTTAAAGATAAGATTCTTTTGAGATAAAATCTCCTATTTGTTAGGAAAACGTTTTTGAATGAAACTCTTTATAAAACTGAGCTCTAATATTTATATAAGATATATACAAATATTAGAATCCTTACAAAGTCGTTTCCTATTAAATCTCCTTGAAAATAGACTTTGATCTTTATCCGATTGTTTCTCTGTTCACGCTGTAAGCCTGCTGATAGCTTGTAAATATTCCTGTAAGCTTGCTGACAGCTATAATCATGCTAACATCCTGAAATACTGTTAGTCCGCATAAACAACCTTTGATAGCATGCTTACACATATCAGTTTCATGTTATTAGCTTGCTGTTAGTGTTATCATCAAAACCTTGAGAGTATCAGTAGCTTCTGCCGATTGTGCAATTTTTCAAAATTTAGTCATAGTTTGATAATAACAAATAACAAAGATTCTTCTATACTTGTACTTACCAAAATTTTAAATACGGTTACACCACTTCTAGGTTCTCGGTGAAGATGAGTGTCGTGTATCGCATCATATGCATTCCCCTTTGCAAACAAGTCCCACTGTTGATCATCAAATATATGGATTTAGACTGAATGTCTTATAATTTTGTCAATAATCTTCGACATTGAGATTTGAGACTCGTGCACCACTAATGACAAACAAAAAACTATGAAACAATCATAGTACAAATATACATACCTCCGTTCGTGATCTGTTACTGCTGAAGAAATTAAACACCATTTTAGGAGGAATTGGTAGGAAAAAAGAGCTCGAACCACTTAGCAGGTTGCCATGTGGTAGGCCAGGATCATCGATGACTCTTCTGCTCATCAACTTCACGTTTTCACCAAGATTGCCCTGCAACTCAGTCAATTTTTACCAGCCTTTGGACTGGTAATCCCAAAATTGCACTTTTATCAGAGATCTTGTTTGAATACTTTTACATAATTGTGGAATATATAATTATTTTTTTAAAAGAAGCCAATAACTAGAGAAAGTAGGATGGAGAGTGTTCGCAAAAATCTACACGCAAGCGCACGTGATCACAAGTAATATATTTGTTCGTTCCCACAGAGACTGGTGAATTAAGAATACGCACCTATGCAACAATGTATGAGTAATTTTCACTGCTAAGACAATTAACAAGGATGTGTTCTTTTATACTAATAACTAAATTTACTAATCAAAATCAGAATAGGAAAACACATGGGATTCTAAATTCATTATCGAATTCATCTAGAATTGAAATTACTGATTAACATGCGACTGCTGATCCTAATCAGACAACACGAAAGTAATACATGCCAACTCTCGTTGCACACATATCATACCAATCAAAATCCGCAATTAAGACAGAGATCTCATGGACACCAACAAAGCTCAGACCCTATATCTCTATAGCGGTAGTGTAAGCAGAGAGGTTTAACAGCAAGTCGTCTATCGTGATTACACAGGGTGATAAAAATAGTTCAAGTCTACCACAAATTATGTTTCATTCACATAATCCTATGTTTACATGGCATAGTTCTAAATTCAATCATCCACTCTCGCTTCAGAAAGAATTAACAAACAACTTAGAAGTTAGCTACGCTCCTAAGAAGAATAAGCACGGCTCATGCAAAGAAATCAACGTACGTCACAAAATCAAGTAATTAATATTCTTTACTAGACTACATCGATAAATCCATTAGAATCCCATGAAGGCGGTTAGTTCATAATCGAACTAATCGACATCATGGGTTCTAATGAAAACATGATAAATAAAATACGAGAATTAAGGGAATTAAAAGTACTTGAATTAATAATAAAGAACACAACGTTACAGAATTGATGTTCACGATCTCGCTCGAAACTGTCACTTCCTCGCTAAGAACGATCCAATACAAAACTGATAATGTGCTTGATTACAAGAACTAAACTATGATATTCTTTTTTCTAAAACTACTTGGAGGCTAGGGTTTTACACATGAGAAAATAAAATACATTGACCAAGTCAACCGGGCCTCGACCGCTGCTAAAATCCATCAGAAAAGCTGCAAAAATCGGCCCGGAACAACTCTGCTGGGCGCTGCCGCGCTAATCAAGCGCGGGCGCGCTAGTTGACTGTGAGGTAGCACGGGCGCGCTAGGCACTAGCGCGGGCGCGCTAGTGTCTGCCCCCGGATGGCCAATTTTCTCCAATTCCGCTCGTTCTCGCGTGCATGTCCTTCCTCGCTCTAGTACCACTTCCGTAGGTGATCACGGTTGCATTTAGCTCATGCAACAAGCCCTTTAAACCCCTAGATAGCTCTAGTGGACGAGTGTGTTCTCGTGAGGGTTTGTAGAAGATATACCCACAAAATCCCAAGTCGTGATGAATCCACAATTCTCTATTCTTGCAATTAATGCACCAAAAACAACCTAAAATGAGAGAAAATCACTTCATCACCTCAACTCGTGACCTGCACAGAAAAACACTAAAAACACATCAAAAGACACTAAACACTTAAGTACAACCAACCAATTTAAGTGGAAATGAAGGCCTATAAGTGTGTATAAATACCACTTATCAGAGAGAACCCTGCATTTTAAACTGTATCTACACCTAACAAGTGATGTAACTAGATGGAAGAACCCTGCATTTTAAACTGTATCTACACCTAACAAGTGATGTAACTAGATGGAAGTCATAAAGCCATTGTTGTTTTATGAGGTGATCTCCTCTATCTGCAAATGAAGAGGGTTTATAACCAACTACATAACTGATATTATCTTCTCAAGTCCAGCTTTTAATATATACAATGATTGCCAATTAACAACCAAGTATAGAATATGTCACATTTTAGGCAGTATCTCTCCAATAAGTGACTATACAGATTTTGTGATTACAAATATAAAGACAAATGATTAATTAATAATTTATTGGACACAGAGTGTAATTTTGCTCAGTGTAGTTTTACTAAACTAACTAGCATCAAATCCTCCAGAAACTTCTGAGTCTAGTTTTACTAGTTTTGGATTTCCAGTTTTTAAATTATTTAAAAATATAATTATCTAATAAATTTTATATTTGAAAAGATTATTCAATTTTAGTATTATTATTTTGTTCAAAATTAATTAGTTTCAGATTTACTACTTTTATAAGAATAAATTATTCTAAAAAGATGATATAAAAATTAATATTTTTTTCCCAAATTTAGTGTTTTCATGTTTAATAGATTATATTTTATAAATTAATAATTTAGAATTAATTATTATAATACTGTTTTCTTCTCAACCATGTCTAAATAATTGTTTGTTTCTTATGAGAATATGTCTTCCAAAGAGACCACCATGTCAGAGTCTAATGAGACTACATCTAATCCCCATGGACCAGTTGATCCAACCATTAATTACTCAGATGCTAACAACTGCTATGTTTGCTTAGCCGCAGCAGTTTCAACAGCAACATAACCAACAAGAGCAAGAACGAGTAAAGCAACAACGACAGAAGACATATATACATATGGTAACTTTTAAGGCATTCCAAGCCGTGAGTCCTCCTGTTTAAGGGGTCACAGATCCGGTAGATCCCAAGATATGGCCAAATGAAATGGAGATGTCCTTTGCCCTACTGAAGGAGGGATAATCAAAAGACAGAATTTGCGAGTTATTTTCTAAAACATGAAGCATATAATTGGTGGTAGTCGGTGTATGTAATGGAAGGTAAGACCGAAGTTTCATGAGATAGATATAAAGAATTGCTGTAGAAATATTTTCCTCATTATATTCAAGATCAAATGGGGATAAATTTTTTGGAGCTTAAGCAAGGTAACGGACTGTGGAAGAATACGAATCTAAATTTACAGAACTAGTAAGGCTTGTGCTAGTGAGTACTGGAAGACAAAAAGGCAAAGAGGTTTTAGCATGGGTTAAAGGCTCCATGAATTAACGGGCTAAACCTTGCATATATATATATATATATATATATATATATATATATATATAATCTTTCTTTTGCAATTATAATTGTTTTACTTTCATTTACTTGTCTTATTAGCATAACTGTTATATTATTCGCACCTATTTTACTCTTACATTCTACATGTTGTACTCAATTCATTTTGTTATATCTTGTACAGAAAAATTTGATCTGATGAAAAGTTTTCATTTGTTTTGTAAAACTAATATGTTAACATTGATAAAGTTGTTTTCTTCTCAACCATGTCTAAATAATTGTTTGTTACTTATGAGAATATGTCTTCCAAAAAGACCACCATGTCTATGCTCAAACTTTAGAGTCTAATAAGACTCCATCTAATCCACCTGGACCAGTTGATCCAACGATTACTCAGATGCTACAAATGTTAGTTCAACAAACTGCTATGTTAGCTTAGCAGCAGCAGTTTCAAGAGCAACAGAACCAGCAAGAGTAAGAACGAGGAAAGTAGCAACGACATAAGACATATATACATATGATAACTTTTAAGGCATTCCAAGCCGTGAATTCTCCTGATTTTAAGGGGTCAGCACATCCGGAAGATGCCAAGATACGGCCAAAGACAGAATTTGCCGGTAATTTTCTAAAACATGAAGCATATTATTGGTGGGATTCGGTGTATGCAATGGTAGGTACGACGGAAGTTTCATGGGATAGATATAAGGAATTATTGGAGAAAAATTTTCCTCATTATATGCAAGATCAAATGGGGATAAATTTTTTGGAGCTCAAGCCAGGTAACGAGATTATGGAAGAATACGAAGCTAAATTTATAGAAATAGCAAGGCTTGTGCCAGCGTATGTGAGTACTCAAAGACCAAAAGGCAAAGAGGTTTTAACATGGGTTAAAGGCATGGATTAAGGGAAAGCGAGCTATTTTAGATTTAGATAACCATGTTGCATTAGTTCAAAAAGTGATGATCATAGAAGTGGAGAAAGAGAGAGATGGGAAAAAGAGAAAGCCACAGGCCGTTGAAGGCTAGGCTACGTTAGGAAGGTACCAAGGGTCATTATCTATTAATATGATTTATCATATTGTTATTGTGATATAAGGTTGGTGACGACCAAATCTTTGACCCGGATTTGGAGGGCGTCACATCTAACAAAGGTGACCCAAACAAAGTATGAAATTTTAACCACATCACCATATCTAGACAAATGCCATACCATGTACCTATATATAATATCTTCATAAATCTACACAACAAAGTATGTATACTATTAAGGAATGAAAAAATATATTTATGTTATAATGTTATAGCTAAAAGTTTATGTTATACTACTTGGAGAATATAAATTTAGAGAAAATTGGAGCATTTTCTTCATTGTTTATCATCACCAATATGAGGATAGTTGCTGCAAACAAGCAATGAGCCACGTGTATATTAAAATGTTTAAGGTGTAATATTCAAATGTAATGGTACAAAGCTTAAACACAATAAAAATAAGTGAAAAATTAATAAATAACCTATATAACACATTCATAGACTCCTTATTTACTTATGCTATCTATTTTGCTTGCATAGTGGACATAAAAATAAGAAGTTTATAACACTATTGTAGTTTTGGATATTGTATAATGATGCAAAGAAGCATTATTCATATTCTTTTACCCATTTTTTTTCATATTAATAAGAATCAAACACATATTTATAATAAATTCATAAATTTATAAATATAATATATTAAAACTAAAATTCAGAAAAATCAAGTTCTTATATGAATATATCAGGAGTAGATCTAGATCACAACAAAATCATCACATATGTATAGGGTAAATATACAATTATTAAGTAAGAGATACACCAAAGGTGATATATCTAGCTACTAAAATGAAGAACAACTAACAGGCATATTTACCAAGCATGAGGACCATATATATTATATGTGTTCATGTGGTACATTTAAAATTGTAAAGAGTATATACGTATACCTGTATAACAAGGAGCAGCACATTGAGATGGAACCCATGGGAGGGGAAGAGAGGAGAAGAGATCTGGAGGGGCCTCTGTGAAGAGATCTGGAGAAGGATTAGGGTCAGATGGAACCCTATAAGTACCTCCCAAGGTGGGCTGGGCCTAGTCACAAAAAAGTTTGTACTTAGTTATATTATTTTATAATAAAAACCCGAATAATGTCCAATTAGATTAATTAAGTGTCAATGCAAACTATTGGCAAATTTTTTTCTTTATAAACCATCTATTTTATATAAGTGTCAAACTATCCAAACACTTATAAATTAATTTTGATTAATAGAAAATAAACTATATGGTTATTATTAATAATTTTTTTTAAAAAATTAAAATAACCTTATAGGTTAAAGTTCGTAGTGGTTAGTAATAATATGTTACTATTTTTGAAGATACAAATAAATTATATTGTAGAAATTTTATCATATAAATTTTAATATATTCGATTTATGGAAAATTTAATTTGAAAATTAAGTTCTTATAAAATATGATAACAAGTTAATCAATAATTAATAATACATAATGTTCATTACATAAAAAAAAGTCTATTACTAATTAAATTCAACTAAAACTTATATTAGAATTATTCTCTCTCTCTCTCTCTCACACAGATATATAAATATCATTAAGTTATGTATAATTATATAATCATAATTTTTTTTAAAATAACAAAGAGAAAATGAAATATTTTCAAGTAATAAATAATGTAACTACAACATATTTACAATGGTCAGAAATAACTTACAAAATGGTTATAATACCATCTATAATAGAATTTTAGATTAATAAATTATATTGTTTTTGAGTTTTGAATTTAATTTTAATATTCCGAAAAGTAGGGATGTTAGTTTCACAAGCTAAGCACTTGGCTTCATCTCTACATAATAAAATGCCTACGTTTGAATTCATATCCCAAGTTTGGAAAGCCCCTCTAGACAAAAAGAGTTGGACTTCTGAATTTCTACTTTTTGGTGCAAAACATGAAGATCTATTTTAAAAGATTTATATTTGTGGTATAGAGATATAGAATGGTATAAAGGATTATGATTAATTTAGAAGTAAGATTTAAAAAGGTAATCATAGATTTATGAAAATTCTTTCGAATAAATTTATGATAATATTTAGAAAAAGGAAAGGATTAAGATTATTTAACTCGGATTTTAATGGATTGGTAATAATCCATATATTTTAATGGATTATATCTGATTTTGATTTTATGCGGATTTTTGAATACTCAAAATCTCAAAAATTATGATGGAATTTCAAACACTATAAGATAGCCCGAACAATCTCATAAAATTCATGTTTTCTAAGTATAATTAAAATTATAATAGAATATAACTAGATTTTATTGGATATAATAAGATCCCAATTGACTAACCCCAAGATTTAGATGCAATTTTAAAAATTCGAATTAAATATACCAGGATTATGAATGATTTTTTCTTAATCTCAACTGAATAACCCTATTTAATTCTAAAAGTAAGATTTATAGAAGGAAATTAAAGATTTGGGAAGCATTTTTGAAATAATTTTAAAGATAATGTTTAGGAAAAAGAATAAAAGATTAAGGGGGTGTATTAAGATGAAAGAAAGTTGTTTTTTCTATTGAGACATTTTCTCACCAGTTTTCAATTTTAGATTAAGTGATTTTGTTATTTTTTGCTTAATATATATTCAGTTTATTTCATTTGAGTCGGATTATAAATTTTGACGAGGTCCTATTATGGACCGTTTTATATATTGACAACTGTTATAGAACTAAAAACAAGGGGTGTGAGCGATTCGTGCTTTGGACTAGTCTCGATGTGAGATGCCTACGTATTATCTGTTTGGAGAAGAATCAAGTCCAAAACGTAGTTCTAGTTTAGAGGGGTAGAGCCCTTTATATAGGCGCTTCAGAGTCAGAAGTCGGATGGAAGTATGATTCCATGTATCAGACTTCTTATCGAAGTATGCTTCGGAGCAAGAGATAAGATAGAACTCTTATCCTTTCATTGCTGATGTTTATCCGAACTCCTGAATATTTATCTGCTAGAATCAGATGTATTATAGAATTCGTACTTGTGACTGGACCTTCAATCGGGCCTTTATTAATTAATTTCGTAATTATTTAATATTTAAGCGTTTCAGGCCCTAATTAACTGGGCTTTCGTGTCCTTGGTTCCAATAATAAATAAATATTATTTTCAACCCATATCATTTGCCCCCCAACTTATGATAAGTTTTGTAGAAACTTTTCAAAAGTTACTGAGACCTTATCGGCTTTCTGAGCTTCTGATTCACACATCATGCGAGAAAGCTAGCTTCTGCAAATTCCTGTCACCCAAGGTCTGAAGTTCCATAAATAGCGCAAGGATCTCACAAATCCTAATCACCTGCTACTGTAATAGTTCGAGAGATGATTTGAATTGACTGTATAGTAAAGATAGCTCTGTTTCATATCCTTCGGGATCGTACTTCATTTTTGATTGGAGTATCGGAAGACATGAGTCTTTCTTATGGCTTTTCGAGTCGTTTTCATGACATTACGAGTCTTTTTTACTGGTACCACAAGTATCCTTCTCAAAATTACGCTTGTAATAGTCCTCTCGAGCATTTTCGTATTTTTTCGGGGCTTAACTCAATTTAATTGGAATTTTCGTGATTAAATTCCAATTTTCTAGAATTTTTCGGGTCTTTAAAAAAATTTCAAAATATTTTTGAAATTAAAATAAATTTTTGGAATTTTCCCTGAATTTCCAGGATTTTTTTTCAATTTTTTGGTATTTTCAGAGAATTTCTTTTAAGAATTAAATAATTCTTTAATAGAAATTCATCCCTGTCCAAGAGATGCTTCTTTGGCGTGGGTACCCCCGCCAAGGAAGCACTTTAGCTTGCCACGCCTAGGAGACATGTCTCCTGGGGCGTGGTTTATTGATGCCTCAGCCGTCCTGCCTCCTTGGCGTTGGTACCCCCGCCAAAGAGGCACTTTAGCATGCCACGCCTAGGAGACATGGTTCCTAGGCGTGCTTGATATAGCTTTAGTCATGCCGTGCTTCCTTGGCGTGGGTAACCACGCCAAGGAGACATAATTCCATACCACGCCTAGAGGCAATGCCTCCTAAGCGTGGTTGATTTCAAGGCCTACACAAGGCTTTAAGCGTCAATGCTTCCTTGGCGTGGGTACACCCGCCAAGGAGACACAATTATACACCATGCCAAGGAGAGATGCCTCCTAGGCGTGGCTGATTTAAAGGCCATTATAAGGCTTTAGATGTTAATGCTTCCTTGGCGTGGGTACACCCGCCAAGGAGACATAATTATACACCACGCCTAGGGGAGATGCCTCCTGGGAGTGGTTGATTTTAAGGCCTTCACAAGGCTTTAGATGTTAATGCTTCCTTGGCGTGGGTACACCCGCCAAGGAGAGATAATTATACAAACTTTATTTTCCACTGGGATTTTCATTTATTTTTCGTTATAAACGGTATATTTTGCTTAACAAGCCAATGTGTCCTAGGCGTGGCTTAACCCGCCAAGGAGACGTGGTTGGAACCACGCATAGGTGACGTGCTTCCAGGACCAGTGTAGTGTTATATGTTGTGGGCCTCAGTCTATAGCTTGCCAGGCCTATATAGCTTATTTTCCCTTAAAAATTTTTAAAAACGTGTCCCAGAATTCTCCAGATCCTTCTAGAATAGGTTTCAAATTTGTGGGCTTCCCGCCTATGATATGGCTTTATGACCGGCCCAAGGCCCATTTTACTGGCTGTAGGCTGTAAACTCTAGGGTTTACCGGAAGGGCAACCGGTTCCCGCTTTCTATATATTGAGAGGCTGAGAGTTCATTTCTCATTTCTCACAAAAGTTTCCAAATCTTAGAGCCTAAATTATCTCAAGTTCTCTCAAGTTTCCTCGAGTTTTTCGGCGCTTTCTCCGGTTATATTCAAAAAAATTCCAGTTTCCGGCCGGTATTCAAGGTTTTTCCAGGTTTCCGATCAATCTTCATCTTCATTCTTTAGTTTCTGGGTTTTCTACCTTCTTCCCAAGCATATCAATGGCGGATTCTTCATCATCTCAGCAATCTTAGCTGTCCTAGCCACTGGCGGCTCGTTCTCGCGCTAGTCGAGGTAAAAAATCCCTCGTTCATGCTAGCATTTTTTCTCTTCGTGATTTACTAAGTGAATTCGGTCAAGCATTCCCGAACTTACTCCATTTAGATGCTTACCATTATCCTTCTAAACTTACCCAGAAAGATGTAGATATTATGACCAAACTTTTTGGTATTACTGGGCCTTACAAGGCCGAGGTTCCAGGCCCAAACGACCGGGCTTGTTATCCTAAGCTCGGGGCAATTAGGATTTACAAAGAGACCTTTTATGCTGGATTTAGGTTGCCACCCCCTATGTTTGTGTTCAGACTCTTAGCTGAGGCCCGGGTATGTCCAACCCAACTCCAGCCCAACGGTTGGAGATTCATACACTATTTTTTAGTCCAATGCAAGAAACACAATTTGGAGCCCAGCGTGGCGGTTTTTAGATATCTTTTTAAATTTGTAAACACCCCAAATGATGAAGGCTGGGTCAAAATTCAATACCGAACTTTGGGCCGCAGCATTTTTGTTTCCGATTCGTCCCCTGACTCCCTACCACACTGGAAGAAGCAGTGGTTTTATCTTTATATGGAAGGGGCCAACTGGGATGACTACTTTTACTCGGAGTTTATCCGGGCCGAGGATGGGCCAATGAGGTCCCTTAAGTTGGGGATCGAGGAGGAGGCGGCCATTAAGGTCTTGACTAGAGATTGCCTCCATCGTAGTTCGATTCTTATCTCTGAGGCCTCTCTCCAGTCATATGGGCTCAGCGATTTGGGCCCTGAGGGTACGCCCCAATCGTCTTATTTTCTTTGTCTTTCTTTTATCGAATCTCTTTGCTAACTTTTATGTTTTACTTGCAGCGCAAGCCGCCCTAGGGAGCATTTTCAAGAAGAGGGAAGCTGCGGCCTCCAAGGCGGTGGCGATCGAGGTTCCCCGCACAAAGCGGCCTCGGAAGGAGGGGGACCCTCTGGTCATCGAGAAGGTTCCCGCTTTTCTTACCCAGCGACCGGTGGCGGTGGACAAGGATCCCAACCCTTACGTTATCGAGTGGGGTCTTCTCAAGAAAGACACCGTAGTTGGGGACTCTCGGGCCGCCGCTGAGTGGTCTCGCAACGTGGTTACTCCGAGAGACAGGGCCCATGTGGTCGAGTCCTCGGATGACCTCCAAATAGAGCTACTAGGGCCCCAAGCGGTGGCTACTATAAGACTCGAAATCTTTCCTTTACTTAGAATTTTCTGTTCCCTACGTTTCCTGCCTTGTTTTAATTTTCCTTTATTTCGCATATGAATACCTATCTTCAAGCAGCTGTTCATAACTTGAAGAAGGTGAGATCGGAGAAGACGATCATAGAACGCGATCGTGATCGATACTTTGAGTCTTCGACTGCCAACTTTGAGCAGTTCAGGAAGGTAGAGGCCGAGCTGGTGGCCGAGCAAGAGAAGGTCCGCACCTTGGAAGCGGAGTTGGAAAGGGTTAAGAAGGAGGCGATTGTGGACTACAAGGCTTCACAGGAGTTCGAAGATCTTCTGTTAGCCGAGTACGATGCTAGCTTCCCCGAGACTTTCAAGTCTTGCTGGGGGAAAATCATAGAGGAACTCGGCTCCCAGATTGAGGGAGTCAGTTTGGAGCTTTTCCCAGTTCCAAACCCTTCAGGGAAGGAAACACCTTCCCCGATGGCGGTTGAGGACCTCCTAGATTCGCATCCAGATGACTCCTAAGATGGTGATGTCCCAACCGAGGATCTTGTGATCAAGGACCCCGGCCTGACTAAGGAAGACCTCGGGGAAACGGCCCAAGATGCGGAGGCCCAACTCCAGGGAAAGGATCAGGCGGAAGAGGACGTTTATGATGACGACCTTCCTTAGATAGTTTTCTTAGCCCTGCGCGGCTTACTTATGTAATATATATTTATTCGGATTTTCGGATCATCCCTTCGGGGTTTAACACTTTAATTTATTTATCTAAGTTAACTTTTGTATTATGTCTTAGCTTTAACTACCTTCTTTTTCTTTCTATACATCGTGCATTTTACGTCCTTATCTTAGGATTTTAGCTTCGAGCTTTTGGCTTATAAATCCATAACTTAGGATTTTCAAATCATTTATTATCGTTTGAGTCAACCCTCAAGGTTTTATTGACTTTTACTCGTCGTACTTCAACTTAGTACTTTCATGCCTTTATCCATGTTCAGGATTTCATAGATTATTTTTCAAGAAAACATAAGTGAACTAATAACACTTGAGAAAGTCAAGGTGCAGAATCCTCAAGACTTTATTAATATCATAGCAAAAGAGATAAACTACTTTCGGAAATCAACTACATGGCAGTGGTCAACATGACCTTATTGGTGTGATAACTATTAACTTCTACTATTATAGAATAGATATCAAATATAATATATCTTCAATTTGGTCGCATGCCAACTCCTAGGAACTTCAATTCCTTCCAAGGTATGAAGTTTGTATGAGCCATGGCCCGTAACGGACTTAAATTGGTAGGGGCCTTCCCAATTTGGAGCCATCTTGCCTTTGGGACCTACCCCAGAAGCTTCAATCTTTCTAAGTACCATATCTCCTTCTCGGAAGTATCGCTCTTTAACCCGTAGGTTATAGTAGTAGGAAGCTCGCTTCTGGTTTTCCACGATCTTAGCATGAGCTTCGTCACGAACTTCATCAATCATATCAAGAGCAAGTCTCATACCTTCTTCATTGGCTTCTAGCTCATACTGCTGGACCCTAGAGGAAATATGAGTGATTTCAAGTGGCACCACTGCCTCGGCTCCATAAGCTAACTGAAAAGGGGTAGCTCTAGTAGAGACTTTACAAGTTGTCCGATACGCCCAAAGTATAGGGAGTAACTCATCGGCCTATGATCTCTGGGCTTTCTCAACTCTCTTTTTTAGTCCATCAAGGATTATCCTATTAGCCACCTCAGCTTGTCCATTAGCTTGAGGATGGGCAACTGAGGTGAAGCGTAACTCAATCGAGTAATCCTCACAATAGCTTTTAAATTCAGCATTGTTGAACTGAGTCCCATTGTCTGTTACCATGACTCGAGGTATCCCATACCTGCAAATAATGTTTTCCCACACAAATTGAGCGACTTGCTTGGTTGTTATCTTGGCCAGTGGTTTGGCCTCAATCCACTTAGTGAAATAATCAATCGCAACCAATAAAAACTTTCTTTGCGCACTAGCAAGCGGAAACGGTAAAAGAATATCCATCCCCCACATTGCAAAAGGGATAGGAGAATTGATGGATGTCAACATCTCAGGTGGATGTCGTACGATGGGTGCAAACCTTTGACAGCGATCACACCTCTTCACATAGTCTTGAGCCTGCTTTAGCATATCTAGCCAATAGAACCCAAGGCGAGTTACCTTATGTGCCAATGCTCTTCCTCCAAGGTGTTGGCCACATACGCCTTCATGAGCTTCTCTAAGGGCTTCCCGAGCCTCATCTGTAACTTTCGTGCTTCCTCAGTATTCGGGGGTAAGTGACCGTTTTCTAAATACAACTTAATTTCATCCATCCAAGTTGCCCCTGTATCGATGGGAGCAACTAACTTTGCTTCGATGCTTGGGGTTCTCAAAACCTGATAATACACGCTTCCTGAGCATACCTCATCATCAGAGGATGCAAATTGTGACAAGGCATCAGCCTTGGTGTTCTCCTCCCTTGGCACATACTCTACTAAACATTCTTCAAATAGTTCCATCTGGGTCTTCACAATCCTTAATTAGATACTTCAACATAGTTTCCTCACGGGCTTCAAACTCACCATTTACTTGGAAGACTACAAGCTTCGAGTCACCACAGACTTTTAAGTTCTTTACCCTCAAGGTTCTAGCTAAACCAAGTCCAGCAATCAATGCTTCATACTCAGCTTCGTTATTAGGGGTCGGGAAGTCTAGCTTAATAGCATATTCCACAGTAAAGCCATCAGGGCTTTGGAGCACAAGTCCTGCACCACTACCTTTTGTTTTTGAAGCTCCGTCAAAAAATAGTATCCAATATTCTTTAGGTTTCTCTTCCTTAGTAGGTTCCCCTACCTTATCTTCCTTCCCCCCGACTTCCTGGTTGCCAATGGTGCATTCAACAAGGAAGTCAGCTAAAGCCTGAGCCTTAATCGCTGTTCGAGGCTTATATCGAATATCGAACTCTCCGAGCTCAATTGCCCACTTAATCGATCTTCCACTAGCCTTTGGGCTATGTATAACATTATGAAGAGGTTGGTCGGTCAAGACTTCTATCTTATGAGACTGAAAATAAGGTCTCAACTTCCTTGAGGCTGTAATCATAGCCAAGGAAAACTTTTTGATCACCGAGTAATTGAGCTCCGCTCCATGTAGAACCTTGCTCACATAGTATACCGGTTTCTGAACTTTGGACTCCTCCCGAACCAGTACGGCACTTAGGGCTTGTTCTGAGACAACCAAGTATACATACAGGATCTCACCCTCTACGGGTTTTGATAGGAGTGGTGGCTCTGCCATATAATTCTTTAGCTGTTCGAAGGCCACTTGGCTCTCATCCGTCCATTCAAAGTTCTTAACCTTCTTTAAAGCTTTGAAGAAAGGTAAGCACTTGTCTCCCGACATGGATACGAACCTTCCCAAGGCTGCAATTCTTCCTGTCAGTTTCTGAACGTCCCTTATACTCTTAGGTGGTTCCATATCCAGGATAGCTTTTATTTTGTCGGGGTTGGCCTCAATACCACGCTTGGAGACCATTAGACCCAGGAACTTCCCGGAACCAACTCCATAGGCACACTTGGCCGGGTTTAACATCATCTTATGTGTCCTCAGGACTTCAAAAGCCTCTTTCAAATGTTCAAGGTGATCCGCTTTATTCAAGTTTTTCACCAACATATCATCTACGTGTACTTCCATAGTCTTACCTATTAGATGTTTGAACATCTTATTTGCCAGGCGTTGGTACGTGGCTCCTGCATTCTTAAGTCCAAACGCCATAACTAAATAACAGAATACACCAAAGTCAGTGATGAATGATACCTTGGGTACATCGTCCTTGTCCATCCGGATCTGATTATATCCACTGAAGCCATCCATGAAGCTCAGCATCTCATTGCCAGCAGTGGCATCTATCAGAGTATCAATTCTCGGAAGAGGGAAACAATCCTTTGGCCAAGTGTCCTTTAGGTCAGTGAAGTCTACACACATCCTCCACTTCCCATTAGCTTTCTTAACCATGACAGGGTTGGCTAACCAATCTGGAAATTGAATTTCTTCGATAAAACCTGCTTCCAACAACTTATCGACCTCCTGTTTAATGGCTTCCTTCCTTTCAGGGGCGAAGTTCCTTTTCTTCTGCTTAATGGGTTTCCTCTCAGGGTTCACATTCAACTTATGGGTCATGAATGAGGGATCGATACCTGGCATATCAGCCGTTGTCCAAGCAAAAACATCGCGATTGTTCCTCAAGAATCTCACAAGCTCTTGCTTCAAATCTTCCTGGAGTAATGCTCCAACATATGTGACCTTTCCGGGTTCCTCAGTATACAGTGGGATAGGAATTAGATCCTCTGCAGGTTTACCTCTTCTTTCCTCTTCTTCTCGGACATCAAGATCCTCTATAGGTAATACTTGCCCCCCAACTCCTCCGGATTTCAATGCTCCCACTTAACAACTTCGGGCCATTTTCTGATCTCCAACTTCCTCTCCTACTCCGTTCCTAGTTGGGAATTTAATCTTCAGGTGGTAGGTGGATGGGATCGCTTTAAAAGCGTGTATCCCGGTCCTTCCAAGGATGGCATTGTAGGTTGATGAGGCTTTAACGACCAAAAAGTTCAACAGGCATGTGGCCTGTCTAGGCTCGGTGCCCATTGTTACTGGTAGTTGGATCATACCTTCGATTTTCGTCTCCGCGTTGTTGAAACCATATATGGGCATGTCCGAGAGTGTGAGTTGGGAATCAACATACCCCATCTTCTCATATGCATCATAGAACAAAATATCCACCGAGGCTCCACTATGAACGAGTACTCTCTTTACGGACGTGTTTCCAATCACTGGTGTGATCACTAAAGGATCGTCATGAGGGAACTTCACCTTCTCAAGGTCCGCGTTATCGAACGCCATAGCATAATCAATTTTTGCCCGCTTCGGGGGTTCCCCAACTATACTCATTACTTCTCTTGTATAAGCTTTTCTCGAATTACTGGAAGTACCAGCAACTGTAGGTCCTCCGGAGATTACATTAATCACAGGCCCTCGAGGCTGAGTTCTCTTGTCATCATTGCCTCTTCCACGATTGTCATTGTCTCGATGGTTCTTGTCTCCATCTTTGGTAAATTTGGTCAACTTGCCTCTTCGGATCAGGAACTCAATTTCATCCTTCAATTATCTGCAGTCATCGGTCTTATGTCCGGTGTCTTTATGGAATCGACAGTATAAATCTTTGTTCCGTTTCTCCGGGTCGGTTCTTATAGGCTTCGGCCATCTAACACTTTCGTCCTTCTCAATTTCCATCAGGATTTGACTCCTCGGGGCATTAAGCCTAGCGTATTCAGTGAACCTCGGCCCCAATTTCTTTCTAGCAGGCGATTTTTCACCATCTTCCCTCTTGGAGTACTTATTCTCAGCATTATACTGCGTGTCACTCCCACGTTTCTTGAAGTTGGTGTTTGGTCCCTGATTGTTCTAGGATTTTCTCAAACTTTCCTCCTCCTTTATATATTTCCAGGCTCTCTCTTGTAGATCATTCATATTGCAGGAGCCCTCTTGGCTAGAGATCGTCGGAAGTTATCATCCGTGGTTCCTTGCTGGAGTGCAATCATTGCTACCTTCTGATCTAAATCTGGGACCTTCAAGGCTTCCTTGGTAAAACGATTCATATACTCTCGGAGCGATTCGTTCTTACCCTGGTGCAAATTCATTAATTAACGAGGCGGAGCTTTTGGCGTGGGTCTTGCTTCCGACAAATTGTCCTATGAAGGCCCTGCTCAAATCAGCAAAACAAGAAATAGAAATTTTGGAGGTAAACGACTATACCAGTGTTGCGCTATCCAGCTCAAGGTTTGAGGAAAAGCACGACACTTGATTGACTCCGTGACTGGTTGGAGCAAAAGGGCGTTCATAAAAGTTCGTACGTGATTAGCGGGATCACCCTTGCCATCATAGGCTTTGATGGTTGGGAGCTTGAATTTTCTGGAGATTCTTGCACCCATAATCTCTTCGGTAAAGGGTGGAACGGGGTTATCGGGATCGCCCGCAGGTAACAAGTGGATCTGATTCATGCTCGATTGACGAGGATTCTCATCTCTTGGCTCAGGAGGTTGCTGCCTAGCCATATCTCTCTTCATCTGTGCAATTTCTTCTTCGAAGGCTTGGATTCGCTCCTCATAAACTTGGTTCGTGGGTCCCCGGGACTCATTGTTATCTTGTCTGGAGCGACGCCGGCGGCCTCGGGTATGGTCGGTATCTCTCCTTCTCCGAGGAGGGGTATCGTGTTCTTGCTCCGAGTCAGAGGAGTCGTAATCGGTTATGTGTACGTCGTTATTACCCGTACCTCCACGGGTAGTTGTCATGACAGTTGAGTAATGGGTGCCGGTGTCTGTAACGGTTGCGATCACCCGAGTCATTGGGCGCAGCGTGCCAAAAATCAGGGGAGCGGTGGTTTGAACAGCGTTAGTCCCGAGTGGGATAGAGGCGGTGATGGGGACCGTTCCGGTTGGGACTCCGGTGGTTGTTTGGCTGTTTGGAACATGTACCTCCGAACGTAGTCTGGATGTACTCGTCATGGTTGTTGTCTTCTTCCCACAGACGGCGCCAAATGTTATAGAACTAAAAACAAGGGGTGTGAGCGATTCGTGCTTTGGACTGGTCTCGATGTGAGATGCCTACGTATCTTCTGCTTGGAGAAGAATCAAGTTCAAAACGTAGTTCTAGTTTAGAGGGGTAGAGCCCTTTATATAGGCGCTTCGGAGTCAGAAGTCGGATGTAAGTATGATTCCATGTATCAGACTTCTTATCGAAGTATGCTTCGGAGCAAGAGATAAGATAGAACTCTTATCCTTTCACTGCTGATGTTTATCCGAACTCCTAAATATTTATCTGGTAGAATCAGATGTATTATAGAATTCGTACTTGTAACTGGACCTTCAATCGGGCCTTTATTAATTAATTTCGTAATTAATTAATATTTAAGCGTTTCAGGCCCTAATTAACTGGGTTTTCGTGTCCTTGGTTCCAATAATAAATAAATATTATTTTCAACCCATATCAGAAAACTTTTCTCCAAAATAGAAATTTTTTTAATTAATTTTAGACCGCATATTCAATTAAGATTTTAAATGTACGAGAGTAATTTATTTTTTTTGCCACTAAATGTAAAAGAATATTGCACGTATTTAATTGGGATTCTATATTATGCTACAAAATCTAGCGGTATTCATTAAGGATTTTAAATTTTCCTTGAAAATTTATGATATTTAGTTGAGATTGTTTTAAATCCATCAAAATATGTTGGTAAAATTATACAATATATTTTAAGATTTTTGAAATCGTTGTACTTAAATCCTAAAGAATCTGCCATATTTTATCAAAAAACCATACAAACTCAAATCAGATACAATTTCTTAAAATTCATAGATTAAAAATAATCTATGAAATCCTACTTGAATACACCCTCTTAATACTGCACCCTTATGATGTTGGTGTGCCAACTGCCAACTTTATTTTTTGGCATTTGTCTTTATTAAGTATGCCAAGAGTTTCACCGGAGCCCGATACACGTCCAACGGAAATACTGTGAAACCTTAACGAATAACAGGTATATAACCTAGGTCTCCCCTGGTTATTATCCAATTCATTGCCTCATTTTTGACAAGGCCAAACACGATATGATCCAATTCATTGCCTCATTTTCGAGAAGGCCAAACACGATATGTGATGCTACTGGATCACTCCAACTTTCCTGCACTAGTAGCTTCTGCCGATTGTGCAATTTTTCAAAATTTAGTCATAGTTTGATAATAACAAATAACAAAGATTCTTCTATACTTGTACTTACCAAAATTTTAAATACGGTTACACCACTTCTAGGTTCTCGGTGAAGAGGAGTGTCGTGTATCGGATCACATGCATTCCCCTTTGCAAAAAAGTCCCACGGTTGATCATCAAATATATGGATTCAGACTGAATGTCTTATAATTTTGTAAATAATCTTCGACATTGAGATTTGAGACTCGTGCACGACTAATGACAAACAAAAAACTATGAAACAATCATAGTACAAATATACATACCTCCGTTCGTGATCTGTTACTGCTGAAGAAATTAAACACCATTTTAGGTGGAATTGGTAGGAAAAAAGAGCTCGAACTACTTAGCAGGTTGCCATGTGGTAGGCCAGCATCATCGATGACTCTTCTGCTCATCAACTTCACGTTTTCACCAAAATTGCCCTGCAACTCAGTCAATTTACCAGCCTTTGGACTGGTAATCCCAACAAAGCAGTTGGTTACCATTCTCTCCGAGAGTTTCAATATCGCGATTCTCCCTCCTCGATGTGATGACATGACTATGAAAAGACAATAATGTCATGTCAAGGATGCTATGAGACATTATAAACATGCACATCAATTGTGCCAGGACAATTCTCCCCCACCAAATTCTATTAACTGAATAAAGCATCCTCATACACATTGTTCTTATTAGTAAATTAATAATACATATCATCAAAAGATTGACAAATCCAAAAGGCAGAAAATCAGATGATATTACAACAAAAGTAAAAGTTAATGGATCCACAATGTCCTCACCCAATGAAATATCAAGTTGAGCACGTTTATGAGAGATCTTGTTTAAATACTTTTACATAATTGTGGAATATATATATATATATATATATATATATATATATATATATATATATATATATATATATATATATTTAAAAGAAGCCAATAATTACACAAAGTAGGAAGGAGAGATCCCAACATTTTAAACTGTATCTACACCTAACAAGTGATGTAATGAGCTAGATAGAAGTCATAAAGCCACTTTATTGTTGTTTTACCATGTGATCTCCTCTATCTGCAAATGAGGAGGATTTGTTGTGGCTTTGGATTTTTTTTTGGTGAGACTTTAATTTATTGTTGTGTTAGTCATGTGCGAGGGTGTGTCAAAGAGGGTATAGCTCACACACTCAATTAGTGTCACTAATATGGCAATATCTAACTAGAAAATACATGATAACTAACTACATAACTGATATTATCTTATGAAGTCCAGCTTCTAATATTTACAATGATTGCCAATTAACAACCAAGCATAGAACTACAAAAGCCATTACTGTATTGTTATGTAAAATTTTAGGCAGTATGTCTCCAACAAGTGACTATACAGATTGTTTAATTACAAATATAAAGACAAATGATTAATTTATTGGACACAGAGTGTAGTTTTACTAAACTAACTAGCATCAAACTTCAGAGTGTAGTTTTACTAGTTTTGCATTTCCAATTTTTAAACTATTTAAGAATATAATTATTTAATAAATTTTATATTTGAAGAGATTATTCAATTTTAGTATTATTATTTTTTTCATAATTAATTAGTTTCAGATTTAGGGAAAATAGATTTTTTTGTCACCGAACTTATTAAGTTTTTAGAAACTTGCCACTCAACTAAATTTTTTTTCTTTTTAGTCACTGATGTTAGGTTTGGATTTGTTTTTAGTCACTAACTTAGGTTCGGATATGATTATTAGCATTGTGATCATTTTTTGTAGCGTCATTAATACATAGTGATAGTATATAATTTTTTGATAATATGATGTGTGTTTATATCTTTGTATATAGCAATAATAACATAAAATGAGGTGATATAATATTAAAATCATAAAAAAATCGTAATTAGAATTCTAGAAATTCATTAAATCATCAGTATGGAATCAATGACTTCAAATAATTTATGCTCTCCATGATAAAATAAAGTCTAATTGAGTGATACAATGCATCATCTTTCACTATTAAAGTTTCAATCACCTAGTTCAGCCTAAAATCTCTCTTAAATTTATCCTCGTAATTTTTAATAACTTTATCTTATTATAATTTTCAAGATAAAGATAAATAAATAGATAGGAAAACTTAATCTTCGATGATTTATGAGATTTTCTTTTTGCGTATAAAAATTCAAACACTAAATTTTTATTTGGAAGAAAAAATAAAATAATTTATGAGAGTACACTTTTAGAAACCGTAAAATGCGTGTTTAACTCTTATCACCGAAGATAAACGATCTTGGGTACATAAAAGTACTATATATAAAGATAGACATATATCAAATCATCAAAATATTACAGGTTATCACTATATTTTAATAATACTACGAAAAATTAATATAATGGTAATAATCAAATTCGAACCTAACTTTAGTGGCAAAAAAAATTCCGAACCTAACATCAGTGACTAAAAGGAAAAAAAAATTAGTTGAGTGACAAGTTTCTAAAAACATAATAAGTTCGGTGACAAAAAAATCTATTTTCCCTCAGATTTACTACTTTTATTAGAATAAATTATTCTAAAGAGATGCAATAAAAATTAATGACTTTTTTCACAAAATTTAGTGTTTTCATGTTTAATAAATTATATTCTATCAATTAATAATTTAGAACTAATTAATATAAAACTTTTTTCTTCTCAACCTTGTCTAAATAATTGTTTGTTTCTTATGAGAATATGTTTTCCAAAAAAACCACCATGTCAGAGTCTAATGAGACTCTATCTAATCCCCCACCATTACTCAGATGCTATGTTAGCTTTGCAACAGCAGTTTCAACAGCAACCAAACCAAAAGGAGCAAGATCGAGTAAAGCAGCAATGACAGAAGACATATATACATATGGTAAATTTTAAGGCATTCCAAGCCGTGAATCCTCTTGAGTTTAAGGGGTCAGCACATCCAGTAGATGCAAAGATATGGACAATTGAAATGGAGATATCCTTTGCCCTAGTGAAGGCGAGGGATAATCAAAAGACAAAATTTGCCAGTCATGAAGCATATTATTGGTGGGAGTCGGTGTACGCAATT
Organism: Daucus carota subsp. sativus; assembly: GCF_001625215.2. Classification (NCBI taxonomy): domain Eukaryota; kingdom Viridiplantae; phylum Streptophyta; class Magnoliopsida; order Apiales; family Apiaceae; genus Daucus; species Daucus carota. The sequence goes on from NC_030382.2 coordinate 21,083,087, forward strand.
GAAGGTACGACGGAAATTTCATAGGATAGATATAAGGAATTGCTGTAGAAATATTTCCTCATTATATGCAAGATCAAATGGGGATTAATTTTTTGGAGCTTAAGCAAGGTAACGGGACTGTGGAAGAATACGAAGCTAAATTTACAGAACTAGCAAGGCTTGTGCTTGTGAGTAAGACAGAAAGGCAAAGAGGGTTTTATCAGGGGTTAAAAGCATGGATTAAGGGAAAGCCATCTATTTTAGAGTTAGATAACTATGTTGCATTAGTTCAAATCTTTGAACTAATAAATCACCTTGCAACAAAGGTGACCCAAACAAAGTATGAAATTTTAACGCCCATTTAACAAAGTTATCTAACTCTAGTTATCTAACTCTAACTAATGCAACAAAGGGAAAGCCATCTATTTTAGAGTTAGAGTTAGATACCAAATCTTTGACCCGGATTTGGAGGGCGTTACATTTAACAAAGGTGACCCAAACAAAGTATGAAATTTTAACCACATCACCATATCTAGCTAGACAAATGCTATACCATGTACCTATATATAATATCTTCATAAATCCGCACAACAAAGTATGTGTATTATTAATGTATGAAAAATATATTTATGTTATAATGTTATAACTAAAAGTTTATGTTATACTACCTTAAGAATATAATTTAGAGAATGCTGGAGCATTTTCTTCATTGTTTATTATCACCAATATGAGGAGAGTTGCTACAAATAAGCAATGAGCCACGTGTATATTAAAATGTTTAAGGTGTAATATTCAAATGTAATAGTACAAAGTTTCAACACAATAAAAATAAGTGAAAATTTAATAAATACCCTATATAACACATTCATAGACTCCTTATTCACTTATGCAATCTATTTTGCTGGCATAGTGGACATAAAAATAAGAAGTTTTCACCATTATTGCACTTTTGGATATTGTATAATGATGAAAACAAGCATTATTCATATTCTTTTACCGATTTTTTCATATTAATAAGAATCAAACACATAATTATAATAAATTCATAAATTTATAAATATAAGATATTAAAACTAAAATTCACAAAAATCAATGTCTTATATGAAATATATCATGAGTAGATCTAGATCACAACAAATTTATCATATATGTATAGCCTAAATATACAATCACCAAGCCAAAGGTCATATATCTAGCTACTGAAATGAAAAACAACTAAAAGGCATGTTTACCAAGCATTCTAGGACCATATATATCATATGTGTTCATGTGGTACATTTAAAATTGTAAAGAGTATAAATATATACCTTAGACAGTATAACAAGTGGAACCCACGAGATAAGAGATCTTGAGGGGCCTCGTAAAGAGATCTAGAGAGGGATCAAGGTCAGATGGAACCGATAAGATAATGAGAAGGGATGTGGAGAGGCGGGCTGCTACTTAGATTAGGTTTTCCTGTCGTAGGTAATTATAAGTAGCTCTCAAGGTGGGCTGGGCCTAGTCGCAAAATATTTGTACTTAGTTATATTATTTTTGAACAAAAATCCTAATAATGTTTAATTAGATTAATTAAGTGTTGATGCAAACTATTGGCAAATTTTTTTCTTTATAAACCACATATTTTATATAAGTGTCAAAGTATCCAAACACTCCTACATTAATTGTGATTAAAAGAAAATAAACTATTTGTTTATTATTAATAATTTATTTTTTAAAAATTAAAAATAACCTTATATGTTAAAGTTCATAGTGGTTAGTAATAATATTTTACTATTTTTAAAGATACAAATAAATTGTATTGTAGAAATTTTATCATTTAAATTTTAATATATTCGATTTACGGGAAATTTAATTTGAAAATTAAGTTCTTATAAAATATGATAACAAGTTTATCAATAATTACTAATACATAATGTTGATTACATAAGAAAAGTCTATTACTAATTAAATTAAACTAAAACTTATATTAGAATTATTCTCTCTCTCTCACACACAGATATATATATATATATATATATATATATATATATATATATATATATATATATATATATATATATATATATATATCGTTAAGTTATATATAATTATATAATCAGAATTTTTATAAAATAATAAAGAGAAAATGAAATATTTTCAAGTAATAAATAATGTAACTACATCATATTTACAATTGTCAGAAATATTTTACAAAATGGTTATAATAACATCTATAAGGCGCAAAAAATGTTGCACAAATTCCAAAATATGTTACAACAATCAAAAAATTGGGGTAACATAAAATTGATGTTATTTTTATTATTTTATGTTATAGTGGGGAGTAGAATGCAAATGTTAGAATATGATTTGTATATAATAACATAATATCCTTGTTGCCTTCTTTATCAAGATCTACCCAAAAAAGGACCCCTAGGTAGGATTAACTTTTTGAATAATGATGAATCACACCCACTGGTGAAGGGCTTATTTGTATTGTAACATTTCTCCATATTGTTAAAAGAAAATGTAAAGTATTTATATTCTAATAGAACCATTTATTTGAAACAATCTACTTATTATATATATAATAGCTGAGCAAAAAAATTACCTAGCTCCCACTCAGGCCTAACTCCGTACCTAACTCCCATTCATATATTAGAAAAATTGTTTTTCACAAGAATTAAACCCATGACCTCATCAATACATATGAACCATCCAAATCATTTAGGCTACACAAGCATTTAGCTCATTAGTGAAATGCATTAACCACGTACGTTAATTCTCTTTTATTTAAATTATCTACGATATCTCATTTATTTGAGGTCAAGTTATTGTTTCAATCAAGACTCATATATTATTTGCGTAATAAATTAATATCTATTAATAATTATTTGCATCAATGAATTTAAAATTGAAAAAAAAAACTGAGTAATCGGGCTTGAACCATGAGCTAGATTTCTAAAAATAAATATAATTCATATTTGAATAAAAAATGAATGATTTCAAATCTCAACTAATAGTTTAAACGAGTACCAATACAATATTATACAAACATCAAGTCATGTCATAAATATGAGGAATAAGCACAAAAACCAAAGTGAGCATCTTTGAAAAGAAAAATTGATGGACTTTCAACATGGACTATGTGATACTAATTTTATTTATCATAAAAGGTGATTTATAAAGAGATTATAATATTTTGGAGAACAAGAAATAAGGTAACTGAAAGAATATTCTTATTTAGATTACTTTTTTATGTTAAACTTATTAATTCAGAATTTGACGTGTGACTAAATCTTTTTTAAAGATTTATAGATATAAGAATAGTAACAAAGACATCAAATTTAGTGTCATAAAATATATCTAAATGATGTAATGTTGATGATATATGAATTTGAAATATTATAAGTTGTGATATAAAGGTGAATTTAGAAAAAAATTATATTGTCAATCAAAAGTCAACCAAATAATAATAAAAAGCGTGTACGAGACCTACTAAAAAGAATTGAGTTATAAATTTTGCATTGTTAAAATGAAATAAAACAGAGAAATAAGTTATGTATATTAAAGTCTTAAAACTATAATATTTAATATGCCATCAATCAATATATAACATACCAGTTAAATAAAATGAGTCAAGCTACAAATAAATTGATTAATCATTTACAAATTAAACTATAAAATATAATTAATTCTGAACTGGATAATCCGACACGATATGGTTAAAACTAATATCTGATTAAACGGATCTAGAACAAGAATAGTTTTTTCATAATCTAGAATATCGAATACCTGATTTGATCTTTAACAATTGAACATGATATGCTACATTGCTTAACCCTAAGAAATACGAGTATCAAAATATTAAAAAATATGAGCTTGCAAAAAGCTAAAAAATAACTAAACAACTAATTGAGCTAAATATTTCATGTTTTTATGAACTTCATGGCCCCTAGGTCATATATAATATCTTTTTGCTATTTGAAATTCGAGAAAATCATATGTTTGATACCCCGTTTATGACAATTACATGAAAATCAGTAAAAGTCTTAATCATTAAGATCGGAAAACAATGCAAACCACACATCCTCATCTGATCACGATTTAGGATATCGTAAATTCACATATCATGAACATATTTTCATCAAAATCATGTTATATTAGATGAAATGATTCAATAATTTCAACAATAAATTACAGATACTTTTAATGAGGTATTATATATTTAAAATTTAAAAGTTTTAGTATTAATTACGAATGTAATTTTGAACATGTAGATAATACGATAATGACCTCTATATCCTAACGGATTAAATATAGAAAAATCAGTTCAAATGTAGTTTTCAATCCATAATTTTTTTAAAAATATAATACTTATTATTATTATTATTATTAATGCTATTAGGTTGCAAATATTACATTTTAATATTTACATATTTTTTCAAGGAACAAAAAGTAATATTAACACTCGAAACAATATGATGACACATGGATATTATTTAAATTACAACATAAACGAGAGGCCCGTGCCTCGCACCCGCTTTTATGCTAGTGTAACTTGGTCATGCAACACATTTTATAAAAAAGGGAAAGATTCTGCATATAAATTGAACATGCCAATAGACTATTTTTATAATTGAACATCATACAAATATAGTTCACACCAACCCTAAACTCCCCATCAAACATTACAACCCCAATCTCGACCTAAATCTAACCCCACAAACTACCTTCAAATCTAATACCAAGTCCGAACTCAATCTAAATCAACAAACTATATCCAATCCAAAATCATAACAAATATCAAACTGAGTCTCAATATAGCTAAGACTAATAACTGCAAAATCTATTAGCCTATTTGGTTTCATCTATACATGTATTTGGAATAATATTCTGGTTTACTTGATGGGCTGTATATCAAATAGACAAGAGGCTATGCAAAAGCACCGAATGCAATGCTATTCTTCTCAAGTGCCAACTACAACATTAACGTGAACAAGATTTTCAAGTTCATTGCATCCAAGCTCTTCAACTTACCCTCGTCCATAGAGCGTAATTTTACTATTGGAGAGCCGATCATCGATTTTTAGTCTACACCATTCATTCCATAGTTCCATTTGTATATCCCCACAGATTTTGTTTTAGAAAACGCAGTGTCAACTAGTTTGTTCAGAGGCTCAACCTCCTAGTCCAAGCTTGAATTAATGTTTTATCATTTTTCTTACTTTTTAGAACTATTAATGTAACATCCTGACTTTTTGGAATATTAAAACCAAATTCAAAACTAAAATACAACACAATTTATTAATCTAAAATTCTATTATAAAGGTGACTATTACAAAGGCGCACCTAACGGAAGTCCAAACATCAATCTACTCAAAATCCAATGCACATCAACTCGCTCTTAAATCAAACCTTAAAATTGTTAAACTATACAGGCAAGCAACCAATCGATCCAACTAGTCGGGCCAAGTAACATGTATACACAAAGATAAAATAATTTTTTTTGTATATATGATAACAATATACGAAAAAAATACTTTCAAAACACTTTCATATTCTTATTCGATACGACAATCACATAGAGAAAAATACCTTAGAACTCATAATTTATACCACACGATCACTACAATCCGGTGTTAACGGCCCTTAATTTTCTGAAAACCTTCACTATAAACCAGTGACTCGGTCCTTGTTCTTATTCTTATTTTCACAAACCAAGGCATAAATCAGAGTTCCGAAATCATCGTCTGCACTGCACATATACAAGAACACCAATTAATTCAAAATATAATCACCTGGCCCAAATTGATACAATCAAATATAAACAAATAATACATCATTTTTAAAGCACTAGAAAGATCTATCAAAAACTTACCTCAACCCCGAAATCCAATAATTAACATCATCCTAGATCATGTAATCAATCCTTAGCAACCAACAAAAATCAACTCCTCTAAAACTCCAAAAGCGTCCATGATACAAATCTGCCCAGACCAATAATTACCTATTTTGACCCTCTAAACGATGTTTCTGCAAAAACTTAAAACACGGAAGTTGTAGAGGATGAAAAGACCTTTCTGAAAAGGTATGGCTCCTCAAAAACGGACTCATAAACAATCAAGAATTAAATAAAACGTCTGCTGATTTAGAATTAAAAGAGAAAAACATGAATGGAATATTTTTGGTGATTTTGTAAATAGTTTGAAATAGAATCTGAGAAAACATTGTGAACGAAAGTTGTAGACAGTTGAAAGAGTTTTTCGAAACATCAAGAATCATCGAATTGCGATAAGAATTGAATTTACTTACTACGAATTTTACAAGACAACTGATTTTTGTATGAAAACTGCTACGAATTTTTATAATAAAAACGAAGAAAAATTTGGGCTGCTTGTAAAAGATATAAAAGAATGAGGGAACATAATCAATATAGAGAGTCTCAAAATCCTAATTCTGAACCTACCCGTTATCCGAATAAAAGTTTGATCCATATTATAGGCCCACTATCCTAATTTAGTTTTAAATCCTAATCATAATCAAATTTTAATCCTTTATTATTATTACTAATTAATTTTTTTTAAAAGTACTAATCAATTAATATTAATTTAAAAATTACGAGACATTACACCAGGTGACGTGTATACACTTATGATAACATAACTTTCGATACGATAATTATAATTTCAATTGATTTGCGTTCTCGTTTATGTGCGGTGTAGACGATATTTCGGAACTCTGATTTATGCCACGATTTGGGAAAATAACAGTAAGAATAAGGACCGAGTCACCGAGTTACGGTGACAGTTTTCAGAAAATTAAGGGTCGTTATCACCGGATTGTAGTGATCGTGGTATAAATTATGAGTTCTAAGTTATTGTTCTCTATGTGATTGTCGTATCGAATAAGAATATGAACGTGTTTTGAAAGTATTTTTTTCATATATTGTTATCGTATATATAAATAAATTATTTTATCTTATGTTTATACATGTTACTTGGCCCGACTAGTTGAATCGATTGATTGCTTGTTGGGTTGTATAGCTTATTACTTACAATTTTCAAGTTTGATTTAAGAGCGAGTTGATGTGCATTGGATTTGGAGTAGATTGACGTATGGACTTCCGTTAGCTGTGCCTTTGTAACAGTCACCTTTGTAATAGAATTTTAGATTAATAAATTGTGTTGTATTTTAGTTTTGAATTTAGTTTAATATTCCGAAAAGTCGGGATGTTACCATTAATGTAGCACAAGGTAAGCACTTGGCTTCATCTCTACATAATAAAATGCCTACTTTTGAATTCATATTCGAAGTTTAGAAAGCCCCTCTAGACAAAAAGAGTTGGACTTCTGAATCTCTACTTTCTGGTGCAATAAGTTGAAAGAACACACCTAATTTTTGAAAAAAAATAATTGTCAAAATTAATTAAACCAAGAATCGAGTAAAATATTATATTGAAAATTACTATATTCTCATTCAAATCTAAAACAAGTGGACAAACAAGTCTGGATTGAAAAAAACACTTATAATGTAGTCTAACTCAAATCTGATGAAGCTATGAACATTTTACGTGGGCTTAATATTTTGAAATTTTTGTGAAGATTCTTGAATTAATTTTAAAAATAAGATTTAGAAAAAAGAGTAAAACATGAATATTTATTTTAAAAGATTTATATTTGTGGTATAGAGAAAAAGGAAAGGATTAAGATTATTCAACTCGGATTTTAATGTATTGGTAATAATCCATAGATTTTAATGGATTATATCTGATTTTGATTTTATGCCAATTCTTGGATACTCAAAATCTCAAAAATTATGATGGAATTTTAAAAAGTATAAAATACACCAAACAATCTCATAAAATTCATCATGTTATGAAGTTCAAAAAAATCCAGTATTGAATATCTTGAGATTTTAATGGATTCGAATAATCTCAATTAAATACCATCATATTTTTTAAGTATAATTAAAATATTAATCGAATATCACTAGATTTTATTGGATATAGTAAGATCCTAATTGACTACCCCAAGATTTAGATGCAATTTTTAAAATTCGAGTTGAATATAACAACATTATGAATGATTTTTTTTAAAATCTCAATTGAATACTCCTTTTAATTCTAAAAGTAAGATGTATAGAAGGGAATTAAAGATTTGTATGAGTTACATTAAAAGAGGGGCTACCAAGAAATTCTGCTATCAAAAGTGTCTGTTAAATGGGAACTGTGGAATCAAATTTGACCAATAGCGTAGGTTAAAAATTAAATGTAGCAAAAGGGAATTTATAGCATCGGTTAAAGCTTAACGGTTGCATAAAGTTGTTCAATAGCGTCAATTATTACACGACCGACGTACTAAACACTTTAAAGCATCAGGAAAAAAATTGCACGGCGCATTTGAGAACTGTAAGCGTCGGTTAAATAGAATCTGATGCCATTGGTGTAGTCAAAGTGACTTAATGCGTCGGTTAAAGTTAAAACCGACGCTTTTAAATAGTTTAAGCCACGGTTGATAGTAGAACTGATGTAGAAAGTGCGTGCCAAAAGTCTTTTTTGTACTATGTATTATGCTTTTGTTGAAGCATTTTAACGCTTGTACCATAAACCTTGCATATATATATATATATATATATATATATATATATATATATATATATATATATATATAATCTTTCTTTTGCAATTGTAATTGTTTTACTTCCATTCAACTGTCTTATCAGCATAACTATTATATTATTCGCACTTATTGTACTCTTTACATTCTACATGTTGTACTTAATTCATTTTGTCATATCTTGTACAGAAAAATTTGATCTGATGAAAAGTTTTAATTTGTTTTGTAAAAGTAATATGTTAAGATTGATAAAGCTGTTTTCTTCTCAACCATGTCTAAATAATTGTTTGTTACTTATCAGAATATGTCTTCCAAAAAGACAACCATGTCAATGCTCAAACTTTGGAGTCTAATGAGACTCCATCTAAACCACCTGGACCAGTTGATCCAGGGATTACTCAGATGCTACAAATGTTAGTTCAATGAACTGCTATGTTAGCTTAGCAGCACCAGTTTTAACAGCAACAGAACCAGCAAGAGTAAGAACGAGAGTAGGAATGAGTAAAGTAGCAACGACAGAAGACATGTATACATATGATAACTTTTAAGGCATTTCAAGCCGTGAATTCTCCTGGGTTTAAGGGGTCAGCAGATCCGGTAGATGCCAAGATATGGCCAAATGAAATGGATTTGTCAAAAGACAAAATTTGTCAGTTATTTTCTAAAACATGAAACATATTATTGGTGGGATTCGGTGTACACAATGATAGGTACGACGGAAGTTTCATGGGATAGATATAAGGAATTGTTGGAGAAAAATTTTCCTCATTATATGCAAGAGATCAAATGGGGATAAATTTTTTGGAGTTTATTCAAGGTAACGTGACTGTAGAAGAATACGAAGCTAAATTTATAAAGCTAGCAAGGCTTGTGCCAGCGTATGTGAGTACTTAAAGACAAAAAGGCAAAGAGGTTTTAGCATGGGTTAAAGGCATGGATTAAGAGAAAGCGAGCTATTTTAGAGTTAGATAACTATGTTGCATTAGTTCAAAAAGCGATGATCATAGAAGCCACAGGCCGCTGAAGGCCAGGCTACGATAGGAAGGTACCAAGGGTCATTATCTATTAATATAATTTATCATATTGTTATTGTGATATAAGGTTGGTGACAACCAAATCTTTGACCCGGATTTGGAGGGCGTCACATTTAACAAAGGTGACCCAAATAAAATATAAAATTTTTACCACATCACTATATCTAGACAAATGCCATACCATGTACCTATATATAATATCTTCATAAATTTACACAACAAAGTATGTATACTATTAAGGTATGAAAAATATATTTTTGTTATAATGTTATAACTAAAAGTTTATGTTATACTACGTGGAGAATATAAATTTAGAGAATATTGGAGCATTTACTTCATTGTTTATGATCACCAATATGAGGAGAGTTGCTGCAAACAAGCAATGAGCCACGTGTATATTAAAATGTTTAAGGTGTAGTATTCAAATGTAATAGTACAAAGTTTCAACACAATAAAAATAAGTGAAAATTTAATAAATAACCTATATAACACATTCATAGTCTCCTTATTCACTTATGCTATCTATTTTGCTTGCATAGTGGACATAAAAATAAGAAGTTTTCACCACTATTGCAGTTTCAGATATTGTATTATGATGCAAAGAAGCATTATTCATATTCTTGTACCATTTTTTTTTTCATATTAATAAGAATCAAACACATATTTATAATAAATTCATAAATTTATAAATATAATATATTAAAACCAAAATTCACAAAAATCAAGTTCTTATATTAAATATATCACGAGTAGATCTAGATCACAACAAATTCATCATATATGTATAGGGTAAATATACAATTATTAAGTAAGAGATACACCAAAGGTCATATATCTAGCTACTAAAATGAAGAACAACTAACAAGCATATTTACCAAGCATGCTAGGACCATATATATCATATGTGTTAATGTGGTACATTTAAAATTGTAAAGAGTATAAACTTATACCTTAGACAGTATAACAAGAGCAGCACAGTGAGATGGAACCCATGAGAGAGAAGAGATATGGAGGAGCATCCGTGAAGAGATCTGGAGAGGGATTAGGGTCAGATGGAACTCATAAGATGATGAGAAGGGATGTGGAGGGGCGGGCTGCTACTTAGATTAGGGTTTTCCTGTCCTAAGTAATTATAAATACCTCGCTGGGCCTAGTCGTAAAAACGTTTGTTCCTAGTTATATTATTTTAGAATAAAAACCCTAATAATGTCCAATTAGATTAATTAAGTGTTGATGCAAACTACTGGCAAACTTTTGCTTAATAAACCACCTATTTTATATAAGTGTCAGAGTATCCAAACAATCATACATGGACAAGATAAATTAATAAAAAATATATGATCACAAAAAAAAATTTAGAAAATATTGTAATGAGTGCATGTTGTTAGTCTACAAAGTCACCATTTTTTTTCATTTGATAATTTTTGAAACTTTTTTGAAGATCTTATCTCTATAAGTTTCAAGAAAGGGGAGATGGAGTTTTTTATCAATAAAAATCAAGATTGTAGCAGCATATCAACTAGACAAAATTTAGTTTTGAGTTTATCATATACATTTTTGTATGAATATAAACTGATATCTTCTAACAGTAACTTCTTTATTCAATAGTTCTTGTTTTGTGTTCTATTTGAAGTGCATAAGATCAAGAAAATATAAAAGGAACTAAAACACACACACACATTCACCCTCCATTTTCGTTTGTTCAACTCATTTCCAACATATTCCTAAGTATAAAAAAAACTAAAATTTAAAGATATAAATCTTGTTAATACATATTTAAAATTTAAAATTTATGTTAAATGTTTAAAATATATTATTATATTTTTATAATGAATAATACTTTAATATTAGCACATTCTTTCTATAAAAAATTATAAAAGTATTTTTTAAAAAATTAAATATTTTAAAAATCAATCATATAAATTAGTTATATTAATATAAATATTTTCATGACAACCGGGGTCAAAATTCTGAATCTTTTTCGAAAATCAGGTCAAGCTTTGATTTTCAAAAATAAACTGAAATATAAATTTGGGTAATCCACAAGTCCACCACCAGCCTAAAAAATCATGATTTGTTGAAGTAATTGATTGGATTATTTGTGTTTTTAAACTTGACGCCGGACTGAATTATTATAAACTTTTTCACTTAAAATCCTAACGTGCTGAATAGATAGCCAATAGGCCTAGATTGTATTTGTACCTCTATAGTCATTGTGGGATAATAAGCTGGTTTTGTGTTCCCACCTCAGGACATTTGTCATTATGAAAAAATGCCACAAGCCTTTACGTCCCCACCTCTGGCTCTTAACGTCCTTATATCAAGCCTGAATAAATAGTCAATCGACCTAGATTGTACATTTATAGTCATTTTAGGATAATAACTAGCTAGTTTCGTGCCTCCACTTTTGAACATTAGTCATTACGAAAGAATATCTCAGCCTTCACGTCTCCACCTCCGACAACTTGATGAATCAAGCTTTCAAAAATTGGGTCTTGTAAAGTATAATGTAACTTAGAATTTAAATAATAACTTGACACAATAAAAAAACTTTTACAAGAAACAATACATAAGTACGATACAGGAATCAACATACTGAAGATCTAGAATGTGCAGAATCAGACATGCAATCTAGCAAATCTGAAGCAATCACCAATCCACTGAAAGAATTTCATTAATATGTTCAAGTCCCAGTGAAGAATAAAGATCAAGACATTTCAAGGAACCAAAATTGTCTATCAATTCAGTAGCAAGTACCAGAAGATTCCAGTGTCAACACTCTAATTATTCACAATCAGAAAATGAAGCAAGTACAACCAAAGGTGGACTGATCAATGCCATTTATGAGAAGATAATATGAAGATCAACATCAATGATAGTAATTTATATATGAATCATACCTGTGCGCTAAATGTCAACACGTCTAAGGATGATAGTTGTATTAATCTAACGAAGAATTGATCAAGTCGAGCAAGTAGTCCCAACACTTAACAAGGAGTTATTGGCTAAAGACAGATTTCAAAAAGGTCAAATTCAGTTTTGGCATGAAGGTATATATTATTGTACCTTACAAATGGCGCCAGTTGGAAAAGAGAGCCAAGAGAGGCGCGACTTAAGACCTAGGCGCGCATAGGTGGGAGACGAGATATATCAGGCACGAGGTCCTGAGCACAAGATATATTGGGCATGACTCAGCACAAGATATATCGTGTTAGGCCTTGAACTACTATAGAGGGGGTTGAAAATAGTGGATACCTCAAATTCGAATTAAGAGCACAATACATGTAAATCAAAACTCAGTTTTTATTAGATGATAAAAACTATTACAATAGGAATAAACTCCTCTCTCAATGATGTATGAATATGAGTAAGAGCTGCTAGGTTACATAGGAAGATATTTCTTGTAATTGACGACTCATATAGATTAAACCTATATGTACTTATATACTACACAGTTACAATCAATCAATCATCTAATTAATATAATATAAACAAGCTACATAAAATATCTACTAAAGTCCTACGCTGTGAAATCTCTATAGTGTATATCTTCCATATATAAAATCAATCCGCTCTTGAAAACCAGCTTTGACAAACTCTAACAAATATCCTCTATCGATAAAATCTGATATCATCAGGTTTTGACAAATTCTGATCTTCAAATAAATTCTAACAACAAATCTTGATTCTAAATACTCATAACAAAATCTGATATCATCAAATGCATTTATCAATCTCCCCCAATTTGTGCATAAATAAATATGTGCAAGTAATCAATTTGATGATGTTAAAAGTACAAATACAAATGCATCTATGGATATTTATCACTTATAGAACTTCAGCTTCTTCTACCAATCAATCTCTTTATGCCTAAAGACTCTGTTGATAAAATCTATGAGCATTCTTCTTTCTGCAACAACCAGAGTTTGAACCATTTGAGACTTGATTTCCTTGAGCACTAGATCATCCTCTCCCGTTTGATATATGGCAACCCTTAGATCATATATTTTGTTTATGCCCATACTATGTCCCAGTTTGATGAGTCTAGACCTTCTGGCTTTTTCATTAAATACCAAATGCTGTGTACTAAGGATGGTTTGCATCTTGGCAACTGTTTCTTTGCATCTCAACTTCTTTGTCTTCATCTGATATGTACTTTGCAATATACACACCATCAGAATTTATTTTATAGAATCTTTTCTTATCCAACATAGTCTTTATGATAAACTCTGACCACTTCTGAGTAGCTTCATTCTTAACTTCTAGAATATAAACAATATATTATAACTCCTTTCATATTTTGTTTAGAACATCAACATCTACAAGCTTGTATACAATTCCATTTTCTAAAAAGTAAGTCAGCTTCTACTTGTTTTTGTCTCCATCATATGAGTCTATTAGACTTTGAGCAGAGTCAACTTTGTCTAAGTGTTTCTGAGTTATCTCTTCATCAGGTTTGTCAATCAGAGGATATGGATCTCTGATGACTACCTTGGTCCTCTATAGACTCTTGCACTTCTTGAGACAAGGCCTTCCACGTCACCAGCCTGCCATCTTATGGATTGAGGGATCAGAGAATTCTGCAAGGTTGAATTCTCTCTAACACGAGATGGCTTCTTGAACAATAGCTTCCTTTTCTGCTCTACTATTAAAGAATCTAAGTCAACATGAGCTATGTCAGAGGTTGCCGGTGCTTTGATAACTTGAGTAGTATCAGAGGTTGTCCTGTTGAGATCTTCAGATTTTACATTCTCTAATAACTGAGTCTTTTATATTTTGTTAACATGAGCAATGTTAGAGGTTAACTTCTCAGAGTTTATCTTCTCAGCATCAGATACATCTAGCCTTTTTCTTTTCTTTGTGGCTTTAACCAACTATTCTTCCTGTATAGTCATATCATCATAACTATATTGAATATACATAGTTGATTTAATTGTTACCTTTTGGAATGAAGGAACAATTTTGACTTGAAGAGTTGGTGGTTTATCAATATTAACCTTTTTTTTTATCTTTCTGACCAATTTCAGAGTTTGTCTGAGATCTTGTTCTTGGCTTGTTGATCTCCAAGCTGTCAGTTTCCATGATGACAATACCCTTCTCCTTGGGTCTAGGAGGCTTCTTAATTTTGTTAGACTTTGACTTTTCTATTTCAGCTGCAAGTCTTTCCTCCTCCTTTTTCAGCTGGAATCGAATACTCTACCCATGACTTAGAATTGACAACAATAGTTTTCGCCCTAAAGATCTCAAGACATTACCTGTATAAGGAGAAGTGTTAACCTTTTTTTTTATCTTTCTGACCAATTTCAGAGTTTGTCTGAGATCTTGTTCTTGGCTTGTTGATCTCCAAGCTGTCAGTTTCCATGATGACAATACCCTTCTCCTTGGGTCTAGGAGGCTTCTTAATTTTGTTAGACTTTGACTTTTCTATTTCAGCTGCAAGTCTTTCCTCCTCCTTTTTCAGCTGGAATCGAATACTCTACCCATGACTTAGAATTGACAACAATAGTTTTCGCCCTAAAGATCTCAAGACATTACCTGTATAAGGAGAAGTGTTAACCTTTTTTTTTATCTTTCTGACCAATTTCAGAGTTTGTCTGAGATCTTGTTCTTGGCTTGTTGATCTCCAAGCTGTCAGTTTCCATGATGACAATACCCTTCTCCTTGGGTCTAGGAGGCTTCTTAATTTTGTTAGACTTTGACTTTTCTATTTCAGCTGCAAGTCTTTCCTCCTCCTTTTTCAGCTGGAATCGAATACTCTACCCATGACTTAGAATTGACAACAATAGTTTTCGCCCTAAAGATCTCAAGACATTACCTGTATAAGGAGAAGTGTGAAATCTACATAGATCACAAGAGTCTTAAGTATGTCTTCACTCAAAAAGAGGTAAACACGAGACAAAAGAGGTGGTTGGACTTAATCAAAGATTATAACTGTGAAATTCTTTATCACCAACGTAGATGCAATGTGGTGGCTGATGCCCTTAGTTTGCCAAAATACTTATAACTATATAATTATAAACATAAATCAAAATAACAAAGGATAGAATAGTTGTATGCATGCAAACGTGATAACCGTGCACTAGTATACAATATACAGAGCCTCAGCTGAACATGCAAATTGTCTCTGGTAGAAATCATGGACACAGTTAATTAATTCACTAGGGCACGCGCAAGGCTATAACGGAGAAAACAATTGTGGCGCTCCTATTTATTTTTAAGTCAGCTGTTGTCCAGTAATAGTGTGATATTCTAGTTAATGTATGAAGTACAAAGGAATATATGATGCACTTCTTGCATGCTATGAGTAACGTCTATGACAGGATGAATTCAAAAGAACTTGAAATTTTAATGAGTATCGTATTCAACGCACTTCTACGATATTTTAGGATGTAACAATATCCATTTAAAACTTCCAAAATATAACAATAATATTTTGAATCACAACCAACACGGAACCGGTAGAATATGACCCGCGCCTTGCACACATTATTTTGTTTAGTTACTACTTATACTTATAACTTGAACTAATATATCCATTATTCTCGATTTGAAATTGTAGTAGTACACAAACTATAATATAAAACTAGTATGTGTGCCCGCGTTGCGGGAGGGGCAATTAAATGAGTTCCTATTTGAATTTTTTATGCATTGTTTTGAATTATACTAAAACATATATTTTAATTTCAAAGAGCTCCATAATTATTGAAAAAGAAATAGCGAGAGGAATTTTAATTAACCGTTACAGTTTGTGAAAGGAAATAAGCACTGTTAATCTTTCAGACAGTGTTATGAGGATTAGACACGTGTGTCCGTGTGTAAGAAAAATTAAATGATAGCATGAGTCAACTGAGTCAAATGGCATTCTGTGTAAATACGGAGGAGTTAGTAGACTTTATAAGGGTAAACACACAACAGGTTTTATAATATAGATAGATAATATAATATCATCCCTTTTATACAATTAAAGTCGATAAATTTAAATTTTAACCGGTCAATCAGTATCTTAACAAATCAACAAGTTTTTCTATTTTGTAACATATTTAAGAGATATTCTAGATTATAACTAATTAAATCACTTTTAGACATTCTCATGAAAAAATATATCATATCTATATATCTATATAAAGGAATATCTCAGAAGGCTGACGTGGCACCTTCTGAATCTCCTGTTTTATTTTTTCTCAATTCTTAGAATTTTTTTATTTGTTGATCAGTGTTTTGAATTTTTGGAATTCTCGACAGAAATTGAAATGTTTGTATTATATATATTAATTGTTGCATTTCAGTTAGGTATTAGAAGAGATGAAACAGAAAACTTTAAATTCAAGTTCTCAAAATTCTTACCCATGGCATCCCCATCTTCTTTGGATCAGAACAATTCTCGTCCTAAAAGCTATGATTGGATTCTCTGCTCTTATGAAGATTACTTGTGTTTTTGCTTGCAGGAATTCTTCTATTATTTTGGATTTAGATCTTAAAACTTTGATCGGTAACTTGGACGGGGTTCTCATTTATGGGAGGAAATCGTGATTGAGAAAAGAAACAGTCTTCTTTCCTGTAGTGAAAAATGTTGCAAGCCCAAGAAAATTTTCTAATGAACAAGCTGGTGGTACAAATAATCATATATTACGTGAATTTTAGACGATTTTTTTTTTATTCGAGATAATTTAGTGGCCCATATATTTTTTTATGTTCTTCACTTCATACTTACTCACAAAATTTGACAGATTTAAGACAACAGTAATATTATCCCCTTAGCAGGTGAAAAATGTTGCAAGCCCAAGGTAATTTTCTAATGAAGAAGCTGGTGGTACAAATAACCATATATTACGTGAATTTTAGAACATTTTTTTTATTCGGGATAATTTAGAGGCCCATATATTTTTTTATGTTCTTCACTTCATACTTACTCACAAAATTTGACAGATTTAAGACAATAGTAATATTATCCCTTTAGCAGGTACCAATTAGTATTAACACTTAATTTTATTGTCTACCTATTAGTTAATAGTACTCCATTATGAGCTACATGAATATAGGTAATGTAACACTAATTTTAAATTATCAGCTTGTCCGGAGAGTAGTGAAGGAGCAATATAAATTGCGTTTAGATGTAGCTTACAGAGTTTTTTTTAGATTTTATACAAGAAATCCTCTTGCTTAGGATTGATATTAAGTCATGAAGGAATATGATTTGGTTTCTCTTACTTCACAAATGATAGGCAGCATCTGGTTTTGGCTTTGTGATGAACCAATTTAATTTAATAAAGCATGAGAATTTGTTTATGTCATATGTGAGAGAGATGTAACAAATACCTGTTTGTGTAGCCTTAAAAAGAAGGTTAGTAAAAAAGCACACAAGTTGGTAAAATAATCATTGATGGTGGGTACCTTTTCTTTATTCTTATGGTAGCTTCAGTGTTTTAAGAGGAGGGATCGAGTTGACTGCACGGATAATCTATTTAATCATTTGTTATTACTTAGCATTAGTAATTATTTTTTAAGAAATGATGAAACTAAATAACTGACTAAATGACAATGGATATGATAAGTACAGTTCTCATTTTTTTTATCAATAACATTAGTCTGTACCAGTTTGGCTAACAAATAAAAAGTTACATTTCATTATTTCTATTGAGGTAAAACATAAGTTCATATATACTACAAATTAGAGAAACACTAGAAGATAATAAAATACATACGAAGCTGTTTAGCTTTATTAATCGAGAAACAATCAAATGGACCACCAAAGTTATTTCAGGTTTATAAATAGGCTTGGTCAATCTAGAAGCTTAAAAAAAAATTTGATTCATTTCGGATAATGATAATTGGCTTTTATGTTATCTTTTTGAGTTCAAACAAATAAATATTTGAAGTATAGACTAAAATGAACTTATCACATGATTTATGAGCAATATTTTCTACTTTTAACAGAAGAAAAAAAAGATGTGATGGATCAATCACTTGATCTTTTGGCATCTCCTTACTCCGAATTCCATTTGGTATCAAATTTCTAAGGCTTTTGTCCGAGGAACCCCAGATATAATGCATGTGTCTTGCGGTTTTTTTAATTTAATATCTAATTTGATAAGTTGAGTAGGTGATCAAGGAGGAGCAGAATACGGTGGGTGTGTTTGTTATAGCAGAAAGTTACTGCCATTTGTTTGTGGAGAGGCTCGATCATGTAGAAAAAGAAAAGTTAATTTTTTCTTCTACACTTATTCATGTATGTAATTTAATGTATTTGAATCTGAAAATGATATGATTCCTTTTTTACAGAGGATTTTCAAAAGAGCTGGACGAGGCTTATGCTTTCTGAGTTTCCATGTGCACAATGTTCACAACACGTTTTGGCAAGATATTTGTGGCTCGTGATGGTGATGCTCAATTACGCAACAATTGTGAATTCAATATTAAGGTAGATTTGAAATTCAAAATAATTCGTTTAGGCTTGAGCGAATAATATAATTTTAGTTTTTTGTCATCAGTGTGGAGGATGAAGGTTCTCATAACAATTGCTTGGGAGAATGGCATTAGTCTTGGAATGCTCCATGAGGATAGAGGTAATCAAGCAACATTTTTTCAAATAAACAAGTATAGGGCTTAAATTTGCAATCCTAGAAGTACAATTTTGTTTTTGAGATATATAAACTAATCAGATCCTTGTTATGAATGTGTAGAATCTTGAAGCCGTATCAAACTTAGAAGAGTATTCCTAAATTTTTACTTGAATAAAAGGTTGGAAGTTTCTCTGATTCTATGAAAGAAAGAAAAAAGAATAAACACGACACAAGCCGCAGCTATGGAACTCTCCGCTTTGGGTCATACTATCAAGATGATCAAAATAGTCCAAATACAAGGGATCTATTACAATGGGGCCTAGAATTTCAAGTGGTTGAGTGAAATCTGAGATATCTAACACTTATTAATCTGTATATGAGGATGAAGAAAAGGGTTTAGAAATTATAGATTGTACAAATTTTTTAAAGTGTTTTATATTTAATATATATTTTCTCACTCGCGCGAAGCGTGTTTTCCCCCTGGTTTACATATATTTATAAGTATTTTGGCAGATTTGATTTTTATAAACTTATTTTAACATGCCCGATAAAGATATATTAACTTTAACATGTCTATTGATTATTTAAAAACATATTTTAATTGAATACTTCTATTATTATTATATAAATTAAATATATTAATTGTTGCATTTCAGTTAGGTATTTGAAGAGACGAAACTGAAAACTTTAAATTCAAGTTCTCAAAACTCTTACCCATGGCATCCCGATCTTCTTTGGATCCGAACAATTCTCATCCTAAAAGCTACGATTGGATTCTCTGCTCTTATGAAGATTACTTGTGTTTTTGCTTGCAGGAATTTCTTCTATTATTTTGGATTCAAATCTTAAAACTTTGATCAATAACTTGGACGGGGTTAAATATATAACATGTTTTTCTCCTCCTTGTGAGAGTCTTTGATGTTTTTCTCCGTCTTATAATCTTTTGGATTGTGAGAATTGTGAGAGTAGTAGTCTGTGTGTGAGTTTTACTATGGAGAATACAGATTATATCAACAGATATATGGAGAGTTTGGATATCGAGGATGAAGAGAATGAACAACTGGTGTTCGGTGCAGAGATAGAGGAGGTAAACAAGTATGAACTTTGCCTGGTGGGAAGTTTCCTTTCGGAGAAATCGATCAATGACAGAGCCATGAAGAGCAAACTAGCCGATATATGGAAGCCTGCCATGGGGGTCACTATCAAGGAGATAGAGTCTGGTTTATATCTTTTCCAGTTCTACCATGTAGAAGATCTGAATTGGGTGATGAATGGAGGCCCGTGGTCTTTTGATAATATCATGCTTGTTTTGGCGACCATTCCCCCGGGAGAAGATCCTACGAAGGTTGATCTGTCATCTATCAATATATGGATTCAAATTCACGACTTACTAACAGGTTTTATGACTGAACAGGTTGGCAAACTTCTTGGTCATTTCTTCGGAGAATTTTTGATGTATGGTCATATAAATGATAGTAGTCTATGGAGAGATTGTATGCGTATAAAGATAAAGCTGGATGTTCGGAAGCCTCTGAAGAGGAAGAAGAAGATTGTAGGTAGAAATGGTAAAGAGTGTGTGGTGCATTGTAAGTATGAGCGTTTAGGGGAGTTTTGTTTTATTTGTGGAATGATCTCCCATACGGACAGATTCTGCAAAAGGTTTTTGGAGAATTCGCGGGATAATATTATAAAAGAATGGGGAGCATGGCTCCGCGCTCCGCCGAGAAGGTCAGCTGGCCTGGCCAAAAGCAAGTGGCTGAGAGACGACGGAGACGACGAATGGTTTTCCAAGGTTGGCAGGAGTAACAGAAGCGTGAAATCAGGGAAGGTGGTTAGGGAAACCAGTAATGATGATAACAATCAGGAGAGAAATTTCAGGGGGAAAGATGAGGCTGTTATTTTTCAAAATTCAAACAATATGGAGTTAAGTGCGAAAGATCTCAAGCATAGTGGGCCGGGTGAGGACGAATTAAATGGGCTAACTATTCTAGAAAGGAAAAGGCGTAGAGAGAATAGTTCAAGCCAATAGTTCAAGCCATGGAGGGTTTATTCAAGAAAACAGCTCACATGTCAAGGTGTACAACAACCTGGAATTATATAACACAGAGGCAACTCTTTCTGAAATGGATTGTGCTGCTTCTTCACAAACAGATTCAGCTAAGCTTGCTCAGCAAGCTAGCCATCCGTAATGAATTTCTTAAGCTGGAACTGCCGAGGATTGGGGAATGCTCAGGCAGTTCGTGTTCTAAGGGATGTTGTTAAATCCCGCAAACCTGATTTACTTTTTCTTTCAGAGACTCTAGTCTGTAGTGACAAAATAAATGACCTTTGTCATAAGCTTGGTTTTGTAGATTTTTTTAATATTGATTGTATTGGCAGAAGTGGAGGTCTTGCAGTGATGTGGTAAAATACAGTGGTTTGCACTGTTGACAGCTCTTCTTTAAATCATATTGATATCATGATTTTGAAAGATCAATCTCCTCACTAGCGTCTAACTTGTTTCTATGGCATGCCAAAGATAGAGCGAAGAACAGATTCATGGGATCTAATTAGACAGCTTTGTTCTATTTCACCACTTCCTTGGTGCATTTTTGGTGATTTCAATGATCTGCTTCTTCGAAGCGACAAAGCAAGTATCCATGATCATCCCCAGTATTTGATGAATGGTTTTAAGGAAACAATTGTGGATTGTGATTTGAGGGAAATTGACTTAACATGAGGTAGTTTTACTTGGGAAAAAGGGAAAGGCACGACAAACTGGGTGCGCGAGCGTTTAGATAGGGCTTTTGCCTCCGACACATGGTGGCATTTGTTTCCTCTATGCAAATTGTCTGTGCATCATGCAGTGTATTCAGATCATGATCCTATCCAATCGGACTTATATAGTGCTGGTCTGACAAAGAAGGAATTCCGCTTTAAGTTTGAAAACACATGGCTTCGAGAACCGAATTTTCGTGGTGATTTCATGAAGTACTGGGATAGTCTTCCCCGTATTCAGCTGCTACCTAAGTTGATCTCTATGTCGACTTTTATGGCTAAATGGGGCCGTAATTTCTTTCATAAATTCAGAGATAAACTATACAAACAGAAAGAGGTCGTGAATGCTCTGGCAGAGAGGACTGATGAAGACAGTATAAATCAGTATTTTCTTGAGAAAGATAAGCTTCATGAACTCCTTTCACATGAGGAAAGCTATTGGAAGCAGCGTGCAAAAATTTTCTGGATAGCTGAAGGGGATATGAACTCTAAATTTTTTCATGCTTTTGCTTCTACCAGAAGGAAAACAAATTTTATATCGAAGCTTCAAACAGATGAGGGTATGGTAACGAATGAGTCGGATATGCAGAAAGTAGTTCTTGACTATTTCAACAAGGTTTTTGGTGAGCAGAGAACCAGAACATTGAGGACTGAGGAAAATGTAACTTGAGTTGTGACGGATGATCAGAATAATAAGCTAGTAGCAGAGCTTTCTTTTGATGAATTTACCAAGGCTGTGAAACAGATGCATCCTGATAAAGCTTCGGGCCCTGATGGGTTAAATCCAGCATTTTTTCAACAATTTTGGCCAAGTCTGGGTCAAGACATTTTTACGACATGTACAGAATGGCTCAACCAATGCAAATTCCCTGCTGAACTAAATGACACCAACGTGGTTCTTATCCCCAAGAAGGAGAATGCTGATCGTATGACGGATTTACGTCCTATTGCACTTTGCGACGTGCTCTATAAAATTCTTGCAAAGGTCTTAGCTAATAGACTTAAAGATGTTCTCCCAGCTGGAAGCATATCAGAGAAGCAGTCGGCATTCGTGCCTGGCCGAAGCATCTCTGACAATGTTCTTGTAGCTTTTGAAATCATTCATCATATGAAGAGAAAACATTCTGGTAATGTAGGGGAAGTAGCCTTAAAACTAGACATTAGTAAGACCTACGATAGAGTTGATTGGGATTTTCTGAGCACTAGAATGCACCAGATGGGTTTCTGTACGAGGTGGATTCAATGGATAATGATGTGTGTGAAAACGGTGAAGTAATCATTCTGCTTCAATGGATCGACTATAGGTCCTGTTCTGCCAAAACGGGGTTTACGTCAAGGGGATCCCCTTTCTCCTTACTTGTTTTTGCTTTGTGTGGAGGGTCTATCTCACGCTATAAATCAGGCAGAAGAAAACGACATTCATGGATGTAAAGTAAGTCGTTCAGCTCCTTCTGTTACTCACCTTTTTTTTTGTTGATGATAGCTTCCTATTCTTTAGAGCTGAGCATGATGAAGCAAAAAAAAGAAAGGGGATTCTGAATACTTATGAACTCTTATCTGGTCAAGCCGTTAATTTTTAAAAGTCAGGCATTTTCTTTAGTTCCAACGTCCGCAGAGACAAGCAACTGGAAGTTATGAATATCCTTGGAGTTACAAATGATCTTTCTAGTGGAAATTATTTGGGACTTCCGTCGTTAGTAGGAAGATCGAAGATTGCAGTATTCAGATTTCTGAAAGATAGAATTTGGAAGAAAATTCAGATGTGGAATGCGAAAGCGCTTTCGAAGGCTGGCAAGGCTGTACTGCTCAGAAACGTGGCCACTGCAATTCCGTCTTACTGTATGTCATGTTTTATGCTCCCAAAAAATTATGTCAGGAAGTTGAACGCATACTTAATGGTTTTTGGTGGAGTTCTTCTTCCACAAGCACAAAGGGGATCCGCTGGCTATCATGGGATGGCTTGAGTAATTCTAAAGAAAGAGGGGGTCTAGGTTTCCGAAGCCTTCACGGCTATAACTTAGCCATGTTGGGGAAACATGTGTGGAATTTTATTCATAAACCTCACTCATTAGTCGCTAGAGTGTTTAAAGCCAGATATTACCCTAAATCTCACGTCCTAAATGCCACTAGAAATGGAAGAGCTAGTTTTATTTGGTCGGGTATATTCGCAGCTAAGGAGGAATTAAAAAAAGGCTTTAAATGGGTTTTAGGGAATGGTAAGGACATTCATGTTGGTACTGATCCATGGATTAGAGGCAAGGACGATTTTATGCTTGATAATGGTTCTGCCTTTGATAGTAATTTGAAGGTGGTACATTTGATTTGTCCAAACTCTAGGGACTGGGATGTAGAGAAAGTCACGAACATGTTTAGCGAGAGAGATGCAGAAGCAATTTTAAGCATGAGAATCCCCCATTCAAATTTATTTGATAGAGTGGCTTGGGTTCATAGTAAGGATGGACACTATACTGTCAAATCAGGGTATAGGCTGTGGCAAGAGGAACACAGACAACAACTGTCCAATGAGAACTCTTCGGGCGCGAAGAAAATTTGGAAGCTGCAGATTCCTCCAAAGGTGAAATAATTTTTGTGGCGTTTTTGCAGGAACAATATTCCAGTTCGTGCTCTACTGCAGAGAAGATGTAATGCGATTCCGCTGATATGTCCAATGTGTGACATGGATGTCGAGCATCTTTTACATGTATTTTTTGACTGTGCTTTTGCTTCTCAGTGCTGGCAGCATATGGGTTTAAGTTTTGATATGTGGGAAGTTGAAGATGCAACAGGATGGCTTCTGGATAAGTTGGCGACAGAGAGCCATGATCACCTCTCTAATATTGCCATGATTCCTTGGGGTCTCTGGTTCTTCCGTAATAAAAAGGTATGGGATGATAGAAGTGTTACACCCCGTTTTGCAGTGGAATGGAGTATGAAGCAACTTCAGGATTGGAAGAGTGCTATATCTCAGCTACATAACAACCAACAGGAGCCTGTGCCGACCACTAGCAGAGAAAATAACGAAGGCAATGCGAAATGGGTTCGACCAGAACAAGGAAAAGTGAAAATTAATGTTGATGCAAGCATCGTTCATGGTTCATCATGTTTCACTATAGGTATGCTTGTACGAGATCACACAGGATTTTTCTTGGAGGGCCGAACTATAAAGCTCAACAGAATGGTTTCGGTTATGGAAGCAGAAGCTACTGGTATCGAAGAGGCTTTTAAATGGGCTGTGTCAAAAGGCTTTCAAGGTGTTTGCTTTGAATCTGACTCTCTCCTAGCAGTCCAGGCTATAAATGGTACTGTTGCGTTCCAAACGGAAGCTGGCCACAGTATTGATCTATGTAGATCATTTATAGCGTCTAGGAGTGATTTTTGTTTTCGTCATGTTAGAAGATTAGCTAATAGGGCAGCCCATTGTATGGCTCGTAGGCCTTGTGAGCTAAACTCTTTTGTTGATGCTGTGAATCCTCCGCGAAATGTGTTGGATTCGGTGATGTTTGATGCGTTTTAAGTAATGAAAGCATTTCATTTTTCTTCAAAAAAACTTGGACGGGGTTCTCAATTATGGGAGGAAAACGTGATTGAGAAAGGAAACAGTCTTCTTTCTTGTAGTGAAAAATGTTGCAAGCCCAAGGTAATTTTCTAATGAAGAAGCTGGTGGTACAAATAATCATATATTACGTGAATTTTTGACGATTTTTTTTTGTTCGGGATAATTTAGTGGCCCATATTTTTTTTATGTTCTTCACTTCATACTTACTCACAAAATTTGACAGATTTAAGACAAGAGTAATATTATCCCTTTAGCATGTACCAATTAGTATTAACACTGAATTTTATTGTCTACCTATTAGTTAATAGTAGTCCATTATGAGCTACATGAATATAGGTAATGTACCACTGATTTTAAATTATCAGCTTGTCAGGAGAGTAGTGAAGGAGCAATATCAACTGCGTTTAGATGTAGCTTACAGAGATTTTTTTAGATTTTATACAAGAAATCCTCTTCCTTAGGATTGATATTAAGTCATGAAGGAATATGATTTAGTTTCTCTTACTTCACAAATGATAGGCAACACCAGGTTTTGGCTTTGTGATGAACCAATTTAATTTAATAAAGTATGAGAATTTGTTTATGTCATATCTCAGAGAGATGTAACAAATACCTGTCTGTGTAGCGTTAAAAGGAAGGTTAGTAAAAAAGCACACAAGTTGGAACTTCTTATTTTTGGATTACATTAAGACCTTTGGGGTAGGCTGGGTGACCAATTGATGGATACTAGATTAAGGTTTTGGAAGGCTATATCTTTCAATTGAGTATAAGGGTTTAACACCACCACACTGTTTGCCACACATTGTATGGTGTTTGAAGACACGATAACTTCATAGCTTCTCATTTGTAAAATAATCATTGATGGTGGGTACTTTTTCTTTATTTTAGTGGTAGCTTGAGTATTTTCAGAGGAGGGATGGAGTTGACTGCACGGATAATCTATTTAATCATTTGTTATTAGTTAGCATTAGTAATTATTTTTTAAGAAATGATGAAACTAAATAATTGACTAATTGACAATGGATATGATAAGTACAGTTCTCATTTTTTTAATCAATAACATTAGTCTGTACGAGTTTGGCTAACAAATAAAAAGTTACATTTCATTATTTCTATTGAGGTAAAACATAAGTTCATATATAATACAAATTGGAGAAATACTAGAAGATAATAAAATACATACGAAGCTGTTTAGCTTTATTAATCGAGAAACAATCAAATGGACCACCAAAGTTATTTCAGGTTTATAAGTAGGCTTGGTCAATCTAGAAGCTTAAAAAAATTGATTCGTTTCGGATAATTATAATTGGCTTTTATGTTATCTTTTTGAGTTCAAACAAATAAATATTTGAAGTATAGACTGAAATGAACTTATCACATGATTTATGAACAATAGTTTCTACTTTTACAAGAAGAAAAAAAGATGTAATGGATCAATCACTTGATCTTTTGGCATCTGCTTACTCCAAATTCCCTTTGGTATCAAATTTCTAATGCTTTTGTCCGAGGAACCCCTGATATAATGCATGTGTCTTGCAGTGTTTTTTAATTTAATATCTTATTTGATAAGTTGAGCAGGTGATCAAGGAGGAGCAGAATACGGTGGGTGTGTTTGTGACAAAGAAAAGTTAGTTTTTTCTTCTACACTTATTCATGTATGCAATTTGATGTATTTGAATCCGAAAATGATATGATTCCTTTTTTACAAAGGATTTTCAAAAGAGCTGGATGAGGCTTATGCTTTCTGAGTTTCCAGAGTTTGAAGAGATGTGCGCAATGTTCACAACACGTTTTGGCAAGAAATATGTGGCTCGTGATGGTGATGCTCAATTACGCAACAATTGTGAATTCAATATTAAGGTAGATTTGAAATTCAAAATAATTCATTTTAGGCTTGAGCGAATAATATAATTTTAGTTTTTTGTCATCAGTGTGGAGGATGAAGGTTCTCATAACAATTGCTTCGAAGAATGGCATTAGTCTGGGAATCCTCCATGAGGATAGAGGTAAGCAAGCAACATTATTTCAAATAAACAAGTATAGGACTTAAATTTGGAATCATAGAAGTACAATTTTGTTTTTGAGATATATAAACTAATCAGATCCTTGCTTTGAATGTGTAGAATCTTGAAGCCGTATCAAACTTAGAAGAGTATTCCAAAATTTTTACATGAATAAAAGGTTGGAAGTTTCTCTGATTCTATGAAAGAAAGAAAAAAGAATAAACGCGACACAAGCCGCAGCTATGGAACTCTCCGCTTTGGGTCATACTATCAAGATGATCAAAATAGTCCAAGTACAAGGGATCTATTACAATGGGGCCTAGAATTTCAAGTGGTTGAGTGAAATCTGAGATATCTAACACTTATTAATCTGTATATGAGGATGAAGAAAAGGGTTTAGAAATTATAGATTGTACAAATTTTTTAAAGTGTTTTATATTTAATATATATTTTCTCACTCGCGCGAAGCGCGTTTTCCCCCTGGTTTATATATATTTATAAGTATTTTGGCAAATTTGATTTTTATAAACTTATTTTAACATGCCCGATAAAGATATATTAACTTTAACATGTCTATTGATTATTTAAAAACATATTTTAATTGAATACTTCTATTATTATAATATAAATTAAATATATTAGTTGTTGCATTTCAGTTAGGTATTCGAAAAGACGAAGCTGAAAACTTTAAATTCAAGTTCTCAAAACTCTTACCCATGGCATCCGATCTTCTTTGGATCGGAACAATTCTCGTCCTAAGAGCTACGATTGAATTCTCTGCTCTTATGAAGATTACTTGTGTTTTTGCTTGCAGGAATTCTTCTATTATTTTGGATTCGGATCTTAAAACTTTGATCGATAACTTGGATGGGGTTCTCAATTATGGGCGGAAAACGTGATTGAAAAAAGAAACAGTCTTCTTTCCTGTAGTGAAAAATGTTGCAAGCCCAAGGTAATTTTCTAATGAAGAAGCTGGTGGTACAAATAATCATATATTACGTGAATTTTAGACGATTTTGTTTTTGTTCGGGATAATTTAGTGGCCCATATATTTTTTTTACGTTCTTCACTTCATACTTACTCACAAAATTTGACAGATTTAAGACAACAGTAATATTATCCCTTTAGCAGGTACCAATTAGTATTAACACTGAATTTTATTGTCTACATTTGTGAACTCTATTAGTTAATAGTAGTCCATTATGAGCTACATGAATATAGGTAATGTACCACTGATTTTAAATTATCAGCTTGTCAGGAGAGTAGTGATGGAGCAATATCAACTGCGTTTAGATGTAGCTTACAGAGTTTTTTTTAGATTTTATACAAGAAATCCACTTGCTTAGGATTGATATTAAGTCATGAAGGAATATGATTTGGTTTCTCTTACTTCACAAATGATAGGCAGCACCTTGTTTTGGCTTTGTGATGAACCAATTTAATTTAATAAAGTATGAGAATTTGTTTATGTCATATCTGAGAGAGATGTAACAAATACCTGTCAGTGTAGCGTTAAAAAGAAGGTTAGTAGAAAAGCACAAAAGTTGGAACTTCTTATTTTTGGATTACATTAAGACCTTTGGGGTAGGTTGGGTGACCAATTGATGAATACTAGATTAAAGTTTTGGAAGGCTATATCTTTCAATTGAGTATAAGGGTTTAACACCACCACTGTTTGCCACATATTAATTGGATGGTCTTTGGCTCAAATATTATGGCATAAATTAATTTGATTTTGTTTCAGATTAATTGATATGGTGTATATCTCGATATATTTAATCTGATTCTGTTTCAGATTACATATGGGATATAATAGCTAGCAAATATTTATCTGATTATGTTTCATATTATTTATGGAATACTGTGGCTTGCAAGTTTCACACCGATTCCATAATTAATGATAATTAATTATGGAAAAGAGTAGTGCACAAGTCTCTCTGCACCTATAAATATCCCTATAGGTTGGAGGGTTTTGAATCATCAAACACATCCTCCTCTCTCTCTCTCAATGCCACAATCTTACCTCGCTCTAGTGATAGTTCTCTTGCTCGATTCAAGCTCGCCGAAGGTGCCGTTCTTGTTAACGACATCGCAATCCGTTTTATCCTGGGAAGTTTTCGTTCCACACATACGGTGAGGAGGCGAATACGCTTTAAGGAGACAGTTTCGCACTGGACTCGGATTTTCTTCATATCCTTGTGTTTAATCTGTCTCCTTCGTTCTTGTTCTGTTTCGCACACACAAACACACATATATTGTTTTTTTGCACAGATTGTTCAACAATCTTAAAGCGTATTTTACTTTTGGGATCCTTCCTTTCTTCAAACGGAACGAACAGAGATAGAATCAGACCGATTCCCGAAAAGCCTTTCTGGATATTCCTCAATGTCCCGGCTATTATCCAATTGAAAGTGATAACAGAATGCATAGGTCGTTAGAAGGAGTTCTAGAATACATATACATATAGTATATACCACCTAATTACTCTATTTCCTCTATGGGGAAGAAATAAAATTATGGAGCCTGTGAATATTGGAAAAATTACAATTACTGTTAATCAAGGAAAAAAATTCGTGGTAAAGACAAGACATGGTCGATATCATTATTCATACTGAAACTTACAAAGTCTTCCTTTTTTGAAGATCCAAGAAATTATAGCACCTGGATAATACCCTTTGAATTGACGTAGACCTAAGTTGACGACAACAATGTGCGTCTGTCTGTATGTGTTAATTTAGTAGCTCGTGTTATGTAACTAGGGTCTGATAATTAAGTTATTGCATATATACGAACTTACTCCCCAAGAACTTAAACTATAAAAGATATCTGTGATTGACTTGGTTTGTTTGCGTGTTGGATAACAGACATATGGAGAACACCGTTAACACGAGCGTGATTGGAAACAGTGTGGTTGATCCCAACGCACAGATTGTAACATCTGATGGGGATCACCAGCCGCTGCCAAACCCTAACGCACAGATTCAAACATCTGATGGAGGTCAGGCGACGGTTGGACATGGGCCTTCGGGCTATGTACCTGGCGGACATACTGTCATTGGACAGTTTAATATTCCGTTTGTATAGCTGACGTCAGGTTACGTTCCTACTGGTATGCAAACATCAGCAGCGCAAACGTATACTATACCTGTTTCGACTATGGTGGCACCTGAGATGCCGATGGTTCATGCTGAGAAACCTGAGAAGTTCAATGGAACGAACTTCAAACTATGGCAACAAAAGATGTTGTTTTACTTGACCATGATGCATCTTGAGCGCTTCCTCAAGAAGGAACCACTATTGCTCACTAGTGAGAGTAACCCACAGACTGTGTATGCTGTGAATTGCGTTGAAGCACACCGACTATGTTTGTCGAAACTATATCTTGAATGGCTTGACTGACTCGTTGTATAACATGTACTACACAAAGCCAACGGCTAAGCTCTTATGGGAATTTCTTGACCATAAGTACAAAATCGAAAATGCTAGAGCCAGGAAGTGGATTGTTGGCCGCTTTCTTGATTATAAGATGGTGGATTCCAAGACTGTGGTCATTCAGGTGCAAGAACTGCAAGTGATCATTCACGAGATCCACGCTGAGAAAATGGTCATAAGTGAATCTTTCCAAGTTGCTACTGTGATTGAAAAGCTGCTCCATGGTTGGAAAGACTTTAAGAACTACCTTAAGCATAAGCGAAAGGAGATGTCAATGGAGGATCTGATTGTTATACTTCGTATTGAAGAAGACAACAGGGGATTTGAAAAAAAGATCAACGTTGCCACTGAAAAGGCAAACATGGTGGAGCATGCTAAAAGCTTCAAGGCCAAGAAGACCAATTCTGGTAAGGGGCAAAGCTGGCACCTAAGGGAGGAATTTCGAAGCCGTCAAAATTTCAAAAGAAGTGTTACAAATGTGACAAAGTGGGTCATAGGTATGCTGACTGCAGGAAGCCCAAGAAGACCAACAAGAAGAAAGAAGCAAACATGGTTGATGATATCTCCAAAGAGATGGGTGATATAGACCTCTGTGCTACGGTCTCTGAGGTGAATCTGGTTGGATCTAATCCGCGAGAGTGGTGGATTGATACTGGTGCAACAAGGCATGTTTGCTCGGACAAGGAGATTTTCTCTAGCCTTAAAGCTTTTGATGCTGGTGAGAAGCTCTACATGGGAAACTCTGCGACTTCTACCATTGAAAGGGAAGGCACTGTGATTTTGAAGATGACCTCTGAGAAGGACATGACTCTGAAGAATGTACTCTATGTGCCTGATATTCGCAAGAACCTTGTGTCCGGTTCCTTTGTTGAATAAGCATGGCTTTCGTATTGTAATAGAGTCTGATACGGTAATTTTGTCTAAGAGTGGTATGTTTGTTGGCAAGGGCTATGTAACCGATGGGCTTTTTATGCTCAATGTGATGTCTGTTAAAGACGATAATGTAATGAAGAATTCTTCTGCTTACTTGCTTGAGTCTCCTAATCTATGGCATGCTAGATTAGGACATGTAAATTATGACACTTTATGAAGATTAAGTGCAAAAGAATACATACCAAAACTGACTATCGATTCAAAACATAAGTGTGAAACTTGTGTTGAGGCAAAATTAATGAGATCATCTTTTAAACGTGTGGAAAGAAACACCAAAGTGCTGGACCTAATACATAGCGATATATGATTTAAAATTCGCTCCAACAAGAGGAGGAAACAAGTATTTTATTACATTCATAGATGATTGTACAAAATACTGCTATGTATATTTGCAGAAAAGCAAAGATGAAGCTATAGATAAATTTAAAATCTATAAGGAAGAAGTTGAGAGACAACAAACTGAGACAATCAAAACGATACGTAGCGATCGTGGAGGTGAATATGTTGAACCTTTTGGGGAATTCTGTTCACAACATGGTATAATCCATGAGGTCACTGCACCATACTCCCCTCAGTCAAATGGAGTGGATGAGAGGAAGAATCGCACTCTCAATGAGATGATGAATGCGATGTTGCTAAGCTCTAGACTTCCACAATTGATGTGGGGGGAAGCCATCTTAAGCGCGAATAATATTTTAAATATTACGATGCGCAAGAATAAGGATGTGAGTCCTTATGAAATGTGGGAGAAAAAGAAATCGAGTTACAAACACTTGAAAGTGTGGGGGTGCATTGCAAAGGTACTGATCCCTACACCTAAGAAGGTGAAGATTGGTCCAAAAACCGTGGATTGTATCTTCATCGGATATCCTCCACATATATAGTACAACATATCAGTTTCTTGTTTATGATTCTAAGATTCCAGAGATTCAAAAGAATACGATTATGGAATCAAGGAATGCCTCATTCTTTGAGACTACGTTTCCTTGTAATCCAAGAAATGAGCACCCCACGACATCCAAACGAACTCATGAATCTATAGATGATGAAAATGAGAATGATGAAAGTGAAGATGAAAATGTGGGGGTTGTGAGGAGGAGCAAAAGACAACGAACGGAGAAATCCTTTGGGTCTGACTTCATGACCTATTTGCTCGAGGAAGGAGATCCGAAAACCTATAAGGAAGCGGTTACCTCACCCGATGGACCTATGTGGAAAGAGGCCTTAAAAAATGAAGTTGATTCTATCCTATAGAATCATACTTGGAAATTGGTGGACTTGCCAACTAGTTGTAAAGCACTAGGTAGCAAGTGGGTTTTCAAGAAGAAGTTGAAAATAGACGGCACTATCGATAAGTATAAGGCCAGAATTGTAATCAAAGGATACAAGCAACACAAAGGCCTTGATTACTTTGACACATATTCTCCAGTGACGAGAATAACGTCTATAAGGATGATGTTTCAAATTTAGCAGTACATCAAATGGATGTGAAAACAGCTTTCCTAAATGGGGATGTAGATGAGGAAGTCTATATGGAACAACCTGAAGGGTTTATTGTCCTTGGACAAGAAAGGAAAGTCTGTAAATTAGTTAAATCATTATATGGTTTGAAGCAAGCGCCTATGAAATGGCATGAAAAATTTTATGAGGTCGTGCTGGCCAATGGCTTCAAAATCAATGAATGAGATAGTTGTGCTTATTACAAGGATAACGAGAGCGGTTATGTCATGATGACATTATATGTAGATGATCTTCTTATTGCCGGAAGCAATGATAAAGTAATCAAATCTACAAAAGACATGTTAAAATCAAGATTTGACATGAAATACATGGGACTAGCAAATGTAGTTCTAGGAATTCAAATTTCTAGAACATCAGAGGGTCTCGCACTAAGTCAACCTCATTACGTTGACAAGATCCTTGAGAGGTTTCTTAAGGATGATACTGAGAAAGCTAGAACACCTGTGGATATGACTTTACATCTATCCAAAAATAAAGGTGTGGAGGGTCTCCCAGTTGGAATACTCTAGGATAATCGGAAGTCTGATGTACCTAATGAGTTGTACAAGACCAGACATTGCATACTCAATTAGCAAGTTGAGTAGGTTTACGAGTAATCCAAGAGCTGATCACTAGAAAGCGATCATAAGGGTACTAAGGTACCTAAGGGGAACTCGAGACTATGGACTGCACTATGGCAGATACCCAGCAGTATTAGAAGGATATACTGACGCGAACTGGATATCTAGTAAGAAGGCTCTAAAGTTTATGAGTGGCTACGTGTTTACACTAGCTGGAGCAGCAATATCATGGAAATCCTCCAAACAAACGGTAATAACTCATTCCATAATGGAAGCTGAGTTCGTGGCTCTAGATAAATGCGCCGAAGAGACTAAATATCTACGCCAATTTCTGGAGGATATTTCAAGATGGCCGAGGCCTGTGACTGCAATAGGGATACACTGTGATAGTCAATCCGCTATTGGCAGAGCATAATGTATAATGGGAAGTCCCTTCATATACGACGACATAGTTCCATTAGACAATTAATCTCTACCGGGATTATCACTGTTGACTATATACCATCAAAGGATAATATTACGGATCCGCTAACCAAAGGGTTATCGAGAGAAGTGGTTAAGAAATCATCGAGAGGAATGGGTCTTAAGCCTATCGCTTAACGGGATCATGGTGGACACCTAACCATTGCTGACTGGAGATCCCAAGAACTTGGTTCAATGGGACAACTAAATCATGATGACCAAATCACTGTAGGGGTAACCCCTGGCCTATTCCCATGATGAAGAAACAGTGAGACCCGTATGGTACGAGGTTATGCCTTGAGTTTTTAATGATCTTAAGTGAATACATGGAGTTGTACACGCATGGAATTCAGTTGAGTAAACGCGGGTTACTCTATAAGATAAAGATCACCTATATGGGAGAGAAGTGGGGCCGCTTCAAAGGAGAATTCCTGCAGAACCAGGATGATGTTCCATGGCCAAAATGGACATACTCATGAGAGCTGAACGAGTCAAAAAGGATATAGTGATAAGTATATCATCGTTTACACAAACGGTCGAATAGTTCAAGGACAAGCACGTCTACTGTCTACCAGTAAAGTCGGTATACTTACTCAAGCGAAGGTTCAAGGAGCATTCTCTACCTGTCATATGCTATATCTGATCGAAGAAAATTATCACCAAGCCAAACCTTGTGTCTGTTTGTCTGGTGTGTGCTACTACTAAGATCACCAATCTCACCCATGTGGGGGATTGTTGGAAAATATGGGTATAAGCCCCATATTGGTAAATAATATTTTGAGCATTATGTGTGAGATATGATGATATCTTCTTGATAATGGAAATTATTTTTTCCAGTGAAATTTGGCTCAAATATTATGGCATAAATTAATTTGATTTTGTTTCAAATTAATTGATATGGTGTGTATCTCGATATATTTAATCTGATTCTGTTTCAGATTATATATGAGATATAATAGCTAGCAAATATTTATCTGATTATGTTTCATATTATTTATGGAATAGTGTGGCTTGCAATTTTCACACCGATTCCATAATTAATTAATTATGGAAAAGAGTAGTGCACAAGTCTCTCTGCACCTATAAATACCCCTATAGGTTGGAGGGTTTTGAATCATCAAACACATCTTCCTCTCCCTCTCTCTCAATACCACAATCTTACCTCTCTCTGGTGATAGTCGATTCAAGCTCGCCGAAGGTGCCGTTCTTGTTAACGACATCGTAATCCATTTTATCCGGAGAAGTTTTCGTTCCACACATACGGTGAGGAGGCGAATACGCTTTAAGGAGACAGTTTCGCACTGGACTCGGATTTTCTTCATATCCTTGTGTTTAATCTGTCTCCTTCGTTCTTGTTCTGTTCCGCACACACAAACACACATATATTTGTTTTTTGCACATATTGTTCAACAATAAGTCACTTATGCATCTCCACCTAGTAAAAATTATTATTAAAAAATGAATAATAATATTATATTATAGAAATATTTTGGAGATAATCATATTTATCATGAAAGTTCCCAAATGTTGATTCCTCGGATAAAAGAAAACAAAAACATGAATGTTGTTTTCTGTGTAGGTCCAAGGCAGTTAAGTATTGTTGAGCAGATCAGTGTGGGTCGATTTTGGCGTTTTTGATTTGTTTTGTATTCCTTTCATAATTTTTTTGCAAGGTCCCGAGTTGCCTGTTTTAAGCGATTTAGGCATGAAACTCAAGTTGTTGCCCCCCAAAAAATATCAACTGAAATATGCAGTCGTGGATTCATGTATCTGGACAACATAGACTTTTACATCACTCGTCAGAATTGAAAATCATCATGTCCCATTAACATAAACCTTACATCTCTTGCACTGTATACTGAGCTTAGGCGTTCCGGAGACCCTTCTCAATCTGGGACATATGAGTTTGAGAAAGGCAAGAACATCTCCAAGTGGGTTGTGACTCGTGCTATTATATCTTATCAAAATTTAGAAAATTTATTTCAAAAACTCATTCGCACCCATTATCTAATTTTTTATATTTTTTAGATGAGAGATCTTGAAATTTGAGAAGAAAAAAAAATCTTTTTTAAAGTAAACTCTTAACTAAAAATATATAGCTTGAACTTCCTAATTTAGCATCCAAGTGGGAAGCTCTGTTATAGATGATTAAGTTCCACTTATTACACAGAAAAGCTGCAGGATCATTTTACAGCTATTATTTCATAAATTAAGTTGGCACATGAAATCTTGATACGAGATGAATCATGGACAGACGTATATTTTAGGTCGGATGTAGAGAACATTTTTCCTCTGCAAAGTTAAGCCATTCACAGTCTCCTCGTCGACGTCTTGGCTTCTCATCCCATCAGGCAGCTCCCAGTCGAATGCGTAAAGAACATTAGCAAGTGCAAGCTCCACATTCCTCGCTCCCAGGTTGAGTCCAGGGCATTGTCTTCTCCCAGCACCGAATGGAACGTACTCGAAATGCTGTCCTTTGTAATCGATGTCAGGCCTTTCCAAGAACCTTTCGGGTTTAAACTCTAAGGGGTCTTTCCAATCCTCCGGGTCTCTTCCTATTGCCCACATGCTTACAAACACCAGGGTTTTGGGCTTGATCTTGTACATATGAGCTTCATCTTCGCCGATGACAGAGCTTTCCATTGTTTCGCGGGGAAGTAGAAGGGGACCGGGAGGGTATAAGCGCATCGTCTCCTTCACAACGGCTCTTAAGTAGGGGAGATTCTGGAGGTCATCTTCGTCTATCTTCCCTTTCTTTCCCATTACTGTTCTTAGTTCTTCTTGAACTTTCTTCATGGCTCTCGGGTTACGCATTAATGCTGTCATGGCCCATGTGAGCACAGTTGCGGTTGTCCCGGTTCCTGCAACTATTATATCCTGCAAACATCCATAACGACAGCTATTAGTTAATCATGCATCCATGTAAGGATGTGACTATTCGTCAATATATTATTGCACATATATACTAGCGAATAGTCCAAAAATTAATATAAAACTCCCTCAGTCCTCGGTGAATTCTTTACCAAATATGTATAAAGCAGTGAAAAGAATAATAAAAGTTGATAAAGTTGTGGAACCTATTGATATAAAAAGAAGACAGCGAAGTAAAAAAAAGCGTGAAAAAAGAAGGAACGCGGGAAGTGGTGGAACTCGTGGACTATTTTTTGTAAGTTTTGAAATGTAAAGAATTGAATGAAACATTCAAAAATAAAACCGTAAAGAGATTATTGGGACAGAGGAAGTAATTACCATAAGGATCGCTTTGACATGATTCATCGTTAGAGCAAAGGAAGCCGAGCTCTTGTTTTTGAGCAAAACATCAATGACATCCTCAGTTGCAGACGCGGGCCTGTCAGGTTTTTGGTGTTCATCAATAAGTTCCTGGTAGAACATATCCAACTCCACGAAAGTTCGATCCAGTCTAGCCATCATTCCAGTGAGCCTATCGATCCATCCAAACATCGGAAAATAATCCGAAACAAAAAAGTTGGCATACAAGGCTTCTACATCAGACAAAAGCCGATGGAATTTCCCGCCTTCATCATACCTCTTTCCAAACGCAACTCTAGTGATGACCGAACTCCCAAAATCCGAAAAACATCGGTGCACATCGACCTCTTTCGAAGCTGAAGCCGCCTCTGCCAGTCCATCAATCATCCGATAAACCTCTTGTTCCCTAACAGGCCGAACAGACATCTGAGCTCTTTTCTGCGTAAATAATTCCAGTGTACAAAACTTTCTGACATCCCTCCAGTGCTCACTGTAAGGCGAAAACGCCATTTCCAGTCCATTATATGACATCTTTTGCTGGCCAGTCATCGCAGGCCTGCTACTATAGATGACATCTTGAGTTTTCAGCACTTGTTTCGCCATTTTCGAGGATGATACAACTAGGGCCGGGACTGAGCCTAAGTGTAGAGTCACGAGAGACCCGTATTCCTTGGAAAGTTGATAGAAATCCTCGTGATGCGAAGGAGATTTGTATAACTGGTGCATGTTCCCGATCAAAGGAAGGCCTGGTGGACCTGGTGGTGATGGAAGATCATCTTTCTTTATGTGTTTTAGAGATAAATATAAGAAAGCCAGGGGAAAGGCAATAACAAGAACTATAACTAGTAGATCCATGTGTAAAACCTCAAAAGAGAGCTGGTGTGGAACTATACACATTCAGACTTCTTTATATGCATGAATTGTGTTAGCTGTACATGTTTAAGTGACACTCCGAATGCTACTTTATTTGTCCCATATGGTTGGTAGAAATTTCTAGCTGCTCTGCCGTCCAATTGTTGACATGGCCATTAAGCCTATAATTTTATATATTTTTAATATTTTTTATTTTTAAATAAAAATTTAGTATATATAAAAAAAATTTATACTATACATTCTAAAACGTTAAAACGCGTCAGACATTAGAATAATTATATATAAATGGATGACATGAAAAAGAGCTAATCGTTTATGGATACTTATTGTTTTTAAAATTTAAATTAATCAAAAAATTGTCCTTTTTATTATTTGTATATATATAAATTTATATAGAAAAATATCTATAAATACAAACTTAAACCGTGGAAGCTGTTTAGTAGTACAAATTAATGACAATTAATGATAATATTACTGTATATAGTTAAAGAAGTACTTTTAAAATAAAAAATTGGCTTCTACTTTTCTTTGAACTCGTCTATGTAAAAAAGTAGAAAAACTTTTTAGAAGTTACAAATGTTAGTTTTTTCTTGAGAGTTTCTGTTTATTTTCCAAACATTTTAATCACTTATAAATATTAACTTATTTATAACTTCTCTTTCACTTTTTTACTTTAATCAACAAGCACTTATTTTAAACTCACACAAACGAACCATGTTTTTCTTCTTCATATCAAAAAACATCTGTAGTTCTGTACGTGGGTCAGAGCAAACAAACTCGTTTTTGTAACTTCAATATAAAAAGCTACTATGTCTTTTTTACTAACCATTATTTTATATACATATAAAATTCAAACTATTATTTTATATGTAAATTTCACATTCACATTACATTTAGTGTGATCATACAGAAATCCACATTTTTCGCTCCCGACCATCATTTAAATATTATCAATCGAAAAAAATCTACTTTTGTGGGCTGCATGTTGTGGTCGAGGTAAAAACCAATATTATTGTGCCTTTGTGGCCGAGTTTTATAAATCAAAATCTAACTTATTTGAATCATATTTATAAAGAAGTTATAAACTAATTTTCGACATATGAAACCTGAAAAGAGAGCTGGTGTGGAAGTACGGCTCCTTCAAATTTTTAACTACCTTCAACACAATTTTTATAAAACTAACCACTTTTTTGTTCGTTTTACAAAACTAACCATTCTAAATAACACACACCTCGGGCGGACAGAGCTAGTTCGCCACCCCCGACGTACATATAATAGGTTTTGAAAAAACAAAAATATTGTTTGTTGACACAGTAACTGCTCCTTCACTGCATTTATTTGATTTATAAAAAAATCAAAAAACTAAAAAGTGTGATTAATTTATTTATAAAAAATCAGAAACACTATAAATTAAATGTGTTATTTCGTAAATATTGAATTGAGTATTAATTGTAAATTTAATTATTATTGTAATAATAACGGAGAAGAAATTATGAATTTATATGGATCGAAATAATAGAAAAAATATTCATATATTATAAAGTAAGGCATATAATATTAATTAATATGTGGTTTTTTTGGTAATATGAATATTTTTGTTTAGGTTAATTGATTGAATTAACTAAAAATAAAGATTAATTAATATAAATAGATATTGATTATATCATTCCGATTTGCAAAATTAAAAACTGCAAATAAAATTACATTTGATTAAAATGAGAACATGACATAAGCTCGATTTAATTAATGTGTTCTCAATCCTGAGTGATGTCGACATAATAGTCATCATCATCATCTCCACCACCATCATCATCATCTCCACCATCATCTTCATCTTCATCATCATCAGCGGCCACCGGGGTAGGCTTTTGTATTTGACGGCAATTATAATTTATATTGGGCACATCTCCCCACACTTCCCAAAATTCAGCTTCCTCATGTGCCTCAAATTTAGCTTGCAATGCGTCGCATTCTTTATCGATTTCATCTGCATATTGATCCCAGCGATCATCAGAAAATGGGATACCCATCTCACGATGTCGTCGAGAATAGAGTTTGCTAACTTCAGGAAATTTTTTCGACTCGATTTCAACCTCCTGCTCCTTCGGCACCCAATCTTTGCCCATTCTAATTCTCCTATTAATATACTTGCATACATGTCTTTCAGGACATTCCGTGATTTCAAACATACTGTGCTGCTTTTTCTTCGCCGCCCTTAACTTCCACTTACAATTGCGTGGTGATTTTTTGCACAACAAAGTTCCGATTCATTTTAATATGTGCCTCCTTAACCGCCGAGATTAGAACCTCTTGTTACGAAACATGACTCCGACGCCTAACTCGTCAACGGATGGATTGAACCTGTGTGACATGATAGTGTCCACATTGGACACTATCTCAGTCTCGTACTGCTGGGATCCAAACCATGCAGCCCTATGTACATAAACAGACATATCGTGCGTCTGCAACGAGATATTCCCTTCTCGGACCTCATCCGAGTCGGCTTCTGAAAAGTTTTCAGATTCCTCCTCAACCTCATCATGTGACAGATTCCAATCCGAATCGTCACTTGTAGTTAATGCTCTTTCTGTGGCATTTTCTTCATCTTCTTCATCCCCGTGAAGTGTAAGATTCAGAGCTGCACTTCTGTCTGCCGTATGAGGAGGCAACAATTGTGTGTCCTCCTCAACAACTTCTTCAACGTCAAAATGCCCAGTATTACTAGAGCCCCTGAAAAACTGCCCTACAGTCCCGTAGTTGTAGCCTCTTTGGAATACGCTATTTGACCATCCGGCCATACCCCCCAACTCGCTTCCTCCATAGTCGCCACCGTAACCCCCCCATAGTTTCCTGCATAGTTCTCATCATATTGCTGGCTATCAAGAAATGTATGCATCTGTCCAGATTGTTGGGTCCATGGAGCTTCATAGGGTTGGCTTTGCTGAGCAACACTCGCAGCTTCAACATACATCCATACGTCTCCCATCCCATACAGAAATCGGCCGGGGATGCTTAGCATCCTCCTCAAATCGTCGTCCGACCTAATAGACTTTACAAAATATCATGTTACGAGGTTACCGACAGCAAGTCTAGGATATTTGAAACTGAGTTTCAAATTCCAGTGATGTCTACTTATGTTCATAACCTCATACACGATATCATGTAACTCTTCCAATGTAGTGCCGAATTTGATAAACCTCATCTCTTTTGGATCAGCCGTATAGATAACATCGTTATCTTGTTTGACGATTTCACCACCCCAGAAGATGTTCACGTTTACGTAGGCTGCCATTTTTCTGGTGTGTGTGTTTTTGAGTGTTTGTGTGCTTCTGTATTTGTTGAAGAGTTTCAAATTGGCTTTGCTATGATGGTTGCTGTGTTTAGCTGTAATTCAATATGCATGGGGAGCTGCAACATATAAAGAGAAATATACTGTGCATGAACAGTAGGAGTTATAATTGCTCCTTTGATAAAAGGGGTTGCAGCAAATCCTGCACACCCTTCCACTATATCTTGCTGCAAAAAACAAGCTGGCTAGTTGAATAATTGATGCTTCATAAGTGTAATAATGCATAGGATGTGACCATACGTACACACCCTTCAAGAAAAATCTAATCAACTTGTAATGCATGCACAGAAGAACAGTAACTGCAATTTATTAAGATGTGACCATACGTATCCAATGCTACACACCCTTACTTGAAAAAAATTGTTACATATTGCCAATCTAACATACTAAATTATCAGTTCAAATCAGGACATTTGTCATCAATAAAATAATCATAATTGAATATTTACGAAATAACACAATCACTTTATTGTGTTTATGATTTTTTACTAAATAAAATAATCACAATTTTTAATTTTTTAGATATTTTAATAAATAAAATAAACTCATTTTTTTTAGTTTAAAAAAAAATATATGTTGTGTTCGCCCCGACCGGGGGCCACGTGTGGCTGTTCACCACACTGTGTTCGCCCTCGGAAGGGACGCACACAACCTTGCCCAACAATGCTGTTCGCCCCTGGCAGGGGCGAATATTTCTTATTATGTCCGCCCGAGATGTTAACAATTAGGATGATTAGTTTTGTGAATTGAAAATTTAGGTGGTTAGTTTTGCAAAGATTGTGTTCCGGGTGGTTAGAAATTGGAAGGAGCCATGGAAGTTCACACGTTCAACTTCTTTATATTCATGAATTGTGTTAACTATACGTGGGCAGAGAGTCTAACAGTGTCCTCGTTCAAACCTAGATATAATATAAGATATCATGTCTTAATAATTTTGGACATATTTTACTAACTTAAATTCCAACAATATGCTTATGTTTAGTAGTTTATTATCAAAGATTCATTTTCATCACTAAAACATAATATAAAGTAGAGAGAGAAAAAGAGTGTTCATCAGAATTATTTTAAAATATAAGACAGGATAGGGGGAGAGTGGCTCAAAAATAGGGTTTGAACAGGTTGTCATATAAAAGACATCAATAGAATATTGTTGGAACAACCTCTTTTATCAAATATCGTAAATTATAATTTAAGATACCATAAAAAACATCTCTTCATTGACTTGCTCTAACCGTTAGACTTCTTTATTTGTCCCATATGGTTGGTAGAAATTTCTAGCTGCTCTTCGGTCGGATTGTTTACATTTTTTTTTAAATAAAAGTTAATACTTATACATATTTTCATAAAAAAACCATGAAGTTATGTTTTATTTATATTTTAAAACACTTATCAGAAACTAAAAAAATATAAATAAATAGATACGAAAAAGACACTAATCATTTATGTGTACTTATTACATATTCCTAAAACTGGAATTAATTAAGGTATTATCCTTTTTATATTATATATATATATATATATATATATATATAAACACACACACTACAAATTTAGATCCAAGAAGCTATGTAATACAAATTAATGATAATCTATTAAATTATTGTATAAATATTTCTACCTCGCTCACAGGAGGCGGGTCTAGGATTCAAAATTTTGGGAGGTACCAAAAAAATTTCAAAAAATACATATATATTTTTAGATTTTTTAGAAATATTTTTATAATTTTATAAAATTTAGAATAATAAAAAATATATATTTTATGAGAGACACCTATCTTCATACCTCTTCCTAATTTTGCTCCTCCCGGATATAAAACAGAATCAGGATCAGGGCTGAGTTTATCATTTATGACGTAATATAACTTGACGTAACTTATGTGATAAGTTGGGAGTTTAAAATATCTGTGTGAGTAATTTTAACTTACTAATGATTAATTGGTTATTAAAAATATAATAATAATAATTAAAGTGATTTGTGGGTAACTTGTGACTTTAAGAATAATTGTTTATCAAAATGAAAATTTGAAAAAATTTAGTCACTGAAAAACGTACCATGAACTAACTTTTGCTTTCTGACTTATTCTTAACTTTAAGCGGACTTATGATTTATTACACAAACAAACATTTTTTTGGTTAAAGTCAGAAATGATTTAAAACCCAGATTATAAGCTAGATCACAAACATGCTCTTAATTACATAGCATTTTAACTATTATTTTATGTGGAAATAAGATTCAAACTATTATATTACATGTAACTTACCTTATTTTATAACTTCAATGTA
This sequence comes from Daucus carota subsp. sativus, assembly GCF_001625215.2. Lineage (NCBI taxonomy): Eukaryota > Viridiplantae > Streptophyta > Magnoliopsida > Apiales > Apiaceae > Daucus > Daucus carota. The sequence continues at coordinate 21,127,252 of NC_030382.2, forward strand.
AAAGCTATTCTGTCTTTATTATTACGGACATAGCATTTAAACTATTAATTTATATACATATAAAATTCAAACTATTATTTTATATGCAAGTTGTCTTAGATTTCACATTCACATTGCATATAGTGTAAACGATGGAAAGGGTCTATTTTTGTGGGCTGCATGTCATGCTCGAGGATCTTCTCGTTTCTTCTACGATTTATAAGTTGCGTGGATTTCTCAGTAGGATTCAAACACATTATTAGTGGTATATTATTTTTTTGTAGCAGTATTAAAATATAGTGATAGTCTGTAATATTTTGATGATTTTATATTTTTTTATATCTTTATGTGTAGTATTTAATTTTTATGTGCCCAAGGTCGTTTGCCTTGGTTGATGAAAGTTTAACACCCATTTTACGGCTTCTAAAAGATGTAGTTTCATAAGTTATGCTATTTTTCTCTTCCAAATAAAAATTTAGTGTTTGAATTTTTATACAGAAAAAGAAAATCTCAAAATTAAGCTATGAAACTATGTTTTATAAGAGTTTTAAAGCACGTGCTAAGTAGTATTGAAAATTGTAAACAAATGAGAGGGACAGACCGACTAATAACATAAAATGATGCATTATAGAGGGAAATTATCAAAGATTAACTTTTCCTCTCTATTTAATTATCTTTATCTTGAAAATTGTAATAAGATAAAGCTGTTAAATTTATGAAGATAAATTTACGAGAGATATTAGGCTGGTCGACTGAAACTTTAATAGTGAAAAATGATGTATCGTATCACTCAATTAGATTTTATCTTATTAGGAGGATGTATTGTGATTTCATATTGATGAATAAATTCTAGAATTTTAATTATGGTTTTTCCTGATATTAATTTTTTTATCGGCTCATTTTATGTTATTATCACTATATAAATATATAAACACACGTCACATCATCAAAAAATTACATACTATCACTATGTATTAATGGTGCTACAAAAAATTATCATAATTGTTGTGGATCTAAAAAAGAGGGGGTATGAGTGATTCGTGCTTTGGACTGGTCTCGGTGCGAGATGCCTACGTATCTTCTGCTTGGAGAGGAATCAAGTCCAAAACGTAGTTCTATTTTGGAGGGGTAGAGCCCTTCATATAGGCACTTCATAATCAGAAGTCGGGTGGAAGTACGATTCCATATACCAGACTTCTTATCGAAGTATGCTTCTGAGCAAGAGATAAGATAGAACTCTTATCTTCGGGTGTTGATGTTTATCTCGGATTCTCGGACGTTTATCCGTGAGAGTTAGTCGTATTACAGGATTTAAATTTGTAGCTGGACCCTTAATTGGGCCCCAACCCAATTAAGTTTCTCCAAGTAATCCATATGTGAGATTCGGGCTTCTAGTGGGCCGATGCTAGATTTCTGGTAACTAGATAACTACTCGGGCCTTCTTGGGTCGGGCCATAACAATAACTATTTAATTATTCCAATGCCTATCATTTGCCCCCCAACTTTCGACAAATTTCGTGGTAATTTATCGAAAGTTTATAGAGGTTTCCATACGGCTGTTCGAGCTTTATCGAATATTTCCCATGACTTTCATATCGTACATCGTGTATTTTGTCGAATTTCTCGTCAAGATAGTATTCTCGGGTATTCCCGTATTTTTCCTAGGCTTATTCTATTTTATCGGAATTTCTGTGATTTAATTCCAATTTTCTAGAATTTTCGAGCCTTTAGAATATTTTTTTTGGAATTTTGATATCATTTTTAAACAATTAAATAATTCCTTAATTAGAAAAATCACCCTTCAACAAGGAGGGGCTTCCTTGGCGTGCGTAGCAACGCGAAGGAAGCATGCAAATTACCACGCCTAGGAGACATGTCTCTTGGGCGTGGTTAGGTCAAGCCTGTCATGGCTGAGTTGGTCAATGCTCCCTTGGTGTGCTTTGCCACGCCAAAGAGGCATGCTTGGAGGCACGCCCAGGAGCCATGATGCTTCCTGGGCGTGGTTGCCACCTTAAGGCCAGTAAGTTGATGTTCCCTTAGCGTGGCTAGCAACGCCAAGGAAACACACTTGGTGCAACGCGTAGGAGCGATGTCTCCTAGGCGTGGTTCGACCATTCTCTTTTATTAAGTGTTAACTTGGCCATGTGTCCTTGGCATGCTTAGCAACGCCAAGGAGGCATGATTCCTCCCACGCCCACAAGACATGCTTCTTGGGCGTGAGTGCTTCTTTGAGCCTTACTTGTGTAATGCTCTCTTGACGTGCCTAGCCACGCCAAGGAGACATGATATATCCTACGCTCACAGGATATGCTTCCGGGGTGTGGAAGATCATTAGGCCATCTCTTAGGCTTCTTCAGTGTAGTGTCCCTTGGCGTGCGTAGAGACACCAAAGAGACATGATTTGTGACACGTCCACAGGACATGCCTCCTGGGCATGGTTAAACCTTTGGCCTTCACAAAGCTTCTATTGTGTCATACTCCCTTGGCGTGCGTAGCAGCGCCAAGGAGACATGATTTGTAACACGGTTACACAATATGCCTCCTCGCGTTGTTAAACCTTTTTCTTAACTTCCCATTCTCTGGAATTTATTTATTTGTATAAAAATAATTTTTCCTTCAATTGTCAATCGTGCCCTAGGCGTGGGTAACAACGCCATGGAGGCAATTAACATGGCACGCTTAGAAGCCCGCGATTGTTATAGGTTGTGGGCCTTGGTCTATAACTTGTCAGGCCTATATAACTTGTATTTTTCCTTTAATTTTGAAGTGTCCCTCAAAATTCTTTCGATCCTTCTAGAGAGATTCGATTTTTTCAAATTCATGGGCTTCGCGCTTGTTACGAGGCCTTTTGACCGGCCCAAAGCCAATTTTACTGCACTACGCCATAAGTCCATATAGGAAACTCCTCCGTAAAGTTGCATAAAGCCTAAATGGTGTTGCATAAGGAAATACGCAACACCAGTCCAGCGTTGCCAATGTGAGCGTGGCCGTAGAGTCCTAAGGCAACACTTTGTGCAACACCAAAAAGCATTGCAATATGCATATTACGTAACGGTAAACAGATATAAACGCAATGACACTCAGTGTTGCATGAGGCATTAAACCACATCACCATACAGTCCACATGGCAAGTGACACGTCAGGTTGCCAGGTCATAGTGGTCCCAACACTACCACGTCAGCAGTGGACCCCATGTCTGCCAGGTCAGCAGTGGGACCCACTACGCCATATCAGCACTGGACCCCACATATGCCGGGTCATAATGTGGGCCCCACATTGCCACGTCAGCAGTGGGCCCACTGTTGATTGCAACACTAATTTCTTAATATGTTACACCAGTTTTAGCGGATATGCAACACTAATTTTACTCTTTTGCAACACCAACTTTTTAATTACAACGCCAAAGTTTTTGTTTGCAACACCATTTTTAGTCTCGTGCAGCACCAAAATTTATAAAATACAACCCCTAATAATTTTGTACCAGTACATTTATATGCAATATGCAACACCATATAAAGTCAAATGCAACAGTAGAGAATAGAAATTTTGGACATAACCTTCCTGTTTTTACATAATCCCTGCCAAAAAGGTATCCAAAAAGTCCCAACACTAGAAGTTCTAAAATATTCAAAACAAGCAACCAACAAGTTTTAGACATAGCTAACTACATTAAAGAGGGCACAACCCATTCTAAGTTCAAATACATAACAGCTTGCTTGAAAAGAATAAGAGTACGATATAATAGGTAGCAATAAAGTCCCTAAGAAGTTGCGCTGTCTTGAGTGGTTGGAGTACCATTTTCCTCAAACTCACTGGAAACCGTGGCACATACCTCCTCAATATTGAATGTCATATCGGGGTTGGCTGCTCCTAGTATTTTCAGCATCCAAGCCATGTTCTCCTGCATTCTTTTGTTGAAGTTGGCTTCTAATTCACTCTCAATATTCCTTACTTTTGCCGCTAGTTCTTGAACTTGCTGTTCAGTAGAAACTTTGGAAGTTGAGGCCGAATCAGACTTAGTACCTGCCCTTCCAACCAGCTAGTTTGGTCCATGATCCTTTCCATTAGAAGCGATTGCATTTGCTTCATCCTCCTTTCCCTGTTCTATCAACTTCTCAATTTTTTCCTGGAAGAAATGGATACTTCAGTATTTAAAATATGACATTGATAAATATAAACTCCTTCGATACGATAAAATATACTTACAAGTTTCTTCTTCATTTTGTCAGTATCTGACTTGTACTCCCGTCCTTTATCCCGCTTACGAGTAAGTGAATTTATTTGAGCGTCGCTTGGATGCTCAAGATTTGGATCATCCTTTTTCTGTCATTTAGGGGATAAATATTAAATATGTCACTTACGTAAAGCAAACCCAGCTTGTACATAAGTCGACAAAATGGCATTAGTAATAATTTACCAACAAAAAAAACATATCATAATCCATTAAAAAAATAAGATTGTGCAGGTTTTAAAACATGAATTGAAAACATTAAATAAAAATAGAGTACAATACAGAAACTGTGACTTGAAATACAGGTACAAGTTCACAAACAAGACCTTTAAAAACTTATAAAAAAAGAAAAAATAATAATTCAATACTGCATATATACAAATTTATAAAAAATTTCCATTCGCAAACTTGACCAATAAAAATTGCAGAGCTATAAATTCTCAGGTATTTTATCTCTACACTTAGTTTTGTATATAGCAAAAAGGTAAAGAAGAACAATCGAACAAGAAAAAGTATATTAATCTACTTATGATGCAAAACAATCATTGTGTAAATCATCATTGTATTACAAAATAAACTTGCACAAGGAAATACACTTACCAGTTTTTCAATTACAAGGGCCACAGGTTTACGACCCAATGTGTGCGTCTCAAGCAATGATTTACGACTCTCTGCATTATCTCTACCAATTTTCTGTAAAATAATAATAATAACACAATGAGTCTAATAAGAAACTAATGTTGTAGTTTCGTATCACAATAAATACACCTTTTCTAGTATAATTTAGTGGCCTTTTTCTTGTCATCTTGATGGAAACAGTTTACTTGGTGAAAAAACAAATATTTGCATGAATAATATTTACTGATGAGGTTAAAAAAACTAATGAGGTTTTTCTAGTTACTACCTGAACTTTTGCATCCCCCCAATACTTCAACAGCATTTTAAAATCCTCCAATGGAACCCGATCTGGTCTATTCTCCAATCTTTCCTCAACATTGTCATTTTTAGTGTAATAAGCCTTCTTCACACGAGCCTTGTGTAACTTCCAAGCAACACTAAGTGTAGTATAAACCCATTTCCTTCCATCTTCATGAATATCAAACCTGGCCTGTAAAATATCAAACATAACGTGATCAATTATGTTTTATTAAATTGAATGCATAAATTTAGAAAGTGATGTAATCTATATTCATAGAGAATAGAAATCACCAAAGTATATTCCCATAATTTTTGCTTCAATTGGTCGGGAACAACGTGCCAATTCACGTAAGTGAGCGACACATTATCCCTAGCTATTGTTCCTAAAAAATTACTGAGCTCTCCTACATCTTTGTAATTACCTTCAAAAGCAACAATAAACCCTAAATTGAAGCCCAAAATTACCTGCAAGTTCAGTACAAGTGTGAGATTGAAATCAAAATAAAATCAAAGCTTGGAAACGAGTATTACCAGTCAAAGCCCTCGAGTTTTTAGTCCCACAATTTCCAGTCGAAGCCTGGAGCTACTAACTGTCGCCGATAGTTACTAATCGAAGTCGGAGTTATCAAATCTAAAGAGAAAATTTGAGTTTTGGAGAGAAGCCGGAGTTTGAGTTTGTGAATTTTTTAGAGAAAGTATACTGAGGGAGTTTTCGTTGGGAGGGAAATTCGCCGCCCAATTTTTTGACCTCGGGACCTGTAAGCTCTTTTCGAAATTCATAATGTTTTAATTAATTTATATACTTTTTATTATTTATAGTTAATATAGAAAATCAATATAACATATATTAATTTTTCCACTTTTCACAAATTTTGTATGATTAATGTAATATATATACATATATATATATATATATATATATATATATATATATATATATATAAATATATGTTAATATATATATTATATTAGAAACATAGTTCTTGACAAAGCTAATAAACTGGAACCTGTGTTGACCAATGTTTGACTATTATAAAATCACATCATCCACATCATAAAAAATTCAAAAAAAAAAATCACAACACTAAAATCAATAGATTTTAACATCCGCACGGTCGGATCATTGGAAAAGAATTATAAAAAATTATAACAATAGTTCTTGACAAAGCTAGTTAACAGGAACCTGTTTTGACCACTGTTTGACTATTATAAAATCACATCACACACATCATAAAATATTCAAAAAAAAATCACAACACTAAAATCAATAGATTTTAACATCCGTACGGTTGGATCGTTGAAAAAGAATTATAAAAAAATTATAATCATAGTTCTTCACAAAGCTACTTAACAGGAAGCTGTGTTGACCACTGTTTGACTATTATAAAGTCACATCACACACATCATAAAAAATTCAAAAAAAATCACAACACTCAAATCAATAGATTTTAACATCCGTACGGTCGGATCCCTGAAAAAGAATTACTAAAAATTATAATCATAGTTCTTGACAAAACTAGTTAACAAGAACCTGTGTTGACCACTGTTTGACTATTGTAAAATCACATCACACACATCATAAAAAATTCAAAAAAAAATTCACTTCACTAAAATCAATAGATTTTAACATCCGTACGGTCGTATCATCTACAAAAATAATTAAAAATATTGATAATCGTTATGGTAAGACAAATTATTTTAGAAATAACTTTAACGGTAAAGGTGACACAACTTAATACCAAATGCAACACCAAGAACCAAACGCAACACCACCTGACACGTCAGCAAGGTGCGACCCACATGGCGAACCCACCTGCCACGTCAGCGACGTGGGGCCCACATGCCACGTCAGCATGGTGGGCCCACAGGTGGGGCCCACCTGCCACATCATCATGCCGCGTCAGCAAGGTGGGGCCCACACGTGGGACCCACATGCCACATCAGCAATGTGGGGCCCACCTGCCACGTCAGCATTGTGGGAACCCCCTCTGCCACATGAGTATGCCACCTCATCATTTCTGGACCCCAGAGAGGCCATTTCAGCAATAAATATTTATTTTAAATTGCTAATGCAACACTACTACTGCTAGTGTTGCACTTTGCGCAACAGTGTTTATAATAAGCAACTGTAGTTTAAATGTAGTGCAACGCGTTCAATGCTGTGTTGAAATAGACTTAGTTTTATATGGAAACACCGTTGCCTATGTGCACTTATGGCGTAGTGCTGGCTATAGGCTGTGAACCCTAGGGTTTACCGGCAAATGAACCGGTTATGAGTTTTCAATATAATGTGTGACTTGACACTTCATTTCTCATTTCACACAAAAGTTTCCTAGTTTAAGAACCCCAAATTCTCTCAAACACTTCCAAACACTTTCATTTTTTAGGCGTTATTTGAGGCGGTGTTTCCGGCAATCTTCAAAGATTTCCCAGAATTCTGGCCGATCTTCTAGATTTTGTCTAGTTTCCGGACAATCTTCAAGATTTTCCCAGGTTTCCGATCAATCTTCATCTTCATTCATCAGTTTCTGGGTTTTCTACCTTCATCCCTTGAAGATCAATGACGGATTCCTCATCTTCGCAACAATCCCAGCTCTCTCAGCCAATCGCGGCTCGTTCTCGCGCTAGTCGAGGTAAAAAATTCCTCGTTCATGCTAGCGTAGTCTTAGAGATCAATGTCTTAGAGATTTGTTAAGTGAATTTGGCCAGGCCTTTCCAAATTTACTTCATCTTGATGCTTATAATTTCCCTTCTAAATATGATCAGAAGGACGTTGATGCCATAGCCTATCTTTTTTACATCAACGGGCCTTATAGAGCCGTGGCCCCAGGCCCAAATGATAGGGCCTGTTACCCAAAGCCTGGGGCTATTAGAATTTATAAGGAAACATTTTATTCTGGGTTTAGGTTACCTCCTCCCCCCTTCGTGTTTCGACTTTTGGCCGAGGCCCGCATTTGTCCAACCCAACTCCAGCCCAATGGCTGGAGGTTTATTTACTGTTTTATGGTCCAGTGTAGGAGACACAATCTTGATCCCAGTGTGGCAGTTTTTAGATATCTTTTTAAGTTTGTAATTGCACCCAACGATGAGGGTTGGGTGAAGATCCAGTACAGGTCTTTGGCCCGAAGTATATTTGTATCGGACTCGGCCCCAGATTCCCTACCCCATTGGAAAAAACAATGGTTTTATCTTTATTTGGACGACGGAAACTGGGACGACTACTTTTATTCGGACTTTAGTAGAGCCGAAGATGGGGCCGTTAGGTCCCTAAAATTGGGGATAAAGGAGGAGGCGGCCATCAAGATTTTGACTGGAGACTGCCTTCACCATAGCTCCATACTTATTTCCGAGGCCTCGCTCCAAGAGCATGGGCTGAGTGATTTTGGCCCAGAGGGTAATCCACTTTCCCCCCTTATTTTCTGGGCCTTTTACTTGTTTATTTGTCTTACAAGTTTTAACTGGTTTGTTATTTTGCTTTTGCAGCCCAAGAAAGGTTGGGGACCATTTTCAAGAAAAGGGAAAAGGCCGCGTCCAAAGTCGTGGCCACGGAGGTTCCCCGTGTTAAGCGATCCAGGAAGGATGGGGCCACGGAAGTGGTGAAAAAGATCCCGACCTACCTCAGCCCACGCCCCACGCCCGTCGAGGAGGACCAAAACCCTTACATGGTTCAGTGGGGTCTCCTCAACAAGGATACCGTAGTAGGTGACTCTAGGGCCGCGGCTGAGTGGTCCAGAAACGTAGTCACCTCTCGGGACAAAGCCCAGGTGGTGGAGTCCTCGGATGATCTACAGATCGAACTGCTGGGGGCCCAAGCGATAGCTACCGTAAGGCCCAAAACTTTATCTTAATATCTTTTACGCCTCTTCTTTTTACTTAGAATTTTTCTTAATGATTTCGTTTCACCTTGCAGATGAACACCTACCTGCAAGCCGCTGTCCACAACTTGAAGACGGTAAGGGCGGAGAAGACGATCGCAGAACGTGACCGTGATCGTTACTTCGAGTCCTTAGCCGCCAACTTTGAGCGGTTCAGGAAGGTGGAAGCGGAGCTCGTGGCGGAGCAGGAAAAAGTCTGCAGTTTGGAGGCGGAGCTAGAGAGGTTTTGCCGGGAGGGGATTGTAGATTTTAAAGCGTCCTCGGAGTTCGACGAGCTTCTGGCGGCCGAGTACGACCTGAGTTTCCCCGAGACCTTCAAGTCTTGTTGGGAGAGAATTATCGAGGAGCTCAGCACCCAGGTTGAAGGTGTTAGTCTGGAACGATTCCCAGTTCCTCCGCTCATCGGGAAGGATACTCCTTCTCCGATGGCCGTCGAGGATTTGACGGATTCGTTCCCGTCTTATACCCAAGACGGGGAAAATTTGTCTGAGAACCTTGTGATCGAGGACCCTGACAAAGATAAGGAGGATCTCGGGGTGGAGGCCCGAGATGAAGAGATGGGGGCCCAAGATCAAGAAGCCCGGGATGGCAAGGAAGCAGTCCAATCCCAGGGTAAAGACCAAAAAGAGGACACCTTTGATGATGGGCTCCTATAGATTAGGCGTTTCTTGGCCCTACGTGGCTTGAATTTGTATTTTATTTAAATTCTCTTATTCGCACCCTTCGGGGTTAACTCTATTAACTTATTTATTTAAGTTAACTTTTGTTTTATTTTCTCTCTGGCTTAGCTTTAAACTACTTTCTTTTTATTCTGCGTATCGTGCATTTATATCCTTAACCCAGGATTTCGGCTTCGAGCTTTTGCTTATAAGTCCATAAATTAGGATTTTCAAATCATTTTCTAACGATTGGGTCAACCCTTCAGGGTTTGTTGACTTTCCTCGCCATGCCTTTAAACTAGCTTTCACTTTATATTTTTTCTTAGCTTCAAGCTTTTACTCGTATTCATCCATATTCAGGATTTCATGGATTATTCTTCAAGAGAAAACATAAGTAAATAACACTTGAAAAGATCAAGGTGAAGAATCTTCGGGACTTTCATTAATATCATAGTAAAAGAGATAAACTATTTTTGAAATCAATTACATGGCAGTGGTCGACATGACCTTATTTTGGTGATACCTACTAACTTCTACTATCATAGAATAGATATCTAATATAATATATTTTTAAGTTGGTCGCATGCCAACTCCGGGGAACTTCAATTCCTTCGAGGTTCTGGAGCTTGTATGAGCCATGGCCTGTAACGGTCTTAACTTGATAGGGGCCTTCCTAATTTGGAGCCATCTTGCCTTTGGGGCCTACCCCAGAAGCTTCAATCTTCTAAGTACCAGATCTCCTTCTCGAAAGTATCGCTCATTAACCTGTAGGTTGTATTAGTAAGAAGCTCGCTTCTGGTTTTTCACAATCTTAGCATGAGCTTCATCACGGATTTCATCGATCATATCAAGGGCAAGTCTCATACCCTCTTCATTGGCTTCTGGCTCATACTGCTAGACCCTAGTGGAAGTGTGCGTGATTTCAAGTGGCACTACTGCCTTGGCTCCGTAAGCTAACTGGAATGGGGTTGCTCCAGGTGAAACCTTACAAGTTGTTTGATACGCCTAAAGTATTGGGAGTAACTCGTCGATCCATGACCCTTGGGCTTTTTCAACTCTCTTTTTCAGTCCATCGAGGATTATCCTATTAGCCACTTCAGCCTGTCCATTAGCTTGAGGATGGGCAACGGAGGTAAAGCGTAGCTCGATAAAGTAATCTTCACAATAACTTTTGAATTCAGCATTATTGAATTGAGTCCCATTGTCTGTTACCATGATTCGAGGTATCCCATACCTGAAGTTAATGTTCTCCCACACAAACTGAGCAACTTGCTTGATGGTTATCTTGGCCAGTGGTTTGGCCTCAATCCTCTTGGTAAAGTAGTCAATTGCTACCAACAGGAACTTTCTTTGCGCACTAGCGAGTGGAAACGGTCCAAGGATGTCCATCCCCCACATTGCGAAAAAGATAGGGGTATTAATGGATGTCAACATCTCTGGTGGTTTGTCGTACTATTGGTGCAAACCTTTGGCAGCGATCACATTTTTCACATAGTCTTGAGCATGTTTCAGCATATCTGGCCAATAAAACCCAAGGCGAGTGACCTTATGAGCCAATGCCCTTCCTCCGAGGTGTTGACCACATACAACCTCATGAACTTCTCTAAGGGCTTCTCGAGCCTCATCCGGCCTTAAACATCTCAAGTAAGGGATAACAAACGATTTCCAGTATATGATTCCCTCAATGAGAACATACTTAAGGGCCCTTACCTGTAATTTTCGTGCTTCATCGGCATTTGGCGGCAGGTGACCGTTTTCCAGATACAACTTAATCTCATCCATCCAGGTGGCCCCTGTGTCAATTGGAGCAACTAACTTTGCTTCGATGCTTGGGGTTCTCATAACCTGATAATAAACGTTCCTTGAGCAAATCTCATCGTCAAAGGATGCAAATTGTGACAAGGCATCATCCTTAGTGTTCTCTTCCCTTGGCACATACTCTATTATACATTTTTTGAATAGTGCTATTTGAGTCTTCACAATCCTTAGATATTTTAACAAGTTTCTAGTCACCACAGACCTTCAAGTTTTTCACCCTCAAGGTTCTAGCCAAACCAAGTCCAGCTATCAACGCTTCATACTCAGCTTCGTTGTTGGTGGTCGGGAAGTCCAGCTTAATAGCATATTCCACAGTAAAGCCATCAGGGCTTTGGAGCACAAGTCCTGCACCACTACCTTTTGTTTTTAAAGCCCCGGCAAAAAATAGTAGCCAATATTCTTTAGGTTTCTCTTCCTTAGTAGGTTCTTCTACCTTGTCCACCTGCCCCGCGACTTCCTGGTTGCTAATGGTACATTCAACAAGGAAGTCAACTGAAGCTTTAGCCTTAATCGCCGTTCGTGGCTTGTATCGAATATCAAACTCCCCGAGCTCAATTGCCCACTTGATGAACCTTCCACTAGCCTTCGGGCTATGTATAACATTACGAAGAGTTTGGTCTGTCAAGACTTCTATTTTATGAGACTGAAAGTAAGGTCCTAATTTTCTCGAGGCTGTAATCATGGCCAAAGCAAACTTTTCGATCACCGAGTAATTGAGCTCCGCTCTGTGTAGAACCTTGCTCACATAATACACTGGTTTCCGAACTTTTAACTCTTCTCGAACTAACACAGCACTCAGTGCTTGTTCCGAAACAGCCAAGTATACATACAAGACCTCACCGTCTACAGGCTTTGATAAGAGAGGTGGCTCCGTCATGTACTTTTTCAATTCTTCAAAGGCCACTTGGATCTCATCCGTCCATTCGAAGTTCTTAACCAGCTTCTTCAATGCTTTGAAGAAAGGCAAGCACTTATCTCCCGACTTAGACACGAACCTTCCCAAGACTGCAATTCTTCCTATCAATTTCTAAACATCCTTACGCTTTTGGGTGGTTCCATATCTAGGATAGCTTTTATCTTATCGGGGTTGGCCTCAATACCACTCTTAGAGACCATCAGACGCAGGAATTTTCCAGAGCCAACCCCAAAGGCACACTTGGATGGATTTAGCAGCATCTTATGTGTCCTCAGGACTTCAAAAGCCACTTTCAAATGTTCTAAGTGATTCGCTTTACTCAAGCTTTTCACCAACATATCATCTAGATACACTTCCATAGTCTTACCTATCAGATGTTTGAACATCTTATTTGCCAAACATTGGTACGTGGCTCCCGCATTCTTAAGTCCAAACGCCATAACCAAATAACAGAACACACTAAAGTCAGTAATGAATGATACCTTGGGTACGTCGTCCTTGTCCATCCGGATCTGATTATATCCACTGAAGCCATCCATGAAGCTTAGCATCTCATGACCAGCAGTGGCATCTATTAGTGTATCTATTCTTGGAAGATGGAAACAATCCTTTGCGTAAGCATCATTTAGGTCAGTGAAGTCCACACACATCCTCCACTAGCTTTCTTGACCATGACCGGGTTGGCTAACCATTCTGGGAATTGAATTTCCTCAATAAAACTTGCTTCCAACAACTTATCAACCTCATGTTTAATGGCTTCCTGCCTTTCAGGGGCGAATTTCCTTTTCTTCTATTTAATAGGTTTCCTCTCAGGGTTCACATTCAACTTATGGGTCATAAATAAGGGATCGATACCTGGCATATCGGCTGCTGTCCAAGCAAAAACATCACGATTGTTCCTCAAGAATTTCAGAAGTTCTTGCTTCAATTCTTCCGGGGGTAATGCTCTAACATATGTGACCTTTTCAGGTTCCTCAGTATACAATGGGATTAGAACCAAATCCTAGGCAGGCTTGCCTCTCCTTTCGTCTTCTTCTCGGACATCAAGGTCTTCTATGGGTAACACTTGCCCCCCCAGCTCCTCCGGATTTCAACGCTCCGACATAACAGCTTCGGGCCATCTTTTGATCTCCTACTTCTTCCCCCACTCCATTCCTAGTTGGGAACTTGATCTTCAAGTGGTAAGTGGATGGGATTGCTTTAAAAGCATGTATCCTAGTCCTCCCAAAGATGGCATTATAGGTTGATGAGGCTTTAAATACCAGGTAGTTCAACATGCATGTGGCCTGTCTAGGCTCGGTGCCCATGGTCACCGGGAGTTGGATCATGCCTTCAATCTTTGTTTCCGCGTTATTGAAACCATATATAGGCATATCTGAGGGTGTTATTTGAGAATTAGCATACCCCATTTTCTCATATGCATCATAGAACAATATATTCACCGAGGCTCCACTGTCAACGAGTACTCTTTTTACAGACGAGTTTTTAATCGTTGATGTAATTACTAAAGGATCATCATGGGGGAACTTCACCTTCTCAAGGTCAACGTTATCGAATGCCATAGCATAATCAATTTTTGCCCGCTTCGGGGGTTCTCCAACTATACTCATTACTTCTCTTGCATAAGCCTTCCTCGAATTACTGGAAGTACCGGCAGCTGTAGGTCCTCCGGAGATTACATTAATCACAGGCCCTCGAGTCTGGGTTCTTTTGTCATCGTTGTCTCTTCCACGATTGTCATTGTCCCGATGATTCCTGTCTCCATATTTGATAAATTTGGTCAACGTGCCTCTTCGGATCAAGAACTCAATTTCATCCTTAAACTGCCGGCAATCATCGGTCTTATGTCCGGTGTCTTTATGGAATTGACAATATAAATCTTTGTTCCGTTTCTCCGGGTCGGTTCTTATAGGCTTCGGCCATCTAACACTTTCATGCTTCTCAATCTCCATCAGGATTTGACTCCTCGGGGCATTAAACCTAGCATACTAACTGAACCTCGGCCCTAATTTCTTTTTAGTCGGAGACTTTTCACCGTCGTTCTTCTTGGAGTATTTATTCTCGACGTTATACTCGGTGTCACTCCCGTGCTTCTTGAAGTTAGTACTCGGTCCCCCATTGGTTTGGGATTTTTTCAGGATTTCCTCCGCCTTAATATACTTCCCGGCTCTCTCTTGTAAATCATTCATATTATCAAGGGCCCTCTTGGCTAAAGATCGACGGAAGTTGTCATCGGTAATACCTTGTTGGAGTGCAATCATAGCTACCTTCTGATCTAGGTCTGAGACCTTCAAGGCTTCTTTGGTAAAACGATTCATGTACTCTCGGAGTGATTCGTTGTTACCCTGGTGTAAATTCATTAACGAGGCGGAGCTTTTAGCATTTGTTTTGCTTCCAACAAATTGTCCTATGAAGGCCCTACTCAAGTCAGCAAAACAAGAAATAGAATTTGAGGGTAAGCGACTATACCGGTGTTGCGCCATCCCGCTCAAGGTCTGAGGAAAAGCACGGCACTTGATTGCCTCCGTGACTGGTTGGAGCAATAAAGCGTTCATAAAGGTCCGGACGTGATTAGCGGGATCACCCATGCCATCATAGGCTTTAATGGTTGGGAGCTTGAATTTTCTGGAGATTCTTTCACCTATAATCTCTTCGGTAAAGGGCGGAACAGGGTTATCGGGATCGCCTGCTGGCAACAATTGGATCTGATTCATGCTTAATCGATGAGAGTTCTCATCCCTTGGTTCTGGGGGCGGAAGCCTTGCCTGGTCTCTCTTCAATCGTGCAATTTCTTCTTCGTAGGCGCGGATCCTTTCCTCATAAGTTTGGTTCGTCGGCCCCTGAGGCTCATTATTGTCTTGCCTAGAGCGGCGTCAGTGGTTTCGAGTATGTCGGTATCCCTTCTCCTTCGAGGAGGGGTGTCATGTTCCTGCTCCGAGTCGGAGGAGTCGTAATCAGTTATGTGTACATCATCATTACCCGTACCTCCACGAGTAGTGGTCATGACAGTTGAGTAATGGGTGCCGGTGTTGGTAACGGTTGCAATCACCCGAGTTATTGGGGGCAGCGTGCCAAAGATCAGGGGAGCGGTGGTTTGAGTAGCGGTAGTCCCGAGTGGGATAGAGGCGGTGATGGGGACCGTTCCTGTCGGGACTCCGGTGGTCGTCTGGCTGAGTGGAACATGTACTTCTAAACGTATTCTTGGGTTCGTCATGGTTGTTGTCTTCTTCCCACAGACGGCGCCGAATGTTGAGGATCTAAAAATGAGGGGTGTGAGCGATTCGTGCTTTGGACTGGTCTCGGTGCGAGATGCCTACGTATCTTCTACTTGGAAAAGAATCAAGTCCAAAACATAGTTCTATTTTGGAGGGGTAGAGCCCTTCATAGAGGCACTTCAGAGTCAAAAGTCAGGTGGAAGTATGATTCCATGTACCAGACTTCTTATCGAAGTATGCTTCGGAGCAAAAGATAAGATAGAACTCTTATCTTCGGGTGTTGATGTTTATCTCGGATTCTCGGATGTTTATCTGTGAGAGTTAGTCGTATTACATGATCTAAATTCGTAGATAACTACTCGGGCCTTCTTGGGTCGGGCCATAACAATAACTATTTAATTATTCCAATGCCTATCAATAATGCTAGTAATCAAATCCGGACCTAAGTTAGTGATTAAAAAAACAATCCAAACCTAACATTAGTGAGTAAAAGTAAAAAAAATTTAGTTGAGTGTTATGTTTTTAAAATCACAATAAGTTGCGTGACAAAAAAAAAATCTATTTTCCTTTACATATAATAATATTATCTCTTTTTATATGAATTTTGCATGTGTTATTTTTAGAAAATCGGTTTTTTAGTTAGAAATATGAAAAAGATATTGTGTTTTAGTTAAAAAAGGTAGTTGCTTTGTTGTATATAGAAAATTGAGTTTTTTTAATGAGACAATATAAAAATGATAAAAATTTTGGTTAAAAAGGATAATTGTTTATATAGTAGGTTCAAAATCTGGCCCAAGTATCGATCGATAAACCAAACTTTTAATGATACAGCTTTAATAGTATACTAGCCTAAAACTCGTGCGAAGCACGGGCGTTTTTATTTTTCATAATTCTTTAGTATTATTAAATTATTTAAATAAATTTTCTATTATTATAAAATTATTAGTCACATAAAATAATTGAGTTTTTTTAATGCTTATGTTTTAAATGATTGATGAAAGTGTATGTTTAGATTTGATTTGATTGATAAATATCATATTATAAGGAATAATCATATTAAATACAAAATTATATATTTTATTCATACAAATTTGTTAAAATGTTTTTTTTTCTTATTCAGAAATGTTGATATTTTATTTATCAGTTAAGAAGAAATTATAGTTTTGGAGAAATTTTCTTCGTTACAGAAATTAAAATAAAATATTTTTAGCGATACATCTTTTTACATGTTTTTAAGATATATAAATGAATTGTATAAATATGATGGTAGGTATTATGACATTATATAGAAATATGGATATTTTGTTTATACTAATTCGTTAAATGATATTTTTTTCTTATTTTTATGATAATAGAAAAAAGTAATTTTTATTTTTATGTTGTCTTCAGGAATTATAATATGCCGAGTAATGTTTGCTTAATTAACATAGTTAATATTAAATTATGAAGATGACTGGCTTACAATACTTACTTGCACAACTCAAGTATTATTATCAATAAATGAACAAAGGCCAATACCAGGTCCTTGAATCCTTCAAATTGGGCCGTCCCTAAATCCTTCAAATTGAGCCGTTTTAGAAATACGTACACACCTTCCTCCCTGTTGTTGCTGCAAGCAATTTAAATGGGAACATAATCTCAATCAGCACTACCGGTATTTTCCAAAAGCAATAGACTCCAAGTCATTTGCATTGCTTGGCATTGTACAATAAATATAATGGAAGTTTCCAGCCATTAATCATGTTTAGAGGATTTATCATACTAATAAAACACAAGTACTTTACTTATTATGAAGATGTCTCGGTCTTAAAATTGTATCTAGTTTCAGCAATTTGATCTTTGTCCAATGCAAGAGCCCTAGCGCGATGAGAAATCTTATGATTTTCTTCTTTGGGCATTTCAGCCTAAAATGTCAAGGCATTAGTCAGTCCCGCATATATAAACATGAAAAAGAGTCTTTGAACACAATAAAAAGTGTTTATCCAAATGCATACCGGTTCGTTTGGTCTAAGAGCAAGTGAGAAAACACATAATGCATAGGCTGATTTATCTTCATATGCCAATAACATATGTTCAGTCCTAGAAGTACAACATATTTTAATTATTAGAAGGCAGTTGTACACAAGAATATAAATAACAGAAGGTTAAAAACGGAAGGTATTAGAAAGTAAAAAATAAGTACTTTCATGACCAATCTTCTGCAAAAACCACTTGCGACAATAAAAAGTTCACCCGAAGGGGTTTGTTAAAACATCCAGATAAAAGGTTATATACGAGTAGAGGTATAATTACTTTTTGCTTCACACTGACTAATAAAATTGGAAATACTGAATCCAATATATCAGGAGCAATTATAAATATAACCAATATTATGATATTTCTATTTGCTTGGGAATTCAAAAATAATAATTGCCCTGTACTTAACATTTTATAAAATGGAATTGAACCTTAGAATAAGATTTAGCAAGCTTAGTGACTGTATGGAGGAAAAAAATATTGGCAAGTGAAAAATTGACATTATAGTAACTTCATATCCTTTTGACTGCAACAATATTAGGGAGTAAATTCTAGGCATGATCCATGTGTATCATCAATTATTGTACTTTAAATTTTTAATGATAGGCCGATGACTATTTACAGAAAAAAGGACCTAACATACTATAAAAACGAGAAGAATTTAAATAAGAATTACAATGATGAAGCCATAATCAACTCCTTAAGTACCATACAAATATGATAGAGTACCTGGAATGCCTTTTGAAAAATTTCATAAGTAAATTAGGATCGCATAATGGGAAATGCAACTTATCTTTATATTTCTTTCTCATCATAGCTCTATTTTATGCGCGTGTGTGTGTGTGTGTGAATTAACAGTATAGATATGTTCTGAAATAAAGGTTCGAAACAAATTGTAAGATATTAAATGTTTAATGATGGCAAACCCAAAAACTATTACTAGGTGTTCAGCAGACATATAATATATCAACAGGATGGCGAAATATAAATCCAGACACATTGCATAATTTCATGATAAACTATATTGGTACTTCTAGGAGAGGATATAAAATATATTCTTGAATTAGAGAGTACCAAATCCAAATAGTGAAAATTAATGCAGTATGCAAGACCATGTCTTTAACTTTATGTCCATCACTCAAATATAACCTTGGGGCGGCGATAATTACAATATATTTGGCTGCCTTAGTGCCTTGGTCTCAGTGATGGATAAATACAAAGTTTGACATATAAGGATTTAGGATAAAGTAATTTATCTTTTATTCCAAAAATACTAAAAATTTGCGGACTTGAGGCAAATAACTAAGTATTGTCATTATTTCAAATTCATTAAGCATGCATAAAAACGTGGTTTAATGAAGAAAAACATAGATAAGAAAAACCTACACAATCTGCAACTGTCACAAGTTTACGAGATCGGAAGGCAGCTGACCAGTCTAGTTTATGGTTGATAATGTTTTGAAACAGAATGTTATCAGCTAAAATTAATGCAAGATTTTGAAACAAACTTAATTTTCAGGTATTATCAAACACAAATTATCTTACATGGCTATGACACGAGGACCGAGGTACTCAATCCCGTCCCAATTGCTGGGCCTGGGACACGGATCAGAGCCTACCCAGTTTGGCGGTGTGTTCTTCCGCTGATTCCGCAGAGATTGTAGAACAAAATCTGATATAGAAACAATAACACTTTTCTATCAAAATTAACAAAAATAGTAAGTTCTAATATTCGTATTGTTTTATTCAACATGCATAACTACAAGAGAAGGCATAAGAACTATTGAGAACATAAAGATCAAGTGAACTCACCATCCTGCGATACTATACTGAAAATTTGAATGGAAAACACCAGTAAAAATATCTGAAACCTCTGATCCATTAGAGAAAGCAATGCAATCCTTTAAGTAATCAAAATAAATATGACTGTAAATGAACCGAGCTTGAATTTTAACAGATGAGAGATCTTATACTAACCGAGTTGGACAACTAATCACTAGAAAACCAGAATTGTAATAAATGTAAAAAAAGTCTAGACACCCAACATAAAATGGCTAAGGTCTTTAGGAAGAGGACCAGACAGGCTATTATGCGAAAGATTTGTATCATAACCTTTACAAATTAAAATCTCCTTGGACTCAAGGATCGCAAAAATGAGGATCCTCTCAGGATCTACTGTTTGTCAAAGCTCAAGTCAAAAACAACATATAGTTTATTTTAGCCTTTCTGCTCAAGAACAGAACCATATTTATTTAGTGAAATAAATTATATTACGTAGAGCTAATGAGTTATGCATTTAGAATACGGGAAAATGGTGGAATGCTGATCCAGAGGCAGTTATCAGCCAAACCCTTCAAACCTAAGGCGGACCTAATGTGTGTGATGCATACACCATCAATGGCTTCCCTGGACCATTGTACAATTGTTCTACTAACTGTATATTTACTTTTATTTACCTCTCAAAGTTAATTAAGGGCGAAAAGAATCACTACTACTTTGCATAATATATAAGTAGTTTCCTGCTCGCGGTTATATGATGGTCTACTTGATTTTTATTGGTGAATACAGAAACATATAAGCTGAAGGTGAAGCCTAGGAAAACATATCTTCTTCACATTATCAACTTTGCACTCAATTACAATCTCTTTTACAGTATAGCTGATCACACCTTAACAATAGTTGAAGCTGATGCAATTTACATCAAGCCATTCCAGACTAATATCCTCTTCATCACGCCAGGGAAAACGACTAATGTACTTCTGAAAACAATTCCTTTTTCTCACAACGCCACTACTCTCTTTATGACAGCCAGACCATATTTTACTGGCCAAGGAACATTCGACAACTATACAGTAGTTGGAGTCCTCCAATATGAAAATGACTATTCTAATATCACAAACCTTCCTTTGCCTACTCTTCCTCCAATCACTGGAACATCTTTTTTTGCCAATTTTACCAGCAAGTTTCGAAGTCTAGCTAATTCACAATCCTGTCCATAAGGTCAGAATCTAAACGAACAAATCTGATTTCTAAGACTATAATAATTTTTAAATATATTCATAAAAATTCTAAAAGGTTTCAATATATTTGTTTCCATATTATAATTCATTTAGATCTATTTGGTAAAAATCGCTCAATTTTTCATCTCATCACAAAGTAATAAAATAAATCATGATAGTAATTTAACTACAGGGTATATTCAACTGAGATTTTAAAGAATATTTCCATTCGTAAAATCCAAATTAATGTGTTATGCTCACATTTTAAAAAATGTATCAAGAAATTCTTGCAATATTTAATTAGTATTTTAAATTACTCTATAAAATCTATTGGTATTTGATTAGAATTTTAAAATATGCCTAAAAATCTAATTATTTTAAACTTCATAAACTGATAAATTTCATAAAATTATAATATATATCTTATGATTTTTCAAATCATCTCTTTAGTTCTGCCTACAACTGCATTGCTCGAAGCATACTTCTTCGAAAAATCGAATGGTGCATACACTACTGATTTTCTTGTCACTCTCCTCATGCCATTTAATTACACTAGCACTCCTCCTAAATTTAATTACACTATCACTCCTCCTAATAACACCATAGTGACTAATGGTAATAAGTTGGTTGTGCTGTCATATAACACTACTGTGGAGCTGGTGAGACTTTTTCTCCGAAACAGAATTTAAACAACATATAACACTTGAAATTGAAGTAAGCAGCTAAAAACTACTTCCTAGTATTGAATTATAAATTTAGGACAAAGGTAATTTAGGCCAAGTGTTTTTTTGTTAGGACTTTAAAGGTTTGATTATAAGCATGTTCTTTTAATAGCATCATGGCCGGTGTTAGGTTCGGAAGCGATTGTAGAAGGGGGGTTGAATACAATCTTCACAAAATAATCGCGGAATAAATCTGATTCGGATATAACTTGTTAATAAGATTTTAATTAATTAATATAACAATGTTTGAAGTCGTTATATAATTAAATTGGTTCAGTTTTAATGTCCACTAATTTTCATAGAATAAATTCGACAAGGTATATTCTAGATTACTGGTTAAAACAACCAAGTGATCAAAGCACAAAAAACTGTGGATATAACAATAGCAAGTTACAAACAACTTGAAAGCTTAACAATGCTTTGAATCAAAGTGAGTGAACACTTTCAAATAAAGAATGGTGACCATATATATAGGCAAAACCATTGAACTAACAAGACAACTAAAGATAAGACAACTAAAAGCAAGACATGACAAAGCTAAGCAAGGTATGACAATCTAGTAGCTTGCCATGACAAAACAAAAAAGAGTAAGACAACATAAAGCAAGGTATGACAACTTTAGTGCTAGTTATGACAAAGTAAAGAAGGGAAAGACAAAACAAAGCAAGGTAGGACAATTGGAGACAAGGCATGGCAATAGTTTCATTCGAATGACAAGGAAGGTCCTTGTCTTTGTACCATTTGAATAAAGCATGGAAATGGCATGCATGACTTGGTATTGGAGTGTATTAGCTTTGCAAAGCAAAGAGTTGTCTTGACCAATTGTTTAAGAAACAAGGTAGGACAAAGCTTTTCAAAGTCTTGGAGTTCTTTAAAGTAACTAGACAAAGCATTTCTTAATTAAATTAAAGTGATTTGTATAGTAAATAATAAATGGAATATAATCCACTAAATTAAATTAATTGAATATATTCATTAGTTAAATTAATTCAAGAGTGAATCAATTTACCAAATAAAATACACAACTAATATAATTACTTGAGAAGTGAATATATATAATCTATTTAATATTTAATCACTTTCCTTCTTTAACAGAGCTTCTGTCTTCTTTGAAACTTTAATATCTTCGTCTTGAGTTGTCAATCGATTGAACGACCACCTTTGTTTGACGTTGAATATTTAATCCGAGTAGCTGACACAAAAATATACTGTCTAGTTCATCTGTATCTAGTTTAATAAAATATTCTTCGTCATTAAAATAATTAAGATGTGGCTCGTTCGACGAGTCTTCATCTTGTAAGTTCTTCTTCATAAATTGGAATCTTCTGAATAAATAAAGTACAGAAAATCTATACCTTCTGAACTCCTGGATGTGCCACAAAAGATTATTTGTGCACTGAGGCTTGAACATATTAATGAACTTCTTTCAGTGGTGTGCACCAGCATCCTGGAATTCTTCTGACATAAAGTTCCGATAAATCATTTGATGTTCTTCGTACGGATTCCTATTACTTTTAATTTACTGAGCTTTCTTATCTGAGTTGAGTTGTACCTCTTTAAATACAAATAGGCTAAACATATGCCTTTCAATCTCCCCCTATTTGTTTGTTAACAAAACATGCAAATTTCCTAGAGGATAACTCAACTAATAGATAAGACAAATGATTAAACATACAAATGTAAATAGCAAAAATGTTTTTGGTATTAAATTAAACATAGACCAGAATAATTAATAGATTACAAAAGGATGTTCTATGAACATATCTTACAAATATCCTAGTCAATCTATTTCACTCAGAGTGAGTGACTTCTCCTTCTTCAGTATCAGAACAGTGAATAATAGGAGTCGAAGGCTCATTCTGAGTAGGCTCTTCAGATATGGTGTATTCACCACGTTTATTTCTCTCTCGAGCCAAGGACAGTTGGAACTGAACTTCTGTATCCACGGGGTCTTCTCTAAAGTCTGATGGTTGATTTTGCTTGACATACTTCATCTTCCTAAAGTATTGATAGATGTTCTTCCTTGTACAGTAAGCGACAATCTCAGCATCAGCATCAGCTTTGGCTTTTGAAGTGAAGCCCTTAGTTCTCAGAAGAGTAGATACAAGAACCATCTGATTGACACCATATTTAGCAAGATATCGATGATTCAAGTAGAAGGTTCCAAACTTGTTTGCATGAATGTACTTTACACAGTATGGGTTCCTGATGACTTGAGGGCTATTATGAATAGCATAATCTATAAGTCTGTCACGGAGGAGTTCATTCAAATTCAAACTGCGTCGGATCTTGTTTCGAGCTACCCAGATTTCAGTATGAGATAAAAACTTGAAAGAATCAACCGAAACTCTGAATGTCCCGTTCCTTTGAGTAGAAATGATAATCTCCCAAAGATCGAGGAGATTCTTGACACCAACAGTTATATATTCTAACTCAATAGCAAGAGCACGCATAAACATATCCACATCAGGGTTTACCTCTCTTAGATCATATAGAAATGACTTGAACTTTCTATCTTCAAAAGGTTCCCTTTGATGTCCAAAGAAGATCCTCTTTGCAATGTCCCAGCTTTCACCAACTTTCCGAGCAATATCCTCATTGTTCTGCTTACAAGCAGCATCCCAAAGTTTCTGTTTCTCCAATTTGATATGCTCATTAGTTATCTTCTTATCATCAACCAATTTCTGCAATTCTTGAAGCTTTGCCTTTCTAGCTTCATGTTCAGCTTTAAACTTTCGTACCATTTCCAAGTGCTCAGGGTCAGCAGGCTCTTCTTCAGTGAATAAGAAACTTTCATCAAAAAGACCTTCATCTTCAGCTTGGAAGTAGGCAGCATCAAATGCATCATCATCAGCAATATCTTCAGGAATGTTCTCATAATCTTGATTGGTGAAGATATCATCAGAATCAGGCATCCTGCCTTTAGACTTTTCTTGTTCCATATTAGCTACTTCATAGGTGTCTTTTGAACTTTCTTTTTCTTTGCCTTCTCCATCTCTATCTTTTCCATCTTTGTCCATATCCTGATCTTTCTCCCCCTTAGTTGAGGGATCCTGTTAGGAATCAATAATTTTGATGATAACATAAACACTCTGTAACATGTTTTATTTAGAGCCTTTATCAAAATTCAGTTGTAATTGTTATATTTCTTGTCCTTGAGAATTATCAACGGATGGATAGAATAGGATGGCTAATTGTAAATATCCAATGCCATGTAATTTTGTCTAAGTGAAGGATATTCAACTGATGAGTTGTAACAATTCAACTGATGAAGACTGCACTATGTTTCAACTGATGAAAACCAAGCATTCAACTGGTGAGACTGGAACAGGACTCAACTGATGAAGTCTGTAATTCGTTCAACTAATGAAGCCACTTTCGACTGATGAAGCAAATAGCAGTTGAAAGTGACTAGAGCTTAATTTTGACAAGTCACATGGATCGAATTTCACCAAAATAGACATGGAAGTCTGATTTAGGACAATAAATAAGAACCAGAAACATTCTTATCTCATGCAATGCAATCTGGATCAAATCAAGATGATGGTCAAAGATGAAGACATCACAGAAAGCTTGCATAAGACAAAGATGTGTAGCATAGTTTAGATTAGGGTGCATAATTTGTATTCTAGTTAAAAGCTTTGTAAAACTTGGAGTATATAACCAAATTAGTGGCATCAGCTGAACTTGTTCGAATACTTGAGAGAAAATCTGAGAGTTCGAAACTTTTCAAGTGATGAACCTGCAGCTGTGAGAATTGTAATCAATCCATAGATTCTTCAATATAAAATCTCACGGGTGGATCATTCAATCCACTCGTATTTTTAATACTTGGTGTTTTTCTGATTTATTATTTTAAGTGTTCTTGTTCTTGAATCTTTTAATTTGTAAAAGATTGTATTCAACCCCCCCTTCTACAATCTGTCTCATAGTTAGTGTAATATAACAATTGGTATCAGAGCGAGGTTCCCAACAAATAGGGAAAAAGATCAACACTGCTAGAGAAAGATGGGAAAGAAGGATGCTGGAGTGAAGACTCCTGTTCTTGACAAAGACAACTATTTTCACTGGAAAGTGAGAATGCATTTGCATCTGTTGTCAATAGATGAAAGCTATGTAAACTGCATTGAGAAAGGACCACATGTTCCCATGAAGGTATGTACCAGTATTGGAGCTGATGGTGAAGACATGGTAGGCAAAATGGTTCCCAAACCTATCTATAAATATTCTCAAGAAGACACTGAAGAAGTGCACAAGGAAAAGAAAACCATGAACCTTCTGTTTAATGGTCTGGATCAAGAAATGATTGATAGTGTTATCAGCTGCACAAGTGCCAAAGAAGTTTGGGACACCATCAGGACCATCTGTGAAGGAAATGAGCAAGTAAGAGAAAACAAAATGCAGTTGTTGATTCAACAATATAAGTCATTCCATTTCAAGGCTGGTGAAAGCTTGAGTGACACATTTAACAGATTTCAAAAACTGTTAAATGGTCTGAAACTTTTTGGAAGAATATACCAAGTTAAGGATTCAAATTTGAAATTCTTAAGAGCTCTTCCTAAAGAATGGAAACCCATGACAGTCTCTCTTAGAAACACTCAAGAATTTAAGGACTATACTCTTGAGAGACTGTATGGAACTTTGAAAACTTATGAGCATGAAATGGAACGAGATGAAGAGATAGAAAAGAGTCAAAAGAAAGGATATTCATCTGTGGCTTTACTTGCATCTCTTGACGACTCTGTCAAAGATAAGGGAAAATCTCAAGCTGAAGAAAGTGAGAAGTTGGTCAAAGGAGAGAGCTCAGAATCAAGCAAAGGAAAAGGGAAGGCAAAAGATGCAACTGATTCTGGTGAAGAGAGTGATGGGATTGATGAGCACTTGGCCTTCCTGTCAAGAAGATTCTCCAAACTAAAATTCAAAAAGAATTTTAATACTGCAAAATCATTTAAAGGCAATCACAAGTCTGACAGAAGCATGGTGGATAGATCCAAATTCAAGTGCTTCAACTGTGGGAATGCAGGTCACTTTGCAAATGAATGCAGAAAGCCTAAAGTTGAGAAGAGGTCCAGTGAAAGCATGTATTACAAAAAGAAATATTATGAACTTCTCAAGCAAAAAGAAAGAACATTCATTACAAAGGATGATTGGGCAGCTGGGGATGATTCTGATGAAGAAGAGGAGTTTGTCAATCTTGCTCTAATGGCCAACTCCACAAATCAAGAGGAAAACACTGGAAGCAGTAGTCAGGTATTTACTATAAACTTAGTTGAGTTAACTAAAGATGAATGCAATGCTACTATAAATGAAATGTCTATAGAATTATATCATTTGCATGTTTCTTTAAAGTCTCTCACTAAGGAAAACAGTAGGATTTAAGATGCTAACACCTTCCTTAGTGATAGAAACAGTGCTCTAGAAGCTCAATTTATTGAGTTTGAGAAACTGAAAATTGAATGTTAGACAGCCAAAGTTGATCTTTTGTTTGTTTTAAAAAGAGAAGAGATCATAAGAAAACAGCTTGATAAGGAACAAGAGATAATTGCCAGATGGAAATCTGGAAGAGATGTTTCAACAAACATTATCAACATACAAGGCATAGAAACTTTTGTTGAGAATGAGTGGAAGAGAGACAAGAAAGTTCTTGAGATCTCAGATGCTAGTTCAACTGATGAAAATACGGATGATGATCATCAGTTGAAGTATAAAGTTTCAACTAATGAAAGTCATCCGTTGAACAAAAGTCCATCAATTAACAAGAAAGTTCTCAAGAAATTAAACAAGAAATATGGCCTTATTAAAAAGAATTTTGTTAAAGGTGAGAGTAATTCTTCTGAGACAAGTGAGAGTGTAAACAACACTCATAACTCTAGTAATAAGACTAAGAAGAAATTGGATGCCAGTGAGTTTAAATCAGAAGAGACTAAAAAGAAAAAGGGAAATAGGAATGGTAAAATTGGAGTCAATAAGCACATTAATTACACTCCCAATGCTAGTGCTCCTAGGAAAACTTGCATTAAATGTGGTAGTGTCAATCATTTGTCTGCAAATTATAAAATTGTGATTGCTCCTAATTCATCCTTGCCTATTTCCATGCCATCCGTTTCCAACATGAATTTATCTGCTATGAACATGATGCCTGGTTTATTGCCTCACAATCCATACTCTCAGTCTAGAATGCCATACATGTTCAATCCATATTTCAATGCCTTTAACATGCCTCAATTTCACTCAAATTTGCAAGGTTTCAATAATGTGTGTATGCCTCAAATGCCTATCTTTTAGAGTAATGTTGATACCCTAATTTCTCAATCAAAACCAAAGATTGAACCATCTCAATCCAAGGGAAAGATTGAGAATGAAGGGAAAGCTGTTAAGACTAACAAATCTGGACCCAAAGCAATTTGGGTACCAAAATCAACATGATCTGTTTTGGAATATGTGTGCAGGGAAGCCATAAGAAGAATTTGTGGTACTTAGATAGTGGATGCTCCAGGCACATGACTGGTGATTCTTCCCTGCTCACAAAGTTTGTAGAGAAAGCTGGCCCTAGCATTACCTTTGGAGATGACAACAAAGGATATACTATGGGATATGGCTTGGTAGCAAAAGAAAATGTCATCATTGATGAAGTTGCATTGGTGTCTGGTCTTAAGCATAATTTGCTTAGCATTAGTTAACTTTGTGACAAAGGTTATAAGATAAATTTCACTCCTGCAGCCTGTGTTGTCACCAAAGGAGATGACAACAATGTGGTACTAATTGGACAAAGAATGGGAAATGTGTATGTAGCTGACTTCAACTCTGTCAAGTCTGAAACAATCACTTGTTTTTTCAGCAAAGCAAGCTCAGATGACAGTTGGCTATGGCACAAAAGATTGTCTCACTTATATTTCAAGATAATGAATGAGTTGGTAAAGAAGGATTTGGTTAGAGGAATTCCAAAGTTGGAATTTTCCAAAGATGGTCTGTGTGGAGCATGTCAGCAAGGAAAGTAAAAGAAAAGCTCTTTCAAAAGCGAAGTTCTTTCAAAATTGTGAAGCCTCTTCAACTTTTTCATATGGATATGTTTGGACCAGTCAACATTATGTCAATTTCAAAGAAGAAGTATTGTCTAGTGATTGTTGATGATTTTTCAAAAGTTACTTGGACTTTCTTCCTACATTTTAAGGATGAAGCTGGGAAAATCATTATCAATCACATCAAGACGTTAAACAACAATCCAGATGTCAAAGTTGAAAGAATAAGAAGTGATAATGGGACTGAATTCAAAAATTCAGTAATGAAGGAATTTTGTGAAGAAAAGGGAATTATTCATGAGTTCTCTGCACCAAGAGATCCACAACAAAATGGAGTAGTGGAGAGGAAAAACAGAACTCTTATTGAAGCTGCAAGAACCATGATTAATGAAGCTCAATTGCCAACCTATTTCTGGGCTGAGGGTGTGAACACTGCTTGCTTCACTCAAAATATTTCCTTAATAACAAGTCTCACAGTCTGACTCCCTTTCAACTTTTTAAAGGAAAGAAGCCAACAATTAGCTTTCTTCATGTATTTGGATATAAGTGCTATGTTCTAAGAAATCAAGGTGAAAATCTTGGAAAATTTGAAGCCAAAGCAGATGAAGCTATTTTTGTTGGATACTCTAATGGAAAGTCATTTAGAGTGTAAAATCTGGAGAACCAACATTGTTATGGAATCAATCCATGTAGTCTTTGATGATAAAAAGATTCAAGGTCTGTCAGATGAAGGATTTCATGACAATCTCATATTTGAAAATGAAGGTGAAGGTGATCTATATGATAGTGATGATGATTGTGATGATTCTGTTCAGAATGCTGGAATTAATCCTGGAATTAATATTCCAACTGATGAGCATTTGATGTATGAGACATCAGCCATTGAAAATTCAGCTGAAGCATCAATTGAAACTACTTTGAAAACATCAGTTGAAACTCCTCTGGATTCATCAGTTAAAAAAAATATCTCAAAATTCTAATCAATTTAGGAATAATGAGATGTCAAATTTAGAGGGATCTTTTCAACATGGCAATCTGAACTACAACAATGAAGCTACATCATCAAGTAAATCACTTCCACCTCAAAGAAAATGGACCAGGGATCATCCTTTTGAATTAATTATTGGTGATGCAAATGCATCTGTTCAGACCAGAAGAGCTACTCAAGATGAATGCTTATACAGTGCATTTTTTCACAGGATGAGCCTAAAGTAATAGAAGATGCTCTCAAAGATGCTGATTGGGTTCTTGCTATCCAAGAAGAATTAAATCAATTTGAGAGAAACAAAGTGTGGAAACTGGTACCCAAGCCTAATAACAGAACAATTGTAGGCACAAAATTGGTATTCAGAAACAAAATGGATGAGAATGGAGTTGCCACCAGAAACAAAGCAAGGCTTGTGGCTAAAGGATACTCTCAATCTGAAGGAATTGATTTTGATGAAACATTTGCACCAGTCGCAAGATTGGAAGCCATAAGAATTTTCTTGGCCTATGCTGCTCATGCAAACTTTAAAGTCTATCAAATGGATGTTAAAAGTGCCTTTCTTAATGATGAATTGGAAGAGGAGGTGTATGTAAGTCAGCCTCCTGGTTTTGAAGATCCAGATTTTCTTGAGTATGTGTACTTTTTGTTAAAAGCACTTTATGGTTTAAAGCAAGCACCAAGGGCCTGGTATGACACTCTATCTCAATTTTTGTTAGATAATCATTTCTTTAAGGTAACTGTGGATAAAACACTATTTTATAGAAATGTGAATGGTGCTTTTATCTTAGTTCAAATTTATATAGATGATATAATTTTTGGGTCTACAGATGAGAAACTCTGCAAAAAGTTTGCCAATCTAATGAAAAGTCAGTATGAAATGAGCATGATGGGAGAGCTCACCTACTTTCTTGGTTTACAAGTTAAACAAGTAAAGGAAGGTATATTCATAAATCAACCAAGTACATTTATGATTTACTTTAAAAGTTTGATTTAATGGATTGCAAAGAAGCTAAAACTCCTATGCCAACTGCCACTAAATTAGAGTTAAGTCCTAATGAGAAATCTTTGGAAATCTCTAATTATAGAGGCATGGTTGGTTCTCTTTAATACTTGACAGCTAGTAGACCTGATATTATGTTTTCTACATGCCTCTGTGCTAGATTTCAAGCCGATCCTAAAAAATCACATCTAATTGCTATTAAAAGAATATTCAGATATCTTAAGGGAACACCAAATCTTGGTATTTGGTACCCTAAAGACTCTGGATTTGATCTAATTGGATATTTAGATGCTGATTTTTCAGGATGCAAAATTGATACAAAAAGTGCAACAGGCACATGTCAATTTCTTGGAGACAGACTGATTTCTTGGTTTAGCAAAAAGCAACACTCTGTTTCAACCTCTACAGCTGAGGCTGAATATATTGCAGCTGGAAGTTGTTATGCACAAATATTGTGGATGAGAAATCAATTACTTGATTATGGTTTAAATCTCTCAAAAATCCCAATATTCTGTGACAACACCAGTGCTATTGCTATAACTGAGAATCCAGTACAACATTCAAGAACCAAGCATATTGACATCAAATACCACTTCATAAGAGAACATGTGATGGCTGGTACTATTGAAATGCATTTTGTTCCAAGTGAAGAATAAATTGCAGACATTTTCACAAAGCCTTTTGATGAATCCACATTCACAAGGTTGGTAAGTAAATTAGGTATGTTAAATTTCTCCTAATTTATGGTAAATTTGTCTCTAATTTGGCAGCCAAAATTTAGCTAAATTTAATATTTCCAAAATTAATTTAGTTATGATTCTGGATAGAATGTGTAATATTTCAACTGATGAGATAGTGGAATTATCCTATACTGGAGTATTCTTTCAACTGATCTTCATCAATTGAATAAGAATTCCAAAGAGGCGCCTATCTCATCCATTGAAACAATTATCAGATCTGAGCCGTTGAAATAACTTTTATCTCTCCTTAACTTTATACACACAATCGTGTGTGTAATTTTTACAGAGTGAAATAAAAGTTATTACTACTCAACGGTAATATATTTCTCGACCAATCACAGCAATTTTCTGTGAAAGTATTTAAGCTTTTTAAGTTTATTTTCATTTCTTTTCATCTCACTCTTTCGAATTCACAAAGCTCTCTCTCTCTCTCTGCAAAAGAAGTTCTTATTTTCTTCAAGCTTTTTCTGTAACTGCAATGGCGCCAATGAAGAAATACTCATCACCAACTGGATTTATCAATGAGAAGAACAACTTTGCATCTTTTTTGGATAAAGAGGCTGTGGAAGAAAAGGAGTTCCACAAGATGATGGATTTCATCATGGCAAGCCAATTGTCTCATGCTATGCTCTCCACTTCAACAAACTACCATGAAGTGGTAGATGAAATCAGGACTACGGCTGAGTTTAACAGTGAGGATGATACTATCTCTTTCTCTCTTAAAAATACTGTACATACTATTAACTGTGATGTTATGAATGCATGCTTTAAGATTCCTGAAAATACTGTTAGTACCTTGCCTTCTGACATTCAATTAGTTAATATGTTGTATGCCATGAACTATGTTTTGCCTACTGATGCTCTAGGTAAAATAGTTAGGAAAGGCCTTAGGAGAGAATGGAGCTACTTGTGTGATGCTTTTGTAAATTTTGCAAATTTTTTACATGTTTCTGGCTAATGAATACTATAACTTTGGCACTTTGATGATCCATGAAATTGGGGGAAAGTTAGGTGATAAGACTGATAGGCCCAAATATATGTATTATGTTAGGTTTCTTATGATGCTAGCTAATCATGTTGATAAGCTAGTTATCACTAACAAAGAAGCCAAGGTTGCTAGCTTTGTGCAGGAGAAAAGAGTCTTCAAGGATCTTGCCAAAATGAAGCTATTCAACAACTTGGAGGTTGTCTACCTGCCTATTATGGAGAAAAGTAATGAGAAGAAGGTATTTGGTTTCCCTACTACTCCTTCTCAACCCTCTCCTGCTTTGCTTTCTGCCATTAGGGCTGTTGAGAAGGCCCAACAACAGTCTACCCAAGTGGCAAAACCTTCAAAATCCAAATCTGCAAAGCCAACCTCAGGTGCATCCCAAAAGGCACCTGTTGTAAAAACTAAGAAACACAAACCTAAGGGGAGTGTGATTGGTGGAAGTAGGGGGGAGAGACAGGGTGAACATCAAAGAAGCCCTAAGGATAAGGTTGGAGAGTTGAGTGAGAACCAGCCTAGCCACTCTGCAGTCTCCCAAAAGACTGTAGAGATTAACAAGGAATCAAACTCATCCTTAGCAGCATCCTCCCAAAAGGATGTTGCTATTGAAAAAAGTCCCCATCCAGGGACACTGCCAAAGAGGGGGAGGGACACTCAGTCACCAGTTAAAGCTTATGGGAGAAAGCCGTTGAAAAGTAGCAAATCTAAGCACTCTGCACACACTTCTCAGGCTAAAATCATTGATTTTATGCCTCCATTTTCTCAAAGTCTGATTGATGTGACTCCAGTAAATGTGGAGTCACAGCCCCCTTCTACTTCTCTACCTATCTCACACATACATGATCTCACTATTTCTACACCCCAAACACAATCTCCTACCTCTTCTGTGGATGTGGAGTTAATTCACATCTTTGGACTTCATTGAGAAGCCCCTTTCTGAGATTGATCATCATCAAATTGATGATTTGTTGGATCTTTCTCATAAAATTTCTTCTTCTTCTATGAGAATGTGTTCTGTGGATTTACACTCACAATGAATCACCACAAACTCAACTGTCATAGCCTCCTTGCCTATTTCTTCTTCATCTTCAATGGATCTTCTTCATCTGTTGAAAAGTGTTTGTCCTTCAACTGATGCGCTTAACAGCCTTCATCAGTTGAAAGCTGATGTGCTCAAAATATGATTTTAATCGCAAGTGCACGATCCCGTTTTAGTAATATAAGATTCGTTCCAAGGACTAAATTTATTTTCGCGAAAACTTAATTTTTAACTTAATCAAATTAGACCAAAAGATTTTGAGATGATTTTATTAATCTAAAATCTGAAATATATTTTATCAAATAATTAAAATAAATTATTAAAATCTAAATCTGATTATATTCAATATCACATTAAACTAAAATAACAAGATAATATTTGAATAAAACAAAAAAAAAGGAAAAAGTAAAAAAACAAAAACAAAAAAACAAAAAAAACAAAAAAAAACGAAATAGCAGCGCGGAAAGAACAGGACAGTGGCAGAGAAACGAAAACACGTTAATATACAGACGAACACGCCGTGGCCAACTCCACCGAAAACAAACCACCGGAATCTATGGGATCACCGGAATAGCTTAAATCTCGCCGGAAAATTAATTTGACCGGAAAATAAAGCCATTCCAAATATAACAAATAAAAGCCCACTAAACTCTAAACCAAATTCAACAATAAATTCTACACTAAAGAGCCCTTAAACTACCCATTTTTGAACAAAACAAGACTCAAATTAAACCAAATAAACTCCAAACTACACCAAATTTCAAATCTAGCCTAAACATAATATTTCTAACATAAACCCACTAACCTCAATTCAAAATCACAAACTAAAATTTACACCAAAAAGCTCCCAAAACTACCAAAACCAAGAACAAGAACAATACTAACTCATACCAAACTAACTCCAAATCACACAAAACTTCAAAACTAACTTATCTACTATGTTCCTAACAAAACCCCATCAAACTACAAACCAAAATATCAACTAAATCATTGAACCCACTAATAATATTGAGAATTAAAAGGGGCTCAAGCTAAATACTAAAAATGTAAGCTTAAAACAAATAATAAAGGCTCTTTCAACCCACAAGTGGTTGGCATAAATGCCACTTTATCCACTTGTTGAAGGGAAAGTTGGTCATAGCCATAAATTTCAACAAGGTAAGAATGCAAGAGATAAAGAAACCAAACTTGTACTTATATAAATGAAAGTGTTTACAATATTTGAGAGATTACAACTTGAAAGAACATGCTATTCTAGATGTTGAAAATGATAAAGGAGGCTACTAACAACTAGGTAAAAACTAGGGTAAAGACTATGTTGGTGGCTAATGAGAGAAAGAGATGTTTATATAGGCCAAGATTAGGGTTTTAGGGGTAGAAGGGTCTTTGTGTCTTGATTTTCTTTTCTTTTTTTTTTCTTCTTCTTCTTTTTCTTTTCTTTTTCTTCCCCTTTTTCCTTTCTTGCACCTTTTGTTCCTTTTTCTCTTGAATTCTCGATTTCTCTAAAAATTCCTGAAAACAAAACAGTTAACTAATAAAAATACGATAACAAGCAATAAATAGGTAGGTAAAATGTGCAAAATAATGGACCTATCAAACGTCCCCATACCTATCTTTTGCTCGTCCTCGAGTAAAAATCAAAAGAAAAGAAAATAAACTAAGAAAACTAAATGCAAGTCCTAGGCTCCTTTTCGTAGGCGTGACGGGTGATTTTAGGTTCACCAACCCGTTAAACTCGTAGACGATCTCTACAAGAGGAGTTTTGTCTCCTAAGGGTTTACAGAAGATATACCCATAAAATCTGTGAGACATTCTAGCAAGTGTCTACTCGACTCTACTCTAATTTCGCCGGTGTTAACAAAAAGCGTTTTTAAGGAAAATACGACTCAAAGACTCTTTTACTAATAATCAAGATCCAGTTGCCTCTAATCTACTTGAATCGACACAAAAATTTACTAGAAATCCAAGGAGTGTAAGTAATTTAAGGCCTTTGATGGATCCTAATTGTCTAAGAACATTTTCTCTTTTTCAACCAATTTTGAACTGACCCAATCTCTATCGAAACAAATATCTAGCCAAACTTCACAAACTCTTATTCTTCCTTTTTTTTCTTTTTTGTTTCTTTTTTTTGCATTGACTTTATTTTGTCCGTTTTCTTAGGCAAACAGTGTTACCCATGTAGCGAGCTTTGGGTCAGTGACTCCCAAACCAAACGGTCTTAGGGCACTAGGTTTTAAAATCCCCCTACGGACTTAATTGCTCGAGTAACAAAGGCCACAAAACGAGACTAGCCAATCTACTTTTGCCCATTATCTAAAGATTTTATCTATAAAGAACAATGGGTATTGAAGTAGTTTATTCCTTTTTTTTTCTTTTTCTTTTTCTTTTTTTTTTCGCTTTTTTTTTATTCGCAAATGTTCGATTCGACATTGTTTCAACATGTGGGTTCTCTCTCAGGTATCTAATAATATCACTAGACAATCTCTCCATCAAAGGTCTTGTGCAAATGTGTGTGCCATCTTGGACTTACAAGTACAAATCGGTCGATACAAGTTTCAAAAAGACAACCTTACTCAACTATGTTCAAATTATCTAAAAGACACTACATATATATACTTTTCGAAAACATTCTAAACACCAACTACTCCTAAAGTTCGAGTGAGGGAAAGACAACTTAGCTAAAAGTATCTCTAATTTTGGATTTTTCTAATTTTTCATTTTTTTTTAGGGTTTTCAATTTTTAGGAATTACACTAAAGCCCTCCCCATACCTAAATCATGCATTGTCCTCAATGTATGCAAAAGAGAGAATGAGAGAGTAAAGAGGAAAAAAATACCTGAATAGGAGATGAAGGGACTTTTATTAACTACTGAAGTGACTTACATGATCAAGGGTCGATAAGGTGGATGACCTCTTCCTCCGAATCAACAGGCAATTCTAAAAATGGTTTAAGACGTTGACCATTAACCTTAAAAACATTACAATTTTTAGGATCCTGAATTTCAATAGCACCATGAGGAAAAACAACTTGAACAACATAAGGACCATCCCATCTAGAACGCAACTTACCGGGAAACAAATTAAGCCTAGAATTGTAGAGAAGAACTTTTTGGCCGGGAGAAAAGGATTTTCTCAATATGGTTTTATCATGGAAGGCCTTGGTTCTCTCTTTGTAAATTTTAGCATTTTCGTAGGCATCATTTCTAAGTTCGTCCAACTCGGTCAATTGTAACTTCCGATGACTACCGACGGTGGGTAAGTCGAAGTTCAATTCTCTAATGGCCCACATGGCCCTATGCTCTAACTCAACCGGCAAATGGCAAGCTTTACCATACACGAGTCTATAAGGAGACATTCCTAAGACGGTCTTAAAGGCGTTCCGATAAGCCCATAAGGCATCTATCAACTTGGTTGACCAATCTTTCCTATTTGAGTTGACCGTCTTCTCTAAGATTTGCTTAATTTGCCGGTTTGAAACCTCTACCTGGCCACTAGTTTGAGGATGATAAGGGGTAGCAAGCCTATGAGTGATGGAGTACTTCTTAAGAAGAGACTCGAATTGACGATTCTTAAAATGCGTCCCTTGGTCACTAATGATAGCCCTAGGTGTGCCAAAACGAGAAAAGATATTCTCTTTAAGGAATCTAAGGACAACTTTGTTGTCATTGGACCGGGTCGGGATGGCTTCTACCCACTTGGAAACGTAATCAACCGCGAGAAGGATGTAAAGGTGGCCAAACGAACTAGGAAATGGGCCCATGAAATCTATGCCCCACACATCAAAGAGCTCTAGAACAAGGATTGGGCTCATAGGCATCATGTTCCTCCTAGTGATTCTTCCTAGATGTTGACACCTACTACATGCGGAACAATACTCAGCGGCATCCTTAAACAAACTAGGCCAATAAAAACCGCATTGGAGGATTTTAGCGGCAGTCTTCTTCGCACTAAAATGACCTCCACATGCTTGATCGTGACAAAACGAGAGGATGCTATGAAACTCACTATTTAGGACACACCTCCTAATGATTTGATCGGGACAATGTTTAAAGAGATATGGGTCGTCCCAAAAGAAATGTTTCACATGAGAAAAGAACTTAGCTTTATCATTTTTGGACCATGTCAAGGGAATGTCACCGGTTGCTAAGTAATTGACTATGTCGGCGAACCAAGGGAGAGTGGAAATTGAGAGAAGGTGTTCTCCGGGAAATGACTCGCTTAAAGGCAAGTCGTTAGTGGATTCAACCACTAATCGAGAGAGATGATCGGCAACGACATTCTCACAACCTTTCTTATCTCTAATCTCTAAGTCAAACTCTTGGAGCAACAACACCCATCTAATCAAGCGGGCTTTTGAATCTTTTTTAGAGAAAAGATACCTAAGGGCGGCATGGTCGGTGTAAACAATGATTTTGGACCCGATGAGATAAGAGCGAAATTTTTCTAAGGCAAAGACTACGGCTAGAAGCTCCTTCTCGGTGGTAGAGTAATTGAGTTGGGCATCATTTAAGGTCTTACTAGCGTAGTAAATGACATGAGGCCTCTTATCTATTCGTTGTCCTAAAACCGCTCCTATGGCATAATCGGATGCGTCACACATAAGCTCAAAAGGTTGACTCCAATCGGGAGACTTCATGATCGGGGCCGAAGTTAATTCTCTCTTAAGTTCTTCGAAGGAATGAAAACACTCGCTTGTGAAATCGAATTTGACATCCTTGGCTAGAAGGTTGGTCAAAGGTCGGGCCTTTTTGCTAAAATCCTGAATGAATCTACGATAAAATCCCGCATGTCCAAGGAAAGAACGAATTTCCTTAACGGACTTGGGAGGAGGGAGATTAGCTATTAGGTCGACCTTAGCCTTGTCTACTTCGATCCCTTTTTCAGAAATTTTATGCCCTAGAACGATTCCCTCCTTAACCATGAAATGACATTTCTCCCAATTTAATACTAAATCCGTTTCCTCACATCTTTTCAAAACTAAGTCTAGATTGGTAAGGCATTGGTGGAAAGACGGTCCAAAGATGGAAAAGTCATCTATGAAGACTTCTAGAAAGTCGCCTATCATTTCTGAGAAAATGCTAGTCATGCACCTTTGGAACGTGGATGGGCCCGTGGTTAGGCCAAAAGCTAAACGTCTATACGCGAAGCTTCCAAAAGGGCAAGTGAAAGTGGTCTTTTCTTGGTCTTCGGGAGCAATCGGGATTTGAAAATATCCCGAATAACCATCTAAGAAGCAATAAAAAGCATGACCCGCTAACCTCTCTAGCATTTGATCGATAAAAGGTAAAGGAAAATGATCTTTCCTAGTGACGGCATTAAGCTTCCTAAAGTCTATGCACATTCTCCAACCGGATTGAACACGTGTTGGAACTTGCTCATTGTTCTCATTTGTCACTAAAGTGATGCCCGACTTCTTAGGCACAACATGAACGTGACTCACCCACTTACTATCGGAAATGGGATAAATGATCCCATTGTCTAAGCACTTAAGAATCTCTTTCTTAACTACCTCCATCATGGGAGGATTCAACCTCCTTTGAGGTTCTCTCACGGGCTTTGCATCTTCTACCAAATGAATCCTATGTTGGACAATCGCCGGGCTAATCCCTTTAATGTCCGAAATGCTCCACCCTATCGCTCCCTTATGCTTTCTAAGGATTCCTAAAAGTTCTTCCTCCTGTGACGTAGTCAAATTAGAGGCAATGATGACAGGGTAGGACTCGTTAGGGCCTAGAAAAGCATACTTAAGAGTGTCAGGAAGAGGTTTGAGTTCTAACTCCGGCGGTTGTGACTCAACGGTTTTCTTAGGTAAAGGTAAATGCTCGGATTCAACATCACGCTCTTGACTCGTTGTCGGAATGGTGGATTCTAACATTTGGTTGACCTCATGTGTGTAGTCGGAAACATCCCAATTCTCTACAAAATGTTTTAAGCAAAATTCAAGGGCATCTTTAGGATTCATGAGATCTTGATCAACTATTTCATCAATTAGATTAACATCCATAGGTTGATCATAGAAATCATCGGATTGTTTCCCTACATGAAATATGTTGAGGTCGATTGTCATGTTGCCAAATGTTAGCTTCATTAATCCGTTCCTACAATTAATCAACGCGTTAAATGTAGCTAAAAACGGTCGTCCTAGGATAATGGGAATTTGATTCTTAGGGTTCCTAACCGGCTCGGTCTCTAGGACGACAAAATCTACGGGAAACACGAAATCACCTACTTTAATTAGCACATCTTCGATCATTCCCTTAGGAATTTTCACGGATCGATCGGCTAATTGAAGTGTGACATTGGTTTGGCGGAGCTCTCCTAAACCTAAGGCTTGGTAGACAGAATATGGAAGGAGATTAACACTAGCCCCTAAATCAAGTAACGCCTTATCCACAAAAGTTTCTCCTATGACACATGAAATTGTAGGACAACCGGGGTCCTTGTATTTCACGGGAATTTGGTTTGAGAGAATCGAACTAATGTGAGATGTAAGGAAAGCTTTCTTAGGGACATGGTTTGTTCTCTTATGGGTACATAACTCCTTAAGACACTTAGCATATGAAGGAATTTGTTGAATAGCATCTAAAAGGGGTATGTTGACCTTGACTTGCTTAAAAACTTCCAAAATCTTCACCATTTGAGCCGATTGCTTAGGTGAAATAAGTCTTTACGGGTACGGGACTCTCGGTTTATAGACTACTTCACTTTGTAACTCGGGTTCCGGGTTTGGGTCACTCGACTCCTCACGGGCTTTTGAACACTCGGGTTTGTCATGATTAATGGTAGTAATGGGTGGACTTGGATTAGAAGTCGAATCCCCTTTTTCACCAAGGTTCTTACCAACGTGGGTATCTACTTGCTTACCCGACCTAAGAGAAATGACCGCATGCACATTATCCGGGGGTCTTTGATTAAGAGGAAACTTTGGATTTGGCTCGGGTTGACTAGGGAATTTGTTCTTTTCTCGCTCACACAACGTGCTCGCTAATTGACTCAATTGGGACTCTAACTTAGAGACGGCTTGCACATTGGAATGCAAAAGTTGCCTTTCTTGTGTTAAAGTTTGCATGAAGTTTTGTTGGGATTGAGTCAAGTTAGTTTGCGATTTCACTAAGGCTTCGATGCTCTTTTCTAGGGAATTGAGTCTCTTATCCGAATCATTAAACCCGGGAGGATTTAACGGAGCTTGACTCGGGTTTTGATAATTCGGAAAATAATTGGGATTGGGCCTAGGAAAATTAGGTTGTGGGGCTTGAAAATTTTGCCCTTGGTTCCACGAGAAATTCGGGTGATTCTTCCACCCGGGGTTGTACGTTGGTGCAAAAGGATCATTTCTAGGCTTAGGTTGGAACATCGCGTTCACTTGCTCAAAATCATGAGATTGTTGGATCTCGGGATGGGGAGCATTATAGTTCGGGAACATAGGCATGGATGAGGGGCCACTATGAGACTCCAAAGCCTCGAGTCTCTTAGTAAGGGTTGCTAATTTGGCATCGGTTGCCACATTGTTTCCTATCGAGTGCAAACCCCTAGAGCTAGACGCCTCGATCGACTTTTTAGGTTCCCTAGTAGACTCCCATAACATTGTTTTTTCGGCTAAGTCTTCGAAAAATTCCCACCCTTGGTCCTCATCTTT
The DNA here is from genome assembly GCF_001625215.2 of Daucus carota subsp. sativus. Lineage (NCBI taxonomy): Eukaryota > Viridiplantae > Streptophyta > Magnoliopsida > Apiales > Apiaceae > Daucus > Daucus carota. Next base: position 21,168,010 of record NC_030382.2, read on the forward strand.
CTCCATGAATTTGCCTTGGCACATAGATTCTAACAAAGCGGTTGTTTGACTATCTAAGGCCTCGTACACAATCTTACAAAGTCTCCATTTCTCTATTCCATGGTGGGGGCATTGTGATAAAAGATTTTTGAAGTGATCAAAGAATTTCCAAAAAGACTCATTTTCCCTTTGATGGAATTGATTTATTTCATTTGTAATTCGAGTCGTTTTATGGTTTGGAAAATACTTTTTAAGAAACATTACCACAAAACCCTCCCAAGTGGAAATAGAATTGACGGGAAGACTATACAACCATTTTTTTGCGTTTTCTTTTAAAGCAAAGTTGATTAGTCTAAGCCGAATGGAGTCTTCGCTCAATTGTTGGAGTTTTTGCAAACCGCAAACCTCCTCAAATTCTTGGATAAAAAGATAGGGATCCTCACCTTCACTCCCTAAAAACTTAGGCAACATACTAATGTGATGTGCCTTAATCTCGAAATTATTCCCATTAACAGGAGGAAGGGTGATGCACGATGGTTGTGCGGAACGGGACGGGTAACAACGGTCTTTAAGAGACAACGCCATTTTTACTATCGGTTCTGGAACTTCTAGGGTTTCGGAATCGGAAGAAGACGAAGAAGGAATCTCGATTATAGGTCTAACTAATCTAGACGTTTCGTTCCTAACCCAAGTAGTTCGCATAAACAAGATAGTAAACACGTAGCAAATAAGTGCGAAAAAATAAAACAAACAAAAGAAAGGGTGTAAAAGTGAAAAAAAAAATACTTAATTCTAGGGTTCCCTAATAGAAATGAACTAGACCTTGCTCCTAACGTTAAGGACCACCAAAAACTCGATAAATCCAAAATTATTCGGACCGGTTTGGCCAGTTTGGAGCAGGCATTGCCAAGAGGCCAATCTCCGCGCTTAGACACCAAATCTTAATCGGCCAGGTAAGCTTTCGCTTACCTTAGACACCGAAGAGTCGGAATAGTTAAAGATTACCTCGTCTTTTAGGTACCTTCCTAAGTGAGCGTGAAATCCTAGGGGCTAACGTCTAATTCAATTTTATTACAAGGCTAGGGAATGCAAAATGAAGAATAAATTGTTGTGGGCCAAGGAAAGAGTGATGAAATCCCTTCCCTTATCTTATGAGTGGTTTTGCCCTTAAGATTTATTTAAAATGATGCACCACACAACGAGATAATAAAAGCGGTAAACAAATATGGATGCTTCTACACTACGTGATTTACTCTGAAGAAAGGAAGAAATTAACGCACCTTAGGGTCCTCCAGCGATCACCACAATTTAAGGTACGAAAATTTAAAAACAAAAATTAAAATCTAGATAATGTGCTCCTAAGTGTTAAAATGCATGATGCTACAATTATGTAACTCTAGCTAATATTTTTGGATTTTAAATTTTTTAATTAGTTTGTGATTTTTTAATTTTCAATTTTTTTTGTGATTTTCTAAATAAAATAAATTGAAATAGGAGAGAGATACGAGTTACCCAAGCAAGCTTCCAATACTCCAAGAATATTCTCCACTTATTCCAAGCTAGCTTATACTCTTCCAATTTCCTAAAATTCAACAAAAAAAAGAAGTGAGAGAATATAAAAAAACTAATTCGAAAAATAAAAAATTAAGGCGCGAAAATTAATTTTAGTCCCCGGCAGCGGCGCCAAAAACTTGATGTGCTCAAAATATGATTTTAATCGCAAGTGCACGATCCCGTTTTAGTAATATAAGATTTGTTCCAAGGACTAAATTTATTTTCGCGAAAACTTAATTTTTAACTTAATCAAATTAGACCAAAAGATTTTGAGATGATTTTATTAATCTAAAATCTGAAATATATTTTATCAAATAATTAAAAATAAATTATTAAAATCTAAATCTGATTATATTCAATATCACATTAAACTAAAATAACAAGATAATATTTGAATAAAACAAAAAAAAGGAAAAAGTAAAAAAAAAAAACAAAAAAAACAAAAAAAAAGGAAATAGCAGCGCGGAAAGACCAGGACAGTGGCAGAGAAACGAAAACACGTTAATATACAGACGAACACGCCGTGGCCAACTCCACCGAAAACAAACCACCGGAATCTATGGGATCACTGGAATAGCTTAAATCTCGCCGGAAAATTAATTTGACCGGAAAATAAAGCCATTCCAAATATAACAAATAAAAGCCCACTAAACTCTAAACCAAATTCCACAATAAATTCTACACTAAAGAGCCCTTAAACTACCCTTTTTTTTTTGGCAAAAAAAAAAAACTACCCATTTTTGAACAAAACAAGACTCAAATTAAACCAAATAAACTCCAAACTACACCAAATTTCAAATCTAGCCTAAACATAATATTTTTAACATAAACCCACTAACCTCAATTCAAAATCACAAACTAAAATTTACACCAAAAAGCTCCCAAAACTACCAAAACAAAGAACAAGAACAATACTAACTCATACCAAACTAACTCCAAATCACACAAAACTTCAAAACTAACTTATCTACTATGTTCCTAACAAAACCCCATCAAACTACAAACCAAAATATCAACTAAATCATTGAACCCACTAATAATATTGAGAATTAAAAGGGGCTCAAGCTAAATACTAAAAATGTAAGCTTAAAACAAATAATAAAGGCTCTTTCAACCCACAACTGGTTGGCATAAATGCCACTTTATCCACTTGTTGAAGGGAAAGTTGGTCATAGCCATAAATTTCAACAAGGTAAGAATGCAAGAGATAAAGAAACCAAACTTGTACTTATATAAATGAAAGTGTTTACAATATTTGAGAGATTACAACTTGAAAGAACATGCTATTCTAGATGTTGAAAATGATAAAGGAGGCTACTAACAACTAGGTAAAAACTAGGGTAAAGACTATGTTGGTGGCTAATGAGAGAAAGAGATGTTTATATAGGCCAAGATTAGGGTTTTAGGGGTAGAAGGGTCTTTGTGTCTTGATTTTCTTTTTTTTTTTCTTCTTCTTCTTTTTCTTTTCTTTTTCTTCCTCTTTTTCCCTTCTTGCACCTTTTGTTCCTTTTTCTCTTGAATTCTCGATTTCTCTAAAAATTCCTGAAAACAAAATAGTTAACTAATAAAAATACGATAACAAGCAATAAATAGGTAGTTAAAATGTGCAAAATAATGGACCTATCAAAAGCCTCTTCAATGATTGTTTCAACTGATGACTCTCATCAGTTGACAACTACTGGTACTTCATTTGATCTTCCATCTTCTACAGTAGTTGATCACATCATAGCACAAGCACTTCTAGGATTGAGTGAAGTGAGTCAAAGTGTGGAGAGGCAGCCTTGGGTGCTGGCAAAAGGAGAGGGCGTAGAGGGTATGGCTATTTCTTCAAGCCAGGAAAAAGGAGAGGAAATGAGTGGCCCTTTAGACTGGGCGAGTGAGGGAGAGGTGAGTTGTGTGGTGAGCCAAGGGGAGCCCTTGATGCAAGAACAGAGAGAAATTGAGAGAAATGCAGGTGTCAATGATGGGTCAAGTGAGCAAGATTTTCAGGCTGAATACAGATCCATATTGGATAGTGTGTCACTTGACCCTGAGACTTTTACTCATGGAATGTTTTCTGTTCAGGCATTTGCAAGTCTGGACAACCAAGCAGCTGAGATGTTAGGCCGAATTAACTCACTATATTAATTAATATAGTGAACATAATCAATAAAAAAATACTCAAACAAGAGATTCAACAAAGTAAACTCTTATTCACAAAACTCAGTAGGTTACAAAAACTCTCTTAGTGATTTATAACTTTTCACTAAGAGCTGCTGGATTACAAGAATAATATTCTCGATATTCTAACTCATATAGAGTAAACCCTAATCTGTGTTTATATACACAGTTACATGATATCTACTGATTGATTCATAATTATCTGCTTCCTAAAATAATCTAATCAGTAGCTATCCTTCTGTTGTCCTGATTTGCACAATCTTCCTTAATCTTTATCTTCCTTATTTAGCCAGATCTGCTCCTGAAAATCAGCCGCCTGCAAACTCTGATCATCGATAAACTCTGATCCAGCTGGCAGTCGTTAAACTCTGATTTCCAGCTAAACTCTGATATTTGCTTCTGCACACTAAACAAGTTAGATACCTGTGACATCATCAAATATGTAACAATCTCCCCCAACTTGTACATTAAACAGAATGAACAAGTTATATATATATGTACTGATGATGTCAAAAACTATCAAGGACAAATGCATGAAATAATTAATTTACAGAACTAATTACAACTTACAGGACCAGCAGAACTATCTATCAAATCAACCTATATCCAAAACTTTCTTTGACAAACTGGTTGATCAGATTTTCTTCCTTCAGCTTTAAAATCTGTATCATCTGGGCTTTAACATTTCTGAGTTCTTCAGTTTCAACCCCAGTCTGATAGATAACTGCTCTCAAGGCATTCACCTTGCTTCTTTGCATTGCATCTCCCAGCTGAATCACTCTTGGTCTGTCTGCATCATTGTTATAACCCAAGATTCTGGTGTTTGCAATAGTCTCCATCACAGAGCTATTCTTCTCCATACATATTTCAGAACCATCATCTTGAGCTATTTTTGGAACATATTCTTCATCAGACTTTATACCATAGAATCTTCTTTTCTCATTTATAGTCCTCTTCATCAGATCAGACCATCTCTGAGTAGCTTCATTCTTGATTTCCAGCATATAGTGAAAGTGTTCAAGCTCTCTCAGAGATTTCAGCAATAAATCAGCTTCTGAGACTCTGTAGACTCTGCCAGACTCCAGAAATATAGCAATCTTCTCTTTGTCTCCTGTCCCATCATGAGTATCCATGAGGATCTGCACTGATTCTACTTTATCTAGATCCTTCTGAGTAACAGCTTCCCCCACTTTCTCAGTCAGAGGATAAGGATCTCTGAAGGTGGTTGCTGAACTTGTTTGAATTTTCTCCTTTCTGTGACCTAGACCAGTAGTATCATAAGCTTCCTTTCCTCTGGTTCCATGAGTTCTGATTCTGGTGAGCATTGAGCTTTCCTTGTACAGACTTGTACCAAGGCTTCCAAAGAGACTCTTCTTTTTCTGATCTTGAGTTTTCTCAGATTTTATCTTCAGCCAAGAGACTGTAGCATCTTCAGTCTTAGTCTTTTCTTCTGTTACCGGAACTTTAACTTGAGCATTGTCAGTGGTTAAAGTTATATCAGAGATTGATTTGTCTTCACCCTTTCTTCTTCTGGTCAATCCAGCTTCTTCTTCTTCTGTTTGATCAGAGACATCAGTGATTATATTTGCATTCCTGCTTAGCTTTATCATCCTCTGAGAGGGATTCTCTGATGCTATCTTGACAATTGATTTCTTGATCACAGGAGGAATCGGAGGAACTCCATCAACAGTTTTCTTTCCTTTGTCTTTTGAATCAGATTCAGATTGAGTTTGAGACCTGGTTCTTGGTCTGTTGATATCAGTGTAGTTCACCTCATTAATTACTATCCCTTTTTGCTTTGGATTCTTCTGTTTCTGTGAGGGATCAGTAATTTGTTTTTGCTCATCAGACTTTGTCTTGCTGATCTTCATCTTCTCAGTAGCTAGTCTTTCTTCCTCAAGTCTGATGGCTTCTATATCCACTCCTGGATTTTCCTTTTCAAATATCTTCCTTGCTACAGCTTCATCAATAGCTTGCAAAGAAGGAGATTTGTAGAATAGGGTGGTTTCTCTGCCTCTGAACTTCAGAGTTTGGCAGAACTTCTGAGACTCAGGGTCTCCAGCTTCAATCAGCTTATCTGATTCAGAAATCAGATCTTCTTTCTTCTTCTCAACCTCAGAGTTCACAAGAGCTATTTCTTTAGATATAACATCAGAAACTCTGACTGCTTCACTTATTTTCTTAACTTGAGACATAACAGTCAGCTCCATAGACTTGTGTTTTTGTTGAGAATCTATGGGTCTATCAGAGTTTGCACCCTTATAACTCCTTTCCTTATCCTTGATTTGCAGCAGCTTTAACTGCTTTTCAGCAATCTCCTTATTGCCTTCTTCATCACCATCTGGCTTTTTCTTTGTAATTTGCTGGTGGTCAGATTTGCATTTGTCTTTAGATATTTTCTCCCTTTTTTTGACATCAGCATAGGTGAGAACTTGAACCAGCTGAGCTACAGAAGAGCTCAAATCAGCCAGAGTATGCTGCATTGATGTTTGAGTGGCCTCAATAGAGGCAAGTTTGTCTTCAACAGAAGGAGGTGTAGCTCTGCACATCCTCTGAAAGTAAGTTAAATTACAGACTCTCCTTTTTGCAGGCATAGAAGATGGAGGTGGAGAGTTTGGAACTGGAGTAGGAGCTCTAAGAGGAGAGGATTCTCTGACTGGTGACAGTGCTTTAACTGGAGAATTATCCCTGACTCGTGTAGTATCTCTGACTGGATCAGAGATAAAAATTTGAAGATCAGAAGTCTGCACAGGAATTGATGTGACCTCTGTTGCATCATCATCTTCATTATCATCAACAAAGATGCTCAGAGTGTGAGATGCCAGAGCTTCAGTAGCTGCATCAGAATTTGCAGCTGTAGGAACCTCCTGAACAGGAGCTGCAACATTTGATTCAGGTTGAATCAGAGAGTCTTGAATCATTTGCAATACAAGCTCTATTTGTGCATCTCTGATTGACTTGGAACATCAGAAGTTTTGTCTGACACATGAGTATCAGCTGCAGTAATGTCTTCATGTTGAGTCGGAGATTCCTGATTCAACTTCAACCCTTCATCTGATTTGGCCACTGCTGGTTGATCATTATGTTCAGAGATTGATTCTGACATTTGGATGTCAGCTGCCATTGTGTCAAGTGGAACTGCAGAGATAGGTGCAATCATGAATGGGTCTGCACTTGAAGGTTGATCAGAGAATGGGATCAAGGCCTGTATGGGATCCTCTGACTGAGGTGGCTCAACAGTCAGGTCAGTTATATGAGTGGGCTTGATCTTCTTTCTCTGTTTCTTAACTGGTTGAGGAGGTGGAGGTGCTTCATCAGGGTCAGAGTATAATATTTTCTGTAAGAATCTTCTTTTTCTGAGAGGAGGAGATGGTTTGGTTGGGGACTTTGAAGACCTGAGAACTCTTTTAGGTGAAGATTTTTCAACTGGCCCTTTTTGGGAAGGACCAGAGGGTAAGATTGGGTCAGATTTTACAACTGACCCATGTTGGGAAGGACCAGAGGTTGGAACAGTATCTGTGTGAGCAGTAGAGGAGGGAGGATGTGGTAAATTCTCATCAGAGAATAAGGGTCCATATTTCTCTTGCATGGCAACCCTCAATTTGTCCTGAACTCTAACAAGAATAACAAAGACTGGAGGGTTGGGTTTCTTACTATCCTTTTTGATGAGATCAGTAAAAGCACGTTTAGTGATTTTAAATGGCAATTCATTACCAGACTCAGGGATGGGTACATCAGGAAAACAATAAGAGAATATAAGCTGACAGAATCTAGCATAATACACAATGTTCATATTATCTTTTCTTCTATCTCCAATAAATCGCAGTATAGATGTAGCAAGATCAAGTTTAAGATTATGAATCAGAGAGTACCCAATCTGTTGGCTGAATATTGGAATGGCATCAAAGTTACTGCACTTGTTTCCAAATGCCCTTGTGATGCAGTCATAGAAAAAGCTCCATTCCTTGCAGAGGTTTGGACGCTTGAGCTCCCCCATCTTCTCTGTACTGGCTGTGTACCCAAAGAAGATCGTCATGTCCCTCAGAGTTTGAGTAGGGACTGGAGAATCAAACTTCTTCTATTCAGGAAGATGAAGAGTTCCTGATTGTTGCTGGTGAAACGACATACTCCTGACCCTCATAGTCACATTTCAGAGATGGTGAGCCTTGATCACCCCCATCATCATAATTGGCTGTTCTCTAGAAGGTGAGGACTTGCGAAGGATAAATGGACTCCGGCTGAGTCAGAGCGTACATTAGCTCACTGTGAGCCAAAAAATCCTGAATAAGATGAAACTCCTTGGGGGCTTCATCATTGTCTAGGATGGCAACATAGTTATTGGTCACAAACTTTGCTCCATCAATCTCAAATGCTGTTGTCGACATGATTCTGAGAGAAAATGAGAGTTTAAAGATTGCAGGTAAGGTGTTTGATGAAATGCGTAGTAGAAATTGAAGAGGAAAGTGTGAGAGAGAGAGACGGTAAAAAAATCATGAGTTAAAAAGTTAAAAAACTTTTTAAAACTGATATATATATGTGTGTGCACGATTCACCGAGAGGAAGCAGTAGTAGGACACGTGTCATGTGTCTAACGGTAACAAAAAAAGATAGTGGGACGGTAATTATTACTGGCGTGTGTATCTGCAAGTGTGTAACAATTTCCGAGAAAACACAGTCATGCACCGTGTTTTTCTCCACTCAGGAATTCAAATGGTTTTGTACCGTTTGACAATTAAATCTAATATTTACCTGACCAAAAAATCATTTATTTTAAACTCCGACTTTGATCAGATGTTTGACCATTTGACCAGAGTTTAAATAAATGGCAGTCTATGAGACAAATCAGAGATTGTTCATAAAATTTCGTACTGATGAGTGATAGACATTGAAAGTCTGAATGATTATTTGAATTTAATCAAAAATCACTCGAAGTCAGAAGATATGTTAATCACAAATGCGGAGTGAAAGTTGTGTGTTGATATGATTCATCTGTTGTCACAGAGATTGACAAACTTCTTAAGAAACATTAGAAAGAATCAGATTAACTGAAAATGTTTTAACCACTTCATAAGCCGAGTTTCTCACAATATGGATCAGAGTATAAGTTTTGTTCCCTTTTCTAAGATACTTATCTTTTGAAAGGAAACTTCCCATGGCAAGTGAGTCATAACCTTCATCAGATTTTTATTTCTCAGTGTATTTCTCCAGTAATCTGAGAATGCGAAAGGTCTCCAAGAAAAATAAGATTTTTCTGATGCATTTTGCTTAATACCAGCAGTGCACTTGGATCTTTCCTTTCACAGAGTTTCTAAGATCTCAAAGGAGTACATGAGATAACCTCTTCTTTCTTTTCTTTTGTTTTCTTTTCTTTTCTTTACTTTTCTGAGAAGAAACAAATTTTGTTGATCCCTATCTGAGACTTATTTACTCTTAGCTTATAAGGGGAGTAAAACAAATTCTTCACTGAGTACATGTCTAATATTTAAGAAGTGAGGCAGTCTAGGTAACAGCTTTAAATCATGTTGTGTGTGACATAGATTTTCACATATGTAATATCACAAATATCAGACTTTAGAGAAGTTTATGACTTAATTCAAGTATTTGCACCATATTCTTCACAGGAAAGTCATTTATCAGTAAAAATTTCATGTCATCAGAGTTTGTCAGGTCAGAGTATAAATATCAGAGTTTGTCATATCAGTGCATAATCATCAGAGTTTATATCAGAGAATAACAGATGCAGTTATAGATCAAGTTTATAAAAGAGATTAATAACAGATATCTTATGAAGGAATGTAACAGAGTTTAGAGAGGACCAGAGATCATCCCTAATTCGTTTACAAGTCTGGTGAATGTTGCTTCAGCCAAAGGTTTGGTGAAGATATCTGCTAACTGCTGATCTGTTGGGACAAAGTGAAGTTCTACTGTCCCTTCCATCACATGTTCTCTGATGAAATGATATCATATGCTGATATGTTTGGTCATGGAATGCTGTACTGGATTTCCTGTCATGGCAATAACACTTTGGTTATCACAATAAATAGGAATTTGTGTAAGAGATAACCCATAGTCTAGCAGTTGATTTTTCATCCATAAGATCTGAGCACAGCAGCTTCCTGCAGCAATATACTCTGCATCTGCAGTAGATGTGGAAATTGATTTCTGTTTCTTACTGAACCAAGACACCAGTCTTCCTCCAAGAAATTGACAACTTCCACGTGTGCTTTTCCTGTCTATTTTGCACCCTGCAAAATCTGCATCAGAGTAACCAATTAGTGTAAAGTCTGATTCTTTGGGATACCAGAGTCCCATCTCAACTGTACCCTTGAGGTATTTGAAAATCCTTTTGACTGCTATCAGATGTGGTTCTCTTGGATCTGCTTGAAATCTTGCACAGAGACAGGTAGCAAACATGATATCAGGTCTACTAGCAGTTAGATATAGAAGTGATCCTATCATACCTCTGTAGTTAGTAATTTCTACTGGTGATCCAGTATCTTTATCTAACTTAGTGGCTGTTGCCATGGGAGTAGTGGTAGCTGAACTATCCTGCATACCAAATTTCATTAGCAGGTTTCTGGAGTACTTAGACTGATTAATGAAAATTCCCTCATCAGTCTGCTTAACTTGTAGTCCCAGAAAATAGCTCATCTCTCCCATCATGCTCATCTGATATCTAGACTGCATAAGCTTTGAGAATCTCTCACAGAGTTTAGGATTAGTAGATCCAAAAATGATATCATCTACATAAACTTGAACTAAAAGCAGGTCATTACCATGGTTGAGATAAAACAGAGTTTTGTCTATTGTACCTCTGTTGAAACCACTGTCCAAGAGGAATTGAGCCAGAGTTTCATACCATGCTCTTGGTGCTTGCTTTAGTCCATACAGTGCCTTATCCAGTCTGTAGACATAATCTGGAAATTTGGAGTCTACAAAACCTGGAGGTTGTTCAACATATACTTCTTCCTCCAGCTCTCCATTTAGAAAGGCACTTTTCACATCCATTTGAAAAACCTTGAATTTCTTGTGTGCTGCATAGGCCAAGAAAATTCTGATTGCTTCTAATCTAGCAACTGGGGCAAAGGTCTCATCATAGTCAATTCCTTCTAGTTGAGAATATCCCTTGGCTACCAGTCTGGCTTTATTTCTGGTGATTATTCAATCACTGTCTGTCTTGTTTCTGAACACCCATTTGGTACCAACTATTGATCTGTTCTTTGGTCTTGGTACTAGTGTCCAGACTTTATTTCTCTCAAATTCATTTAACTCCTCCTGCATTGCTGTTACCCAATCAGCATCCTTAAGAGCCTCTTCAACTCTTTTTGGTTCTGTCTGAGATAAAAATGAGTGAAATAAGCATTCATTTGCTGTTGTAGTTCTGGTTTGTACTCCAACATCTGGATCTCCAATTATCAGATCTGGTGTGTGAGACTTTGTCCATTTCCTTTCATGTGGCAGTTGACTTCTGGAACTAGATCCTCCCCCATAATCCATGCTGTTTCCAATGTCATTCTGATTCTGATTCTCTGATGCCTCTCCCCCATTATTCATGCTATCTCCATGAGTATTCTGAGTTTCTGATGCTCCCCCTGAAGATGTGTTCTCATGATTCTCTGATGTAGAATGATCAGAGTTTGAGGAGTCGGTATTAGAGTTTGTGTTTTCTGCTGAGTCTTCAACATTTTCATCCAGATTTTCATTGTGAAAGTGCTCCCCCTAAACATGTGCTTGAGGTTGGTGACTTGGAGTGACATACTCTGATATGATCTCAAAGTCAGAGTTTATGGAGTCAGAGAATGCATCTTCATCTTCAAATCTCAGTTGCTCATGGTCAGCAAAATCTTCCATTCCAGTTATTTTCTTATCATCAAAGGATACATGAATGGATTCCATGATTACCCTTGTTCTCAGATTGTAAACTCTGAAGGCTTTGTTGACAGAGGATAGCCAACAAAGATTCCTTCATCAGTTTTTAAATCAAATTTGGTCAACTGTTCAGGATGATTTTTCAGAACAAAGCATTTACACCCACATATGTGGAAGTATTTGAGATTTGGTTTTCTGCCTTTGACCATCTCAAGTGGAGTTTTCCCATGCTTATTTATCAGAGTTGCATTCTGTGTGAAACAAGCAGTTTGCACAGCTTCAGCCCAGAAGTAAGTTGGCAATTTTGCTTCCTCCAACATGGTTCTAGCAGCTTCAATCAGAGTTCTGTTCTTTCGTTCCACAACACCATTTTGCTGAGGTGTTCCAGGTGCTGAAAATTCCTGCTTAATTCCATTTGCTTTATAGAACTCTTCCATCTTAGAATTCTTGAACTCAGTGCCATTATCACTTCTGATGATCTTGACTGCATCTTTGGAAATTTTGTCCAGTTGTCTGACATGCTCAATTAAAAGAGATGATGTCTCATCCTTGCTGTGTAGAAAATATACCCAAGTATATCTGGTAAATTCATCAACAATGACCAGAGTATATCTTTTCTTTGCAATGGACATTATATTTACTGGTCCAAAAAAATCAACATGAAGCAGATGATATGGCTCAAGAATTGAGGACTCAGTTTTACTTTTGAATGAGGATTTCTTCTGTTTTGCCTTCTGACAGGAGTCACAGAGTCCATCTGGAGTAAAAACTGATTTGGGAAGTCCTCTCACAAGATCTTTCTTCACTAACTCATTTATATTGTTAAAGTTCAGGTGAGATAGTTTCTTGTGCCAGTTCCAGCTTTCTTCAATACTAGCTCTGCCAAGTAGACAGATTGCAGAGCTTTCAGAGTTTAAAGAGAGCTTGGCTTCATAGATGTTTCCATGTCTATATCCTTTCAGAACAACTTTCCCAGTGCTTTTGCTAACCACTTCACAGTGTTCTTCAAAGAAATCAACATGATACCCTCTGTCACAGATTTGACTTATGCTGAGCAGATTGTGCTTAAGTCTTGAGACCAGAGCTACAGAATGAATGATGACATTTCCAAGATTGATATTGCCATATCCCAAAGTTTTCCCTATGTTGCCATCTCCATAAGAAACGTTTGGACCAGCCTTCTCCACAAAGTCTGATAGCAGGGCTTTATTTCTTGTCATGTGTCCTGAGCATCCACTGTCCAGAACTAGGATGTTTTTCCTGTTGCCCTGCAATCACATACACAACTAATGATTAGTTTTAATGACCCAGACTTGCTTGGATCCTTTGTTCTTGTTAAGTTTGTTAACACTAGCAGCGGAAGATTTATCAGAGTTTAAATTAGAGTTTGTGCTAACAGACTTTTTCACAGAGTTTAAACCAGGAGAATCAATCTTTTTCTTCAAAGAAGGTTTCAATTCATAATAATCATAGTATAAACTATGGTATTCCTTACAAGTGTAGATGGAATGCCATAAACTACCACAATGAAAACAAGGATTTTCTGGTCTAAATCTAGTATTCCTAGTCTTAACTTCTGATTTGGGAGACATAGTATTTATGTCCTTATTCTTCCTGCAAAAAGAAGCAATATGATTAGGATTACCACAATTATGACAAGTTTTCCTAGGAGCATTTGGAATAGGCATATAATTATTGCTTTTGTTTATTCCTACCTTCCCATTTCTATTTTTCTTAGGTTCCTTAATCCTGTTTTCTTTCTTAACCTCCTTGAGATTATGCTTAAGCTGTCTCTGAGTCATTAAACCAATGTTGACCTGTTTAGGTTTATCAGTCTTTGGTTTGTCATGAACTTTTGATTCTGCAACAAATCTTACTGGAGCAACCTTAGGTCTTTCAATTTTAATAGTTTCTTGTTTTTGTGACTCAGCTTCATTTTTATCAGAGTATCCTAAACCTTTCTTCCAGTTTCCACTTTCTTTCCTTAGCAAGTTCTGATTCAAGAGAAGCAGTTTTATTTAAGAGTTCATTTTTGACAAAAACAGAGTCATCTCTTTCCTTCTGAACTTCTAGCATCTGAACTAGTTCTTTCTCAAGATAATTATTCCTTTTCTTAACTTCTAAGATCTCAGATTTTAGTCTCTCATTTTCTAAAGTTTGATCTCTATAACTAACATGCATATTTTTGAGAAACAATCTTAACTCAGTTATATCTTCAGTGTCAAAAGCAAGAGTGGAATGAGGTACCTTAGATTCAGCAGCCTCAGTGATGTTGTCCATGTTTGCCATCAAGGCATAGTTGACTTCTTCCTCTGATTCTGATGAGTCTGCCTAGCTTCCTTTCTTAGTGATAAAGGCTTGTTCCTTTTCTTTCTTTGCTTTCTTGCACTCAGTTGCAAAATGACCTTTCTCACCACAATTGAAGCAGGTGTACTTAGACTTATCAGCTTTTCCAGATTTTTCTTCTTTGCCTTCATTCTTTTTGAAGACCTTCTTATCAGAGTTTCTATCTTTCCTGGAGAACTTCTTCCCTTTATTGAAGTTCTTGTAAGCCATCTTCTTGAAACTTTTAACCATCAATGCTGCCAGCTGCATCATCTCAGTATCACTGTCATCAGACTCTGAAGGTATATCAGTGTCTGAGTCATCATCAGAGTTTGATGACTCGGTATCAGACTTTGTGACATGTGTTTTACCCTTGTTTTTCACAGCTGTTTCTCCTTGAACTTTTAGAGCAACTGGTTTGGGTTTCCCACCATGTCGTTTGCTCCTTTGCTCCATCTCAAGTTCATAAGTTTTTAATCTCCCAAAGATATCATCCAGAGACATCTCTTCAAGATCATGATTATCTCTTATAGTGGTTACCTTCAAATCCCACTTTTCAGGAAGAGCAAGCAGAAATTTGAGATTTGAGTCTTCTAAGTCATATTCTTTATCCACTAGAGATAAGTCATTCAGCAGCTTGACAAACCTGTCATAAAGATCAGTCAATGATTCACCAGTTTTTGAATCAAAGTGTTCATACTCTTGAGTAAGTATGGTCCTTCTGTTCTTCTTGATGGCTTTGGTTCCTTGACATCTGATTTCCAAAGCATCCCATATTTCTTTTGCAGTTTTGCATCCAATCACCCTGTTCGACATAGCATTGTCTAGAGCACTGTGCAACAAGTGTTTTACTTTTGCATCCTTACTGATTGATGAGATGTCCTCAGGAGTATAGTCTTTCTTTTCTTTGGGGATCATCTTCTGGGGTTCATCTCCAACTGCAACAGAGAGCTTTGTTGGCATGTGTGGACTATCATAAATCCTTTCCAGGTACTCTGGATCTGTGGATTCCAGAAACATAACCATCCTAACCTTCCAGATAGGATATTCAGATGCCCTGAGGACCGGAACCCTAAGTGACTCATATCTACTTTGAAGTTTGTGATTTTTCAGACATGATTGTGTGATTAAGATCTCACTGTAGGTATATCAACAAACCTGGCTCTGATACCACTTGTTAGGCCGAATTAACTCACTATATTAATTAATATAGTGAACACAATCAATAACAAAATACTCAAACAAGAGATTCAACAAAGTAAACTCTTATTCACAAAACTCAGTAGGTTACAAAAACTCTCTTAGTGATTTATAACTTATCACTAAGAGCTGCTGGGTTACAAGAATAATATTCTCGATATTCTAACTCATATAGAGTAAACCCTAATCTGTGTTTATATACACAGTTACATGATATCTACTGATTGATTCATAATTATCTGCTTCCTAAAATAATCTAATCAGTAGCTATCCTTCTGTTGTCCTGATTTGCACAATCTTCCTTAATCTTTATCTTCCTTATTTAGCTAGATCTGCTCCTGAAAATCAGCCTCCTGCAAACTCTGATCATCGATAAACTCTGATCCAGCTGGCAGTCGTTAAACTCTGATTTCCAGCTAAACTCTGATATTTGCTTCTGCACACTAAACAAGTTAGATACCTGTGACATCATCAAATATGTAACATGAGAGGAGTCTAAATCTCATTCACACCACTTCATCTATGCTCAGAGCAAAGGAGGCACTTGTAGCTCTGCCTGTCAATGCTGGTGATGATTTTCAATATGAGGATGAAAGTGATGAGGACCTCAATGGAGCTCTTGGAAATTCACTTAATGAAGAGCCTGCAGAGCCATCTACTTCTCTTCCTCCTTGGCTCTCCATGCAGTCAGCCAATGCCACAGTTGTCAGTATGGAATTGAAAAGGCAAGCTGCATCAATTCTCAATTCTCAGGCTGGCAGCTCATCTTCCTCCATCTCTGCCACTTTTGACAGTCAGGCCCTAGACAATCTCAGGCTGCACAAATATCAATCTCTTCATTTTCAGAAAGAAGTGGAGCACCTTAACACTCTCTTCTCTACTGTAAAAATTGACTTATCCTCAAAAATTGATGAGAGGCTACCCACCAAAGTCATATCTGCAGTGACTAATTCTGAGAAGAAACAGGCCAAGCTAGAACAGCAAATGGAGGTTCTGGAAAGCAAAGTCAAAGTTCTTGATTCCAGAATGCATGAGATGCTTCAACACCAGAGAGTGCAGACTGATCTTCTCCAACATCTTCTTATAGCATCTGGCATTTCTATTCCTAGACCTCCTACACTTGTTGCTAACAAAAAGAGGGAGAAAGAGCCCTTGCCTTCTCCTACAAAGTTGGTAAGAAGAATTCCACCACCTTTCTACACTGAGAAAGAAAACAAGAGAATTGCAGCTCTGGACTCAATTGAGGAGAGGTTGGACCAAATGTTGGGAAAGAAATCCTCTTCAACTTCACAATCTACAGCCACAACAGTTCCAACTTCTTATTCCATCAAAGTAGGAGAAGGGTGAGCCATCAATCTTGAATGAATTCAAAGTCATTCTGTCGCCTTCCAATTGTGGTTATTCAAGGCCTGAAAAAAATTCAAGATCAATTTATTTTCCTCTAGCCAGGCCTGACAAAAATGAATACAAGCTTCTGGGCCAAGAAATCAAGAGCTACAAAGATTCTACAGATGAGGCTTTAAAAGCTCATTTTTCCATCATCTACAGAGAAGGCCAAAAGCTGTTCATTGGAACTGGCCATCCACATTACTCATTTGCAAAAGCAGAAGAGGTGGCCAGAGAATGTGAAAGGAAAGAATATGAATCACAACTTTCTATGAATCAAGATATAGAAGTTGATGAAAAGTATGCAATTGAGCTGGAAGAGGAGTTGGAGGCTGAACTTCAAAATGAAATTAGGATTGTTCCTGAAAATCCTCCAAAGAAGAAAAGAGTCAAAGCCAAGTCAAGGATGCCTGAGGCTGCCAAGAAGAGAAGAAGAGCTAGAAAAGCCTGTGCCATCATGAAAACCTTCTTCTCCAATCAAGATAACCACAGTGGTACATCCAGACACCAACTATCATGAACAGCCAATTATACCTAAGGAGAAGCCAATTGACTTTGAAAATATTCCAATTCTAGCCTTCTTTTTTCAAGAAACTTCAAAGCCAAAGAAGAAAGGGAAAACAATGGCAAAGAAACTGGCTAACCCTCCAAAAACTCCTAAGAAACCTGAGAATGAAGATGACTATCTTGTCATAGCAAATATTGAAGAAATTTCTGAACTGGAGCTGGATTTGAATGATCTTCATGAAGTAAGGGGAATAGAGCCAACTTCCAAGCTTCTTGAAAGACTGGTTTTCTCATACAAAAGCAAGGGTGATGTCACCTGGCCTCTTCATAGAGTTCT